>NC_036457.1:21389982-21700708 GCF_002775205.1 Xiphophorus maculatus | reverse complement strand
CTTACCTTATAGTTTGCATGTTCTCCCTGTGAATTTCATGGATTCTTTCTGGGTACTCCAGCTTCATTCCCACAGCCCAAAAACATGACTTATATAACTGACTGCATATGTTACATATATAGCTCTGGAAAAAATTAAGAGACCACTGCAAAAATGATCAGTTTCTCTTTACTCTTTACAGGAATATGTTTGAGTAAAATGAACATTGTTCTTTTATTCTATGAACTACTGACAACATGTCTCTGAAATTCCAAGCAAACATTTTTTATTTATATGCAGAAAATGAGAAATGGTCAAAATAATAAAAAGCTGCAGTGCTTTCATACCTCAAATAATGCAAATAAAGTTGATATTCAACAACAACACTAATGTTTGAACTCAGGAAGAGTTCAGAAATCAATATTTGGTGGAGGAACCAGGAGGTTTTCAGTGTAGTGGGCTCTTCATTTTTTCCAGAGCTGTATTTATATTTAAATTTATTTTTTAATTAAAAGTCATTGTTTAAGGTCCAAAGGGACATTTTAGTCCAATCAAAAGTGACTGGTCTAAAACTCTTTAGGGAACAGAATGTGAGACAAGTAAAAACCAAAACAAAAAAGCAAATATCAGAAAAGCTTAGACTGAAATTTAAAGACAACCTCCTATTGATATCAATGTACAACAAAAAAATCTGTTCAATTTGTCACTTGTTCAAGACCAATATATATATATATATATATAAAAAAAGGGAATATATGGTTGTTGTACTGGCGATGAAAAAAGGGACAATTTAATCAAAAGCATAAAAATTTTAAGTTGTATAAAGTATGTAGGCAGAAGCTGCTAGTTTAGTTAGAGTTTTATCGCTTTCATAACTTGTTTGTTGTTGGAGTTTCTCACTAGAACTCCCAGATTCCCAAACAGTGGCAGCATGTCTGCCACTGAGTGACACGGTGGTGACACAATATCTCTGTGGCAGATGAAAAACGTGGTTTTATTGTGGATAATTTGTGTTTGTAAAGAAAAAAAACGGAACTAAAGAGTGTAAGTTTGTTGACCACGTGTTAGTAACAGAGGTCCCACATTTGAGCTCAGCTCCTTCCGGGCTTTTCCTAGCTAATCTAGTTTAAGTTTATGTTTAAACTTTTAATATGTCTTATTTTTTTAATATGTCAAAAATACATAAAAACATATGAAAAAAACAGTCATGACTTTTAAGTGATACCAGTTTTCGCCTCGTGGTCTGAGCCGAACTTAGACGTTGATCAGACATATTTCTAACAGAAACATGCCTACTGGTCTGAGTGGAGCCAGTTCCGCAAAGAATTTCAATCTTTTTTTTTTTAATCAATTTGTTTCTCACAAATTCCATCAGACACTTTTCAAAAGACATTTTAGAAACCCCTGAACAACAAGCACAACTGCGTTAGAAAAAGCAGAAGATCGGAACAAAGCGACGTTCCTGTGGACACCAGACCTTTGTGTTGGTTTGGCTTCGAGATAAATAATTGACTATCTCTGCCCACACGCAGAGGCCTTAAATAATAAATGTGCAGAAAGAAGCTGTTAAATGCAACTTTGTTTTTGTGCATGGGATATGAGAGGCTGCTCCAGTAAGAACGCGCCGCCGCTTCCCAGTGTGAAAAGAATCAGCATGAAAATGAAAGATGACAAGCTGCAGCTGTACTCTGGGGATGCTGGTACGAAGCTGCTTGACATTCTCTGGATGTGGTTCCAGTTCGGAGATTGTTAATGGTTCTGGAGCTCCATAACGCTCTTTAAGTCAATTGGATTTTCTCTAATGAGTTGCATTTTTATTTCCAGCTGAGAAAAGATGTCTTTTTTATTTGAGCATAGTTCCTAATGAAAATGGGAACAAATTCTTACTAGGCGGTCTGTCATGGTAACAAATGTTTGCTGGGCGATAAATTGTCCCAGAATTTATTGCGATAAATGATAATATTGTCCTGAGAGCATCTTCGCTCGGACACATTCAAGACCAATAGACTTCAGATTCTAATGAACATCTAACACTGGAACTGGAAGACATTTTAAATGTCCAAAATATAAATGAACAAAACAACAGAAAGAGCAACTAAAATGAATCATGACGTCTCTGTGTACAGAATTGTCCTTCAATAAAAGGGCTGATTGAGACCAAAGCACCAGACTGAAGACTTTTATCATCCAGTTTTTGGTAGAAAGAGAGAAAAGAAATTGATTGTTTTATTTTAGAATTCTAATTCTTACTTGATTACTACAAAATGCACTCAAGCCATGATGACAAATTAAGACGTTTTGACACTTATAATGATTTGAGTCCAAGTAGGACAATTTCCTCATGTTTTCTACTCATATTCTAAAAATGTAGCAACTTTCACGCTAAGATCCTCCTCCTGGCTCTGATTGGTTGTTTGTGACAAAGCGGCGTATTTCTGCAGTTGATTCTGGGAGACTTCTGTTTTTTTCACAGGCGATGTCCCGTGTTATACAGTCACAACATGCTGACAGTATTAACAAGTATGTAAAAAACTAAAAGACAAAACAGAAACTATAGAGATGAAACCAATTCCAACAACTCAGAGCGATAAGAGGTTTTCATAGAGATTTTGAACTTAAAACACATCGCTTCCTGTTAGTGATCGTTTAAATGTTTTTGTGATAAACCCAGAACAGAATCCGCCTGAAACCTGTTCTTTACTCCTCAGCATGTTGTCTGTTTATCTGAGAAATACAAAAAGAGGAGATAAAAACCCCAACCCTTCTGCATATATTTATATACAAAACACCCCAAACTTGAAACAAACCAAGTAATGAGGTTCCCATGGAAACGTTTGCACATAATAAGTGACCTCTCTGTTCTGTTGTCTGACCACGACGCTGAAGTCGCTGGGCTGTGTGTGTCGCTGGGCTGCAGAGCTGGACGGAGCCAAAACAATGCAGCTCACTGGGTTTGGCCTGGAGAGGTGACGCTGTGCCAGCCTCACAAACAAGACTGTGAGCACAGATAATGAGCCTCTGCAGGCACCAGTGAGGTCTGCTAATGAGAGGACAAAATGAGAGCGAGGTGGATGGCGAGTTAAAGGAGGAGAGTGTTCTGTCTTTAAAGACAGCAGCATCACTCCAGGCTTCAAACGGAGAGCGGAGGCTCTTAGAAAAAGCTTCAGCAAATATAATCCCAGCCTGGATCACCACCTCAAACTACACTGCTGCACCGTATGGTGCTACACACACACACACACACACACACACACACACACACACACACACACACACACACACACACACACACACACACACACACACACCTGCACGCACATGCACGCCTACATACACAGACACACACACACACACACACACACACACACACACACACACACACACACACACACACACACACACACACTATGCCGAGCATCGACTGTCAATTGATAACTTAAAGGAATAGAGATTTTTGAAGTGAGTTTCTGTGAGCAGATTCCAAGCAGATACTATTTTACATACAGCAGATTAACCAACTGAAGGTAACATAGTTACTTGATTGTGCTATGAAATTGTTATGGAAAATACATAATATTTCCCTTTTAAAGGAAATTTGACTTTACAATATAACATCTTGAAATTGCGCCTCTGTCCCTTTAAGAAGCTCCTGCTCGTTCTGACACTTCGACTTCACCAAGCCAACAAAACAATGTTCTTCTATTATCCCAGTGAACTGTTCTCAGGATTGTTTCACTGAGAGGTAGCTCCTACAATGAGCTCAGCTCCACCAGGTATTTTCTAATTGCTCCTGCCGCTAGTCTGTAGGAGCTTAGTGGATAAAGGGTGCTCTGTGAGGCAGAAACTTGGCTGGAGACTGCAGATCCCAGGAGTTGCTTTTCAGATGATAAGTACGTTATACGCCCCCCAAGCCCCCCACCCCACCAAGCCCCACACTTCTAAACCTCTGAACCTGTAGCAGCTTTTGATTCTAACTGAACAGTTTTAGGCGATTTGTTTCACATATTTCACACTAGAACTGTAACCAATCACTAACCAATAGACTCAGTGGACCCCTGGTTCATGAACAGCCTATGCAGTGACCTGATGCTAAGATTCACTGAGGTTAAGTGCGAGGGTGCAGACTCCAAAGAGGCACACACACACGCACACACACTTCTGAGTGAGTGGGCGGGCCTCCTGTTATGAGACTGCAGGATGAATCACGTGTTTTTCTGCAGTCGCTTCGCAGCATCCAACCAGACGTATCTTGAAAAGCGACTGATGTGGATCGAGTCTGTTATGAGCGATTAGATCCAGTTAAATATTCTCGGCTGGGATTCGAGTGGATTCCTGGTGATGGAACGAAGCAGCAGGACTCTGTTTTCAGAGCAACGCTGATAATTATTAGCAGTAATTAGCAAAATGCCTGGAGTGTGGCTGAGTTACTAACTGCTGGTGGCTGTTTAAGTCAGCGTTACATCAGCACCAGCTGCTTCCTGGTCACACACAAACACACGCACATGATCTGTTTTTCTACGCTCACAAGGACTTCCAGTCGTTTCTACAGCAGAACCCCGACACTAACAGGTTTGTCCGGACCCAAACACAGCTCTTCCTCTGATGAGGCCCGGGCCGTGGCTCCCATAAAAAGCGGTGGTCCTCATACTGTTGTATTTGTTGGGGGGAAAAAATGGGCCTTACAAGGTAAGAAATGCTAAACACACACACATTGTATCTTTTCTGCTTGCTCATCTGTTATTAACTAATATTTAATTTAGGAAATGCTCTCATGAAACTGGGACTTTCAGACGAGGGAACTGGAGAAGAATCATAATGAGGCAGGGAGGATTTTGGTCTCAGAGCTAACTATTAACTGGATCGGCCTGCGTCAGCGCTTTGTAGCCTTCATCTTGGACAAAGTTTTCTGGAGCAACGTTGCGGTAATTAAAGACGCCGCAGGTTATCCACACAGGAGCGAAGAACAAAAAGGGAGAAGGAATCATAAGGCGAGGTCACTGCTGTTAGGATACGCTGCTTTAAGATTCAACTGAAGTGCAAATATAAGCAAATGTACCATTTGAGAGCTAACTGAGAGGGTCCACCACCTGACCCCTACAGCTCACCAACAAACACACACACACCGGAAACTACTGGGAATACATTATGTTTATGGTGGAGGTCACTGAACAGCCCGGAGTTCCAATATGGCAGCCATGTTTAAAACACATTTGATGTCTTATATCAAACTAAATCATTGGCACGAAGTGTAAATTAAATCTACTGTTATTTCAGTTTCTTTGAACACATGAAACAGAGAAAAATGTATTTTATATCAGCTTGTCTTGCTAATGGAAGCTAGCGCCAAAACAAACAGCAAACCCCACTTCCTGCTTTCTCCCAGAATGAGGTGTGTGACATCACACCTGACCTGTCACCAAACTCTGAGTTCAGTAACCCTAACCCTGACCCAACCTTCTGTCTGCATGTATTTGCAATTATATAAAACCTAAATTGTTGTTTTGCTTCAAAACAGACACATTTAGCCATGATGCAAATTAGCTACATCAGGCGTAACAGAACACGATTTTCAGTTTTGGTTATGTAGATTTTTCTAGTGATGCTAAACTATGGAACTGAAGAACTACCAAAGTTTCACTACATTACTCTTTGGCTAAGTAAAACACTAAATACTGTGAAGTTAACCAGATTTTGTTCACACTCTCACTGGTAGATGTGTTTCTTAGACAACACTTAAAAAGTTCGACAGTGAATTCACACCTGTAAACTGCAGTTCATTTGTCTAGAAAGCCTGGTTTGTTTGGAGAAGTGTGATTGTGTAATCGAACTCTGAAAAGAAGAGTCAACTCTGGTCCGCTTACTAACCTCGGTCTCGGTTCGGTTGTAGTGGACTCCTGTTCGGTCCGAATGCACATGTCAGGGGTGCTAAGTCCAGTCCTCGAGAGCTACCGTCTTGCAACCTTTAGAAGCATCCGGGCATTCTGGGTAAATACAAAACAAAACAAATGCACGAGTCTAGGACTAGCTGGAAAAATGGCTCATGAAATCCTACAACTAAAATCTGAAACCACTCCATTTTTATTTAGATATTGTGAAGAAGGAAGTCAAACCCAGAGTCTTATTCAGAGGTTTTTGTGCTGTTTCCTTAAGTGGTTTTTGGTGCAGCGCCACCACAGGCGAGGAGGGGAACAGGTTTTTTAATTAGTTTAGATTGACACATTGCAGTGTGAAATCGAACTGCAGCAGCTGAAAATATAGCAAATTTACAATTTTAGTCCCCAATCAAGTTTACCGGACTATCAGTTGTGATAGGACTCTTTCATGTTAGAAGTCATACAATGATGCATGTTTTGGTTTGAGAGTATACCTGCAGGAAACCTATAAACACTTCTGCAACTCCGCTGAGAGGAATTTGTCCGTAACACTGGACAGCTTTCCCAAATTGGATAAACAGATAAGATATAAAATTTAATGTTTTCCAGCTATCCAAATTAAAAGCTTTTGCTGTAAAGAAACATGCTACACATTTCACAATTTCTCACAATGCCTTCCCGTTTTACTTTCACCGCCACAAAGACGCAACTCAACCTCGTGGGTTCAGCCAACTTGATAGTACCCCGATATCTGACAGCAATGCAAATTGAGGAGTGTGTGTACACACACAGAGTGAGTAATGATGATTTTAAACAGGTGTGAAGGACAGCAGAACAGTGGAGCAATCAGCAGGACATGGAACAGGTGTCAGCTTCTGATTTTCCAGTCTCTCTGAAGCTTTGCATCAGCCAGTTAGAAGGACAAGAGCAAAACAAAACTGACAGCAGGTCCAGTCATTTTAGCTTCTCTAGAAAAACAAACTGTTATTTTCCAGTTATATGTTTGCTTGCGATGCTGATGGTGTAGTGATTAATTAGACAGAGTAAATTATTACAAATTTTTATTTTTGCGATTTTAATGATTATGACAGAGAGTTAAAGGAAACCCAAAAGACCAAGTTGCCTCAAAAAGTTGCAGGAAAGCAGCTTTAAAAACAACAACAACGTTTGGAGCTAGGATGATAAAACTGCAATAGAAACACTTTTTTTGCATCACGAGTCACATGATAGACAACCAGATGTTGCCCCTGGTGCAAACTACGAAGAAGACAAAAGGAAGTAGTTGGAGGTTTATGCACAGTGTGTTTTTTATTAAACAAAAAACACATTTAAAATTACACTTGTTTACGCAATGAGTTAATGGAAACAAAACATATGCAAAATTGTGGGTTTTTTTTGGAATTAGCAGAACATTGACAAAGTTCTGTGCTCATTTGTAACGAAAACTCAGCTACTGTCTGACATAAGACAACCTGATCTGCATGGGAGGGCAATCATGATATGAAGGGTGTTACGAAGGAGAACTTATCATGATCATATAAAGAAAATCCATATCATTTCAGATAAGCTGGATTGTGTGAAGACACCTTTTCTTTCTCCAGTCATTGTCATATGGTTGATTTTTGAAAACTCTGCATATGCGGTTAAGTAATTAAGATGTGAACTAATTCTTCTTCTCTGTAGGTAGTTTATTGAAACAATGGAAACTCTGCCAAACCGAGTCACTCGATGACATCAGAGAAAAGGCGATCACTTCACAGAGAGAACTTGTTTCCTTCACCTATTGATCCATGAGGAACATTCAGAGCCTGAGCCCACAGTCTGCAGTGAGTGATTTAAGAAAGGGTTGGTTTGTGGTCAGAACATTGCTGTTATTTCTTTTTGTCTTCCTCTCCTGTCCTGCCTGAATTTATAGAAATCTGCACAGTCTACCAATGTCAAGAAGAGGCTGGGTCAGATATTTTGTAAATCTACCAACTTTGACTTTTTACTAAGACTTGTAGAAGTCCAAAATATTCCCTAGATATTTACCAGGAAGCTGACTAGTTACAATAATTTTGTCCAAAATCTGAACAAATTGTGCCAACAGGGGACCAATATTTTTAGCTGAGAGCTGTGACTGACTGGCTAGAGGAGCTGTTCACTGGTCATTTCAGAAACATGCTAATCAAAATGTTTGCAAAGCAAAGAGAAGTGCTTCTCTGCTGCAACAGGAAGGATAGAGAAACAAAGCAGAAAGCGGAGAAAGTAAAAGAGTATTGATGGGGAAAAATGAGCGGCAAACCGAGGTTAGAGGACCAGGTGGTTTGACACTCATCAACCAGAACCAGAGCAGGAGAGGAGAAATGAGAACAGGTAATTATGTTGGAGATTTTCTCTGCATTTACTGTAACAAAACCAGTGGGAGGTCATTAAAAAAATAAAGTATAGATATTCCTGAAAACCTCCAGAGAAACTGGCAAAAAAAGGCTTTTTTTTACTATCTGCTGCATCAACAAGCTCCCAATATCGCATTTCACTATGAGAGTAGAGAGGCTGCCAGTAATCACTCCAGTAACTAGCAGAATGTATGGAGACTGTCCACATGCACATTCAGGCAGAAGATACAGAGCAACCACAACAAGAACCAACCGTCTCAGAGACAGTTTCTACCCGATAGCAATAACAAAACTAAATGCAATCAAAAACAACCATTAATCATCATAAATGATGTATGTGAGAATGTGGCTGTTATTTATTAGTTGTTTTTTTATCAGTCATTTATTTATTTCTTACATTGTGTGTGAATTGTGAGACAGTTATTTTTTGTTTTTAAGCATATGCACTGACTGATGGCACTTTTTAAATTTCGTTGTTCTTGTGACAATGACAATAAAGACCTATCTATCTATCTATCTATCTATCTATCTATCTATCTATCTATCTATCTATCTATCTATCTATCTATCTATCTATCTATCTATCTATCTATCTATCTATCTATCTATCTATCTATCTATCTATCTATCTATCTATCTATCTATCTATCTATCTATCTATCTATCTATCTATCTATCTATCTATCCTGGTGTAAGAAGAACTTCATCTGTCAAAGTCTTAGGCACCAGACTCCTCACATCCATCCACATTTTTGTTCTCCTCGTTAATACAGTGGTGAGTCTCCTGCCTGTCACGCGGGGAGTGAAGTTTGTTTCAGGTCCCTCTTGAAAATGAGATCTAGATCTCAACGGGGTTTACCTGATTAAATAAAGGAATATCCTGCAGGACTTCCAGGTCCAGACTAAGGATGGCGAACACTTTCATTACATATTATAAGTAATGACAGGTTTAGGTCTGCGTATGAAAATATATGACTTGAGCATCATCAGTGTTCAGCTTAGCAAAGCTGCCGCTTAGTTTCTGAGATTCTGGTCATAAACAACCAATCAGAGCCAGGAGGAAGTTCTCAGCACTGCCAATTATGCTTGTGTACACACTGCTAAATGTGCTAGTGAGTGGCGGAGAAAACTGTCATCGGTGGCAAAGCTAACTAGGATGATCCTTCACAATACACTCTACCATTGGGAAGTAGCTGTACAGCATGATTGACAGTGCTAAGAACTTCATCCTGGCTCTGATTGGTTGTTTCTGACTGAGCGGTCTCATGACCAGTCAAACTGCTTCTTAAGCCACTCCTTATGGGCAAGGACACTAGGTTAAGGTTACATTCATATATATTTGATAAATTAATATTTAATTTCAAGGCAATAAGAAGCTTCTGATCAAACAAGCAATTAATTTTTCTAAGTATAATTTCAAGGACATAAAATCTAAGGGCGGCTGGTGTAGATCTGCCTCTTCATAGCAAAAATGCTATTCAGAGGCAGCATAGCTTTTCTCTACCTACTGAGCCTAAAGGTTTAGCTCTGAAAAAGTTACGTGCAACCTTGGAAAATAATCCAGCAGGTAAACATAAATAATTTAGATGGTGAGAATCTGGGGTGTAAAAGACCTTGAAGCGGGCTGAGAACTCATTCTGCTTCTACTGCTGCGTTTCCTCAGGCCTGGCGCCCAGGATGAGACGAAACTCCGTCTTAACTGTTTAATATTATGATAAATGGAGAGAAGATGTGATACCAGTGTGACTGGAGCAGGGAGTGAGGACGTGGAATGTGAAATTAGATGGTGAATGTGTCGCTGGTGACAAACTCAAAGTGAGATGGAAAATGCATAATGGGATGAGTGATATTCCTCCTGGGGGAGTTTTGCTGATGGATATTACACCACTGCATTTAGCAGATTGTTTCCTGCATAACTTTACTCATGGAAGTGAGTCCCTTCATAGACATGTTACATGTTATAGGCCTGTTTGTTAAAGTAGATTAATGTGTTTGGTTCCAAATAGTCCATGGATTCTATCAGTAAATAGGAGACTTTATTTGTTTTTGCTGATATCATGAGGTAAAACAGCTGATCCTTCTACTAGAGATGGTTCTTTGTATCTGTTCTTTTCAATGAACTGTTAGAAACCCTAGCTCATCTTTAACTTTATTTAGATTGAATCATTTCAAAAACCTCAGTCTGGGTTACAGTTGAATCATTTCAGGGCTGAAACGATTCCTCGAATGATTCAAATACCTCGATTATTAAAATTCCTCGGGAAAAATGTATCTGCCTCGAAGCTTCGTTGAGTTATGTGGCATTATTTAGCTCGCCATGTTCCGGCCGGGTCACGAGTTATTGATGAAAGCTAAGTGCTAGCAGCATAACATCCAATTTTCAACTTCGGTCAGGGAGAATTTTATTGATTGATGTTAATATCCAGGTTTTTATTGTTTTTCGGGGGACCAATAATCATCCTTACATTGACTGGCGGGACGCCTGGAGTACGGCAGCTTTTCTCTTCCCGGAGTTGCTGCCTGGTGGTGCTCTAATATGAAGAATTGAATTGATGTTGCTATCCGATAGAAGCACTGCAGTTATGTTAGATTTACCAATATTTAGTTTTATCAATTTTTTTTAACCCAATTACTCGATTAATCGCAAGAATAACTGATAGAACACTCAATTACTAAAATATTCGTTTACAGCACCCCTAAATAATTTTATTCAGGTAACACTAACTCGGAGGAATGATGCTCACCATACGGATGTTTGGCACAAATCATTTAAATAACTGTGGTTCAGTTGGTTTTTGCTTGTGAAATTTGAAGGTTATTAAAGTATCATTTCTGGAACCTCTTCAATGCAGCCGCTTTCAGAACGACTCGGAACAACTGATGAATCAGCTTGTTGCCGAGTGGCATCGCACTGGAAGGATTTTTGTCAAACTACGGGTGTCATGCGGCTTTGTGCTCAGATGAATGTGTGGGACGGGTTTCATTTGTGTCGTCGCCGGTGAAGCGGAATTTGTCATTCTCGTGATTGGGAGAGGAAAGGATTATGTGGGATTTCCTAAACATCAGATGCTCTATTTTAGTTTTCGGGGAAGTCATTGAGACTTTAGCGCAGAGTTGGCATCAAGAGATGGAAGTGAAGGGATAAAAAAAAAATAGAACAAGAAGATGCATTGAACATTATCGTGACAGCTCCTCTCCACATGATTCACAAGACAATAACATGCCGTAGTTTCACTGCAGTCCCTGGATCACAGTACAAGACAAACAAAAAGACGCAGCAGCTACAGGCGGAGAGCAGAGACAGAGGAACGGAAGATGTGAGGAAAACATGCAAAGACAAAACAAAAGATCAGTTTGATTTCTGTTTGCTGACGGTAGCTTCTTCACATTTTGGTATCAGTGTCATGATGACCAGAGTCCTGACAATCAGTAGCTCTATTGAATTTCTTACTAATTGAAAGATTAACATTTACTGACCTCTGAAAGATTGTAATATGAAAAATACATGAAGTTTGGTTATTAGCAGCTAATTGGCCTTTTTTTAAGTGGTTGGAACTCAAATCTGGGAATTAGCTATTACTGTGCAGGTCAGAAAACAAGTAAGATTTGCTAGCTTTTATTATAACTCTAGAAAGTTATTACATTTATTTTTACACCGGAGTCATTGTAACATGAAGGAAGGCAGAGAAAGTCTATTTGTACGACACATTTTAGCAACAAGGCATTCCGAAATGCTTTACAATACAAAAGCATGAAATTATAAATAACCAAATACTCTGCAATTAAACAACCTGTTCCCCTTCTTAGCTTGTGGGGGCGCTGCACCAAGAACTGCTGAAGGAAACAACATGAAAACCTCAGAAGAAGACACCGAGCACAACTTCCTTCTTCATAAAATAGAGTGGCATCAGATTGTAGAGGTTGTAGGATTTCTCTTTTATCTTTGGAAAATGTGCAGAATAAAAACTCTTCACTCCACTTCTGACTACGAACCATTCATTTCTCCTGCTTCCACTGGATCCTCCCGTTTTATTACTTTTTTTTGAGAAGGACCCAGAATGCCCTGCGCCACAGTCCACTTCCTGCTTTTTGAGCAATCTCCAGAATTGTAAGTGATTTTTAAATTAGATGCCAAAAGTGCCCATATCATATTCAAAAGAGAATAAACCAAAATACAAAGAAGACAAGAAAAAAAGAATGTTTAAGCAGGAAACTAAACTCAGGGGAATTATAATATATGGCAATACGTTACTGGCAACTATTCCGAGACATTTTAAACCCAAATAAATAAGGAAATTTTTTGAACACAAATGAAATTTAAAACCCAACATTCATCCCCGATGAATTCATCCGCAGTCTTAGGAAGTCAGACATTTTTAAATGGATGAAAAGACGAACAAACAAAGATCCTCCACAAATATCGAAACTAAACCAGAGCCAATTACTGTCCCTCAATCAATATGCTGATACATGTTTTGCTGGAGGAACCTCTTTGTCATTAAATCTTTTTCCTTCATTTTTGAGTTATTTTTTAAAATTCCTCACAATTTTATTTATCTATTTTTAACTGACAGAAAAAAAGTAAAGTAAAAAAAAAAGCATAATCAGATCATGTTTTTGATCAATAATATTCATTCTATTTATCTTGCAAATGGATCCTGGCAACATGCCAGTCATTTTCCTGGCTTAATTAAACTACAGGAGCTGATGACGGCCCAGATTGTGAAGTAATTAGTCTTCAACCTCAGAAAACACCAACTCATTCAAATGTTCTGGTTTTCTTCAGGTAGCCTTGAGATACTGTATGTTTTACCCTGATATAGTTACACTGTTCAAACAACATTTAAGACTTAAAAAAATCATTTCGTCTGACTGCCTGGACTTTTTACTTTACTTTCTGATGATTTAATGTTTTAGATGTTGGTATTTGCTACAATGTCTAAGAAAATGATCACATTGAGGGCTGTATGCGACATTAAAGCAATAAAAAGTCTTGTCCTAGACTAGATCATTTTGGCCTCAACCTTTGGTTCCGAACACCATCACACATTGAAGCATATGCAAAGTGCTCCATTTCTCATTTTTTAACAGGAATGGCAGCACACATATGACAGCACTACATTTTTTCCTCCTTTCCCCAAATGGGTGTTTATGATCTAGTAGCAAATCGCAAACAATTGTATCCCGTAAACTGAACACTCATCAGTACTCGCATGCTAACGTCAAAGCGATCTTTCTACCCACTGTCTGCATGATGTTGAATGCAACATGGATGAAATGAATCATCCAATATTCCACAAAGGAGATCTTCTGCTGGAGAAACGAGAGCCTGGAAAAAACCCAAAATCTACTACAACTGGTCTACTTTCTAGTGCAAACATCTTAGTTCACTTGAAATAAGACAAAACTAATTTAGAAGTAACTTTCAGCACCACATAGAAACTTGTTTAAAGTTCGCAACCCCTTAATATTGATGAAAAAGTGATAGTTTCACTTTTAGATTATGTCACTTATAACACGACATTTAGTAAGTGAAATAATCTGCAGGAAGATTTTTCATCAGTATTAACTAGTTATTGTTTATAAACAAGTTTCTATATTTTGCTGAAGAGTTTCTTGTAAGTTAGTCTTGTCTTATTTCAAGTGAACTGAGATATTAGAAGCCAGACCAACAATGCTTGATGAGGTTTTGTGTTTTTTGCAGTGAAAGAAAGATGAATGTATTATTGTGTGTTTGAGTGGATTCTGAATGTGCTGCAGAGACTCAAAGGTGATTCTTGTTCTCTTTAGTAAGTTGACCTCCTGCTGAGCAAAGCAGGACGAACATGGAACTTCAGTCGTCGCTGTTTTTAATTGACGTCGGCTTCTTTGTCTTTGGGTCACTGGCTGTTTGTGTCTACTTCCAGAAACCTGCCTTTCAGTTCTATTTAAGCCATTTCCTGGCAGCATACGTTTTCATTCCCTCTCACTTTCCAACTCTCAGATCCACCCACTCATACCAATTCCTCAACATTTTCTTATTCACACATTTACTCCCACATCTTCTGGTCCAGACACTGCGGGGACTTTTGGAGCAGGAAACACTTGGCGCTGGGCAGATATCCCCTTCAACAAGCCGCCGCGTTTTGCGGCTCAGTTTTGGCTTGTGAAGCATTTTAGACGCTAGAGCTGATAATCACATCTCTCCCAGTAAACATATGCAAACATCTTAATTAAAAATCCTCACAGTTTTTAATGTAACTCTCACAATCAAGTCAGGTAACAAATCCCTTTGGTGAGTAACAGATACTTCAGCTTTGATGGTGTTAACCGACAATTTGGCTTGTTTAATCGTACACACCCTTCTGACTTTCCTCTATGTTTTAGAGGAAAATACTTTTCCTCTTTATGCAATTAATTTAAAGGAATTAATTAAACAGTTTGTCATGAATTGTGTTAATGAGATCAAGTTTTGCCAAAGGTCTTTTATTCAGAACAGGTTACTCTTCCAGTGTCATGTTCCGTGTTTTTCTGTGTGTTTATTTCGAGTTTCTGTGTTTCTGAGTTTCCATGTTGTCCTGTCTTCCCCTTGATTGTCCCCAGGTGTTTCTCATTCCCTGATTAACCTCCCGTGTATTTAGTGTCACCTGTGTGTCTGTGTCTTTGTCGGGTCCTTGTCTAATGTGCGTTCAGTCCATTCGAATGTGTCCATTCGTAAAACCTGTTGCTACCGGCGTTGAGTCTTGGCTTCCGCTCAGTGGTGCTGCCTGTGTTTTTGGACTGTTTTGAACTGTGTTGACTTTATTTTTCATTAAAACCATCATTTCTGATGGCATCCTGGGTCTGCTGCGTCTGCCTCACCACCTCTCACACCGTTACATGACATCCAGGTGAAATCACCTGATCTCATAAAAAAAGAGAGAACATTATGTTATGTTTGGCTTACACGTGAGAGATGATACCCATAAAATCACAAAAAGAGATTTATTATTTTGATGCTTGAGCCTCTAAACTTTGATTTCATTTGTTTTAACTAACACAACATTTTCTGTTCTGACTCATTTCATCTGACACCTTAAAGCAGAGAGCATCTAAAGCTTGAGATGAACCAATGAAATGTGATGACGACTAAAAATGTCTGATTTTCATTTTGCCCTTTAATCTGCTTGTGGGAACATTCTATCCAGTGGAGCCGATGGGTTGCATCAACCAGATATGAAAGCTGCAACAGAAGGAAGAAGACTCAAAGGAAGCCATGTTTTGTTACAGTGAGGTGCTTAAAATGAAGCAGAGGAGAATCTCCTGAATAAGAGACACAACAGCAAAACCCAGGAGGGCTGAATGTGTTTGGTTCTCCTGAGGCGTTCACTTCCATTAGCTCTGAACATTCAACATTTGGAAACGTTGGCAGCCCTGTGTAAATGTGACAAACAAGACTGATGATTTTAGTAATATGCACAAAGAATGCTGCTTACAGGTAGTAAGGCTGACCACATTTATTGTGGTAATTAATTATAGGAAAATGTTATAAAATGTTTATAATGTCAGCTTTGCAGTCCTTGCAGTTTTGAAACGTGTCGTGGTTTTGATGTGTGCATGTGGGACTAAAGATGGGACAAGCAGTCTGAGTTACACTATTTTTAACGCAACATCAGCAGTTCAGTTTATTTTTTAACCTTTAGACTTAGTGTCATATTTAAAGAGTAACTGACATCTATATATATATATATATATATATGTATATATACAGCTCAGAAAAATATAAAGAAACCACTTAAAATGACCAGTTTCTCTGATTTAGCTTTTTATTGGTATATGTTTGAGTAAAATGAACATTGTTCTTTTATTCTCTGAGCAACAACATGTCTCTGAAATTCCAAGCAAAAATATAGTATTTATTTATTTGCAGAAAATGTGAAATGGTCAAAATAACAAAAAGGCTGCTGTGCTTTCAGACCTCAGATAATGCAAAACAAGTTGAAAACAAGTTGATATTCATTTAGAAACAACAACACTAATGTTTGAACTCAGGAAAAGTTCAGAAATCAATATTTGGTGGAAGAACCAGGAGGTTTTCAGTGCAGCAGGCTCTTCATTTTTTCCAGAGCTTTATAAATATCAGAGTAGGAGCTTCTTAAAGAGACAGAAAACAATTTCAAACAATTGAAATCGCAAAGTCAAAGTTTGATATATATATATAGCATTTTTTATAACAACTGGAGGTAAAATAATAAATTGATTGTGCTGTAAAACGGCGCTTTGTGCCTGGAATATATATGAAACTGCCTCTTTAATGATGTGAACATTATGACTATAAATGGTCGCATTATTTGCTTTGCATTGCAATGGTTCAGGCTACATATTAAATTATATGTGAATAAAAATTTAACA
The DNA here is from genome assembly GCF_002775205.1 of Xiphophorus maculatus. Classification (NCBI taxonomy): domain Eukaryota; kingdom Metazoa; phylum Chordata; class Actinopteri; order Cyprinodontiformes; family Poeciliidae; genus Xiphophorus; species Xiphophorus maculatus. The sequence goes on along the minus strand of NC_036457.1, from coordinate 21,684,108 downwards.
GCTGTGTGCACACTTGAACGCCACTCTAAGCCGCACTGTGATCTGTAACGTTACACTGCAAAACGAATTATATTCAGATTAAACGGCACAGCCACTATTTATTGATCGTATCATTTGAAGTGCCACTCTGACCTTTCCTTTATCTGCTGAAGGTCAGAGACAGTGTGGCACCAGAGCGGCTGCTGCCTGCCCATCCCTCTGCCCCACAAACGCCTTCCGCTCCGACTCGTTCGTAAACGACAGTTTTAATCCAGGAAATAAAAATAAAGCCTTCCATATTAAGGGTGGCAGGAGTTCAGTAATGGGCCTGACACAGTGTGGGTTTAGATAAAGCCTGGTGCTTTTCAGGCAGATTTGTTTCACGGAGTCCATGAGCGAACAAGCCTCATTAGATTTGTTCATTAGCCTCTAACTGCGCTTGTCACCATCAAATAGCTGGAGCAGAGATCAGACGCATCCACAGTCATTTGGGAATAGCTCTAAACTCCCCTAGTGTGTTTTCTGAGATAAGCATCCTAGTTCTGTGTGTGATCGGGTTTTTTAAAATTTATTTCTAAATAAATAAGTACTTCTTATCTCTTATTAGAAATTATTTACAACAGCATAAAGTTACGGCACAGACTGATTTGATACATAAACTTTTATTGTTGATTTTAGTCCATTTTGATTCGACCAAATGAAAAGATGTAGCCAGCCTGGGCATGCTGGGTTCTGTCCGGGTTCCTCTCACATTCCAAAAACATGACTGTCAGGTTAATTGGTCTCTCTAAATTCTCCCTAGGTGTGAGTGTGTGTGTGTGTGTGGTTGTTTTGTCCTGTCTGTCTCTGTGTTGCCCTGCGACAGACTGGCGACCTGTCCAGGGTGACTCCGCCTCTTGCCCGGAAAGTTAGCTGGAGATAGACACCAGCACCTTCTGACCCCTCTAACGGACAAGAGTGTTAGAAAATGGATGGAGGGATGGATGTTCCTCAGTTTGCCAGCAGGTGGCAATGTTCCCTCAGAGGGACTCTCCATATGAACTGTGAATCATTCACAATTACAGCTCTGAACAAGCTGACAAAAAGGTGAATTTAATCAAAATATCAACTGTTCCACATTGACGTGCTCAGACATGACTCATTATAAAATATACTCACATTATGTGGCTGATTAGAGCCTCTAAGGCATCACTCCATTTGACAAGACTTACATTAGGAACACCAGGACAGTTACTGATATCAGAAGAGGGATTTTAGATTTATTTTCATTCTTCCACGGGTTACAAATACAATCAATCCCAAGACTTTGAAGTCATGTTCTAAGAATAAAGTATGGAGGCTCAGAATGTCAGTTACCTGAGCGCTGTGGTCAGAGGGTCAATCTAAACGCAGTGTGCTCTGTCAGGTCAAATGGGTCACATTGATCTTCTTCAGAGATTTAAAGGCAAAAACATTAGAGTTGCTTCAGAGATCAGAGGCTTCTGCAAATTCAGCTGAACTAATCTGGATCAATAAGACTATAATTAACTCCATTATTGATGTATAGTTTTGTCCTGTTACACACAACCCAATGTGGTCATTCTGTTGGTCTAGTTCTGCACAAAACACTAGAAAATGGTCAGATTTTTATTTTTCCCATCAATTGTTTTTGTTTCATTTCTGTCTTGGATTCACAAAGCAAATGGCCCTGAATTCTTTACCTTCTTTAGCTGGGAGCAATCAGCTTTTTGCAATAATACAAGAAAACGATCGCAACAAGATTATGAAGGTTGATGCTGTATGTTAGCGGTTCAGCTTTTTGGGACACTGTTCTTCTGGACTATGTGTTGCTCACTCTGTATTTTACGCAGCTGTGTTCATGAAAGTCATTAGAACACTTGAGGTTAATGGTTAGGAGGGGTGAGATATTACTTCTCAGTAATATAGTGCATTAAAATTAATTTAATGAACTGAGACTTTTAGAAACAAACAGAAAAATCTTTTAGAAATAAATACTTTTCTCACCACTGTATCTGCTTTATCTTGCATTAACTTCACATTAAAACATAAAAAAAGAATATTACCAATCCCTGCAGTTAATCTATAGTACGTTTTCTATCTGACAGCTTGTGGATGAATACTGCTGGCCCTTTATACTGATAGTTTTTTCTATACCACCATTTCTGTTTTGTGTTTTTTTTGTCCATCATAGTGCTAGCGTTCATCAGCCAATCAGAGGAGACGTTGTTCAGGGGTTGGAGCTCCTAGCCCCGCCTACTTGGGAGCGGCTCCGTATGCGGTGTTTTGGGGGAATTGTAGTCGGCCATTTTACAGAAGAGTTATGGATTCAATGTGTTCAAATGACACACAACTTTGTATGAACAGCTACAAATTGTCAGAATAAAAACAAACTATCGTCCTTCTGCTACTTCCTAGTTCATGGAAGTAGCAGTCATGGGATCAACAGTCAACAGCCATGATCAACAGTCATGGGATCCAGCTGTTGATCCCATGACTCGTGTGATGGGCAAAGAAAGTGTTTCCATTTCATTTTTGTGAAATACATCTATTTCCATACCGCTGAAAAACCACCTCATCCTGGCACAAAAACCTTTTATCAAAAAATCTGTGTTTTTTTTTGACAATGAACGTGTTTCGATTAAGGTCATTAATTTTCATAATTTCAATTTGTGCAATTTCTGTCATGAAATGGTGGTGTTGGTGGTGAGGCAGACGCTTGTAGACCCAGGTAATGATGAAGTGATGGTAGTTTAATGATGAAAATGCCAAAATCCAAAACACCAGACAGCACGACTGAGCGGAAGCCAGGACTCAACGCCGGTAGCAACTGGTTATACCAATGGACAAAAACGAGACACATACGACAAGGACCCAACGATGAACAAAGGACACAGGTGGGGTTAAGTACACAGAGGGTAATCACGGAAACGAGACACACCTGGGAACAATCAAGGGGAAGACAGGACAACACGGAGACTTGGAAGACACAGGAACTCAAACTAAACACACAGAGAACTCAAATCCTTACAGTTTCATGGTTAATGTAATTGCAGCTACTGGCTACTGACTGGTGAAGTAACTAGGACAGAGCAGCAACGTGCCAGTATCAACTTTCCAGTCCAGGTCAGGTCCATTCTAAGGTCAAGCAGGTCAAATTTTCAAAAAAATCAAATCAAATCCCAAGACGACAGGAGATGCTCCAGTCTGTTTTGGCTGAATAATCTTCTGTGGCAAATTATGTTTCTTGGAAACATATTTTTCTGATTTTGGAGCATCAGACACAGTGGTGGTTCTTGTAGGAATGGCCCCACCTCCTGCCAGGCCCCCAATCAATTAAACTGCAAGCCGTTGTCAGAGGATTTGGTTTTTTTATTTAGGTTTTTTTTTTCCAGGTAAAATAGGATAGGCAACTTCAGAACCAAACAAGAAAAAACCTCATTTCTCCCCATGCATACAAGTATAAACAAACGTGTTCATCCTCTGTCTGATGCCACCCTGGGCGTCTGCCACACATCTCATATCAAACTGATTACAGATAAAGCCTGAACAGTACAGTTGATCTGTTTGGTGGGTGATATGGATCCAAGTAATTCAACTATTTAAAGAAAGCCTGAAGTTCCCCAGCAGAGCGTGACATCCTGAGAAGATCCCAGTAATCATTTCATCTGTCTGTGGTTTTCCTGCTGCAGCTCATCAGGCCTCCATTTGCAGGGACATTTCTACCACTTCTTTTCCACATGGTTCCCTCTCATCCGGCTCTTTGTTTCGCTCCCAGATGGCTGCTGACTCACGTCTATCAAACACTGCTGGGCTCTTGCTGCCCACAAAACTTCTTGTGTGGACTGAAGAATGCCCCCTGCTGACTCTTTCTGCACAAAATCCGTTATCTCCAAAACGCAGACTTGCACTGGAGAGGTTTTTTTTTTCTTCTTCTTCCCCTTTCTCCCCCACATAATCAGTATAAAGCCAAACTGCTTGTTGAACTCTGGCGAGCTAAAATGAAAAACCCCTTCAACTAAAACTTGTGAAGTTTGAAACAGACGTCTGGCTCTCGCAGCTGCTTGAATCGCGCCCCTGGATGCCCTATCAGCTCGGCTAGGCCCGGAAAATTAGGAAGGAAAAAAAAAAAGGCAAAAAGAGAAGAAAAAAAAGAAGCACATTAAGCTCCCGCTCTGCTGCCAGAGGAAATGATAGAATAATTTCGTATGGAAATGAGAAAGCTGTTTTACAAGGAGGAAAATTTGAAAACAGCACCGAGGGGCCTGCAGTAATTGAATGTCACTCACAGGAGGCGGGGTGGTTGTCTACTGTTTGACGCAAGCTGTAATTGCATCATGGAGTACTCACTTCTCCCAGGGAGAAAGGTGAGAGAGCGAGAATCTGGTAACTTTGTGCAGAGTCACGTCCGGTCAGGATGTCGCTGCTCCTGGCTCGTCGCTTAGTCACCACTTGTTGCACGGCGCTGACTGACATGACAGGGAGGGCTTCACACGCTCTGTGTCAGCGTTCCGGCTTATGAGTTACTGCAGGTGCAAAGGCAATCTGTGGATAAATGGAATCAAAAATACTGTCAAAGAGTTGAAACTGGCATGTTTGGCAGCAAGTTTAGAGGTTCTACATAGTATGGAATTTAAAGGGGCAGTTTTATGTGTTTTCCAGGCACAAAGGGCCATTTTATATAACAATATAAAATGTTACCTTTATTTGTTATAAAAACGCTGTATATATCAAATATGACTTAAAAGATATTTAAGACTTTCAAGTCATATTTAAGGGAATTTTTTCATCTAATGCCTTGAAATTGGGCCTTTGTCTCTTTAAGAAGCCCCTGCTCCTACAGAAAGTCCGCCTTCAGGAAGTCATCACAACACAGCTAATCTATTAATGAACCCTTCTAGACTGAACATGTTTGTGGCAACACAGCCACATTTGCAGTTCTGTAATTCTGCAACACTTTGCACTATCTGAAAAGTTCCAACAGCTTCTGAAAAGGGAGACGTTGAGCTTTCCGGACAATATCAGGTTATTACGGTAACTTCGGACATGTATCCGAAGTAATCTTAGTAGATGATAAATTGTGGAAATGACTCCCTAGATATTGAAAGTAACGATTGTTGTGGTTAAATGGGCAAATATATTGACTCACAGGACATTTAAAGAAATCTGTACAATTAAAATAAGCAAAAAAATATCCAGGCAAAGATTTGAAACATAGGGCTCACAGATAAAGACTGGATACTGGAAATCAGTCAAAGTTGAGCCTTTAACAACATTTTTACCAGGTGTTTGCTAATTGATGCTGGCTAGTCTGAAGGAGCTGAGAGATTCAAGTATTTTTGTAAACATGCATGAAGGAGTTAAGGCAACGCTGCAAGTAGATGTTCGAGGGTAAGTGTTTCAACTCAACTAGAGTTTGTCAGCTAAAACTTTAGATTTCGTTAGAATATAGTTTAATGAACTACAGTCAGCCACCTGTGCTGAGACTGTTAGTGATTAAATGTGTTTTTAGTCACTCAGGAGAGGCGTGACTGAAGACGAGACAATGATAAATCTCTCAGCAGACCTCTGAAAGATTCATCCTCCTCACTCCTGAGACGGTGGTTACGCCTCCGTCTGGAGAACACAAATTCTAATGAAATCACTTCAAATGCCTTTCAACCATACATTATAGAGAGCACCTCTGGCCGCAGTGGCCCAAGCACCACCCTCAAACTACAAAACTCATTACCATGACGATAATACCTCCAGATACCACGCTGTGGTTTTGCCTTCATCCGGCCTGATGGTATAGATGTTGGACATGCTATAGTAGTGTAAGCAGGATGTTAACATTGGTCATATAATCACTCAGATGACCTCTACATACATTCTGCGGGGGCTAGCTCTTGGCACAGAGCTGAACTGAAAGAACCAAGATTATTCTACTTCAGTTAGTTCTTTGTCATGTTGTATTAAGTGTGAAAATGTGCTCAATGTGCTCCAATTGAAGTCAAACTAGTCCTAAGCTACATTACAAAAGGTGCTTCGGGGGGAAGAAATGGCTTTCTGTAGTCTGTGGATTAAGGTGTTTATTTCTCATGTCCAAATGGCTGCTTGGTTACACAAACGACAGTCGTAAAACATTAGAATCAGTGATATTATCTATCGCTGGAATTACAACCATATTTAGATAATGAAACTCTAAAGAACAGAAAGTGAGTAAATTTAGCAGGGAAGTAATCTGTAGCGCAGCGGGGGTCCAGACTGTCCTAAATATTTCCTGTAATGTACTCGGCGCTCTGTGTTATGTATGCGTATGCTCCTTCCTCTCCAGCCCCAACGCGGTAATTTGCTCGTCTTCCACCATCCTAGTCGGCCAATAAAACCGTATTGATATTCTCAGCTGCGGTGACATATTCCTCCTGGGCTCCCTGAATCTACAAATCAGAAAACAAGACCTATTAGGCCGGGCAGCGCGACTGACAGGCGGAATAAAACTGGACGAACAACGAGCCATTAAATACCTTCGCAACGGGGGAATGTGGATCAAAAACACAGAGGAAACAGAGCTGAAAGGCAGAACGGTCAGGCAGTTTACCTCTGAACAGCACAAACACAGTAAAGTCTCAGATGATGTGGAATCACAGAATATTGTTTGGACTGATGAAGATTGTTCTGAGAATAAATGTATCCAACCGTCCTCTCCCTCAGCTCTCAGCTGTAATGGCTTCATGGACGTCTCTCTAAATATTAATGAATTCTATTAAAAATCAAATTATTGGGATCGTCTCGAATGTGGCGACTGGGTCTTCAGTAAGTAAGACAGCAGCGAAGGTAACCGTAGAACCGGATCTGTGTTTGGACTGTTTTAAGCTGGTTGGTGTCAAACTGGAACTCACACCGGGACTCTGACTGGGATAAAGACTGGATACTGGAAATCAGTCAAACTGAGGGAAGAGGTGAGAGTGGAAGTGGGAGGAACAGAAACTATGACTCTACCTGTGTTTTAATGAACCATAAATACCACAATAGAACTCCACCTGGTGGTTATTCTGTTACATTGTTACTCTGAGAAAAGACAATAGGGATCCAAGATGGTGGAACATGTTGTTGACATGTTGTGTTTTGGACGAGATTTGTTCATCAGTATTGGTTAATGACGAAAATAGTAATTGTCTCTTTTTTTGTGTAACAGTGGTGTGAATAATTTGTACCTTTAAGTCATCCGAGAAAATGTTTCTTTTTATTACTTTCGCTCGCAGTTAGCATGGCTAATTTGCGATGTTAGTTAGCTAAACTATGCCTCATATGTTTCAGTTTTATGATGGCCAAAGTGACAGCAGTGGTCAGAGGCCACTCTCCAATAAACTAGCAAAAAGAAAGAGAACTTTGGTTATTGGAGCTCCGTTATCTTGAAAAACTGAAAACTCAGGATGAGGACAGCAGATTGGATATTTGGAATAAAAATACAAGTACTGGCTGGGAATCGAGGTGGACCTGAAGTTTCTGATAGAAACCCGTTAGGCCCTTTCTGTGTTTGGATTGGTCCACATTAACCTGAGTGATAGTGATCACTGGAAGCTAATACAAGAGAAGAGGACGCAGGGTCTGGGTTGGTCTGATCATGCTGGAAGCATTTTGGAGTAACTGCATCTGATTTGTTCTTTTTCTCAACTTTTGTTCGACTTATATTTGGGTTGAGGCATTTATTTTTTTAGACAATCATTCCCTCTGGTTTGGGATGCTGTGCAGCAGGAGGGATGTTTTTTCTTTTACTTTCTCACTTTCAGACAGTTGTGATGATGTGGGAGTGAATAGAAGTATTTTTGAATTGAATTTAAATTAAATTAATTGAATAACCAAGATGGCTTATTTTTCTTGGAACACAATAAGCAGGACGCAGCAAACAAAGTCAACGGCACAAGCTGAGATGTGAGCTTCTACCAAAGAGCTGGAAATTATGGTTTTACACTGAAGACTGCAAAACAAACAAACATGAAATAGGAGAAAATATTGGCAAATGAGAACTACACAACATTTGTTAAGAATCTTTTTGAGCTTCAACATGAGCTGGGTTTGCAGTGTGTTGAATGTAAAAGCCAGGTCTGTCCAGATAAATGGCCTCAACTCATGATTATTCAACCATTTTCAGTAATAGATTTTGAAGTCGGCCCAAGCTAATGCACTTTATGACAAATTGGAGCTGAACAACAGGCATATCTTCATAAAATATCAATAACTGTAGCTGGCTGTGTTTTGGTTGCCTCTGTTTATCACAAGTCCAATATAATCTTTTTGCCTTTAAAGCCAAACTGTCAAGATATTTTATTCGATATTTTCACAAATAAAGGCTACAGGCACGGTTTTCATTACCATTGTTTTTCAGACACATATTTTCTTTATTAAATAACGCATTCCTGCACACGGTTAGAATTACAGCCCTGACCTCCTCTGGTCCTTTTTATAACCCTTGGTATTTTACAGTCCTTCTTTTGCTCAGGGGTGTAGTGTAAATGTCAAGCTACCATAAGTGAAGTAGTTTTTTGCTCACTCTGTTTGAGACAGAGAATATAGCCGGCCACTGTAAAAAACACTGTAAGCACCAAACCCTGCTGTTCTCTGATTTGCTGGGTGAGGAGGGAGACGGATGGACGCTAAACATGCAGGTCTCATGTGAAGCCCATGCTGAAGATGTTGAAGTCTGTAGTCAAGTCGAGTCTTGACTTGAAACTCTGAAGTCTCTCTATCACTACAGTTCAACCACTTCATTTTCTGATGCTGAGGTTCTGTTGGACCTCAGCGCAGTGTTGTGGCAGTACCTGAGTTTCTGTCACGAATGAGCGCAAATCTGGGTCTATACTCTGCTAATGTCAAAAGAACACAGTTTCCCAAATGTGGAGTCTCCATTAAATAAGAAATGAAATTAAAATCACACGTGAATAAACTTGTTCATGTTGTCGTGGAAAAAATACAATTTCCTTATTTACCAATAAGGACTTTCACTAGAACCTACAGCCTAGAAACCCGTGGTTCCCTTTTTCCCCCCGGTTGTTGGGGGGACATTCACCCCCCACTTATGTTTTTATTATTTTTGTTTATTTTATATATATTTTTATTTATTTTTATTATTTTCCTGTGGGACTTTAACCCAACTTTAACACCGTCAATCTCTATTCCCCAGGGTCAAAGGTTTATCGGATCCTTTGCTATATTAGATTAAAAAATTTATAATTTGTAAAATTAATTTGTTAGCCTGAGTGAGTATCCCACCTGGTAACAGTGGTTTTCAGTTCGTTGATCCCAGCGCTGGAGCCGTGGAGCCGACCAACAGCCCTGGACGGCCATCATCTTAAACGAGGTTTGAGGCTGGAGTTTAGTCCAGGTCGCGCTCTTAACGCTGTTCGTCGACGTCCTCAGATGTCCAGTCGAGGGATCCGGGTCATGGCACCAAACTGTTGTGGAAAAAATACTATTTCCAAGCACTGTTCAGGTGAAATCACTCAATCAGGTTTATTCATATATTGTGCAAAATACAGAGAGCTTATAAGACAATCAGTAATGAAGCAGGTCTGGATGAAAAGCTGTCAGGCAGAGAAATACATGAGTTTTATACCAAGGATAAAGAATTAACAACAAGGAGTGAGACAGTCTGGTTCTGATGCAGCTGTAGAAAACAACTTCCAACCTTCTACATGTAACCCAAATAGGGTCTTTTGGTGAGAGTTCACAATCATTCATATAACATGACTAGCAGATGTGACCTTATTGTAATTTTTCCATCACAATGTGTTGTCATGGTTTTCGCCAGTAGATGTGAAAACAGTGTTTCCATTGGAGTTTAGCGAAATACATTTAGTTTGATATGGCTGAATAAAACGTGTTTTTTTCCCGAAATTGATGTGTTTCCTTTAAGCAAATTCATTTTGGTGATTGGTCAGTGGAAACACTGCTGCTGTTGACTGAAGCAACTGGAGACCTGGTCAGACTCTCTGGTCCAGAACTCAATTGGTGGGAATCTTATCTAAAGATCAGTGACATTTTTGTGTCAACAGGTAACTTCTCATTGGAACAGACAGAAGTCATGTGGGGTTCCGCAAGGTTCAATCCCAGGACCCTCCTATTTAACATCAACTTGCTCCTCACTAGCTGAGACTATGACTAATATTAGTTACCATAACTATGCAGATGACAAACAGCAACAGTGTCTTCACAAATCTGCCTAAAAAAAGTTGCAGCAGTTGATCCAGAACGCTGCTGCTGGTGTTCTGACTAAAACCAGGAAGAGAGAGCACATCAAGCCCAGTCCTAAATCCTTCCATTGGATCCCTGGAGCTCAGAGAAAAGACTTTAAAAATACTTCTGTTGCAGCATTCAACTTCTATGCACCAAAGATCTGGACAAAATTTCCAGCTGAAACAAGAGTTCCTTTAAATCAAGGCTGCTTAGAGCTGCTTTTGATTAGTAGTAATTGGAACATTGATCAACATATTTGTGTTGCTGTTTTATTGTTTTTGTTTCGTTTCCATACTTGTTGAGTCTATCTAGCTTTCCAATCTGGAATAAACAAGATTTACCTCATAAGTGTCTGGTGTAAATTTAACTCTACTTTCTCAACTCTTAGAACGAAAATGGTGGAACGTGGATGTTGGCGTCAGGTTGGTTCATTTTCATCACTCTGACACTTTCACTGACACGAATACTTCCTTTAGAGGAATGAAACTTTGACACAGTGACATGCTTTTGCAGGCTATTCACTAGGATTGTGACTTTAAAAAATGTAATTCTTAATTTAAAGTTTCAGATTTTGCAGTGTCCCATTGTCACCTGAATTACTTTTGTTTAATAAAAAACCACAACATCAGCTGAGAGTGCAGGTTTAGTTTAAGCCATGCATACATCAATAAGTAGTAATGATGAACAGTTTGTGTGTTGCACTTTTCTTTTATGTTAACTTGATACTTACACTATATTTCTGTGCATACGTCCAAGTGTAAAGCTGATCAGGTCTCTTTCTGAAGAAAGGAAACACTTGATGGTGATGCTGAGCTCAGCAAAGTTAAAGCAGAAAACATCACTTAGAGTGACTGAAAGAGGAGTCAACAGCCAATCGAAAGACTGGAAACAAAGCTGAAAACATCTTGCACATTGGGATCCAAGATGCCACATCATTTCATGTGCAAATGAAGCAGTGGAGAGCTGGTTTTCTCCCATTTCATCTCCTTCGTCATAATTACATCTTCCTTTCTCCCCCGGCTTCCACCTACCACTTCCCTTCCTCCTTCTGGTTTATCATGCACAACTGTTCCAGATAAGTTTCTGCTGCCAGGTTCCCTTTTGTGTGTCCCAGATAAGTAGGGCAGCTTCAATCATTTTTACCAAGGCCCACTTTGAAAGCTAAACTTTCACGTCTTCTGGAAATGTTACTTCCGTCGCTCCTGCAGCTCGCACCATTTAAGATCTGATTCGGCAGAATCTTCGTACTGAACATGGCTATGTTCAGTGAGTCAGCCTTTCAGGTGTGTCTGTGAGGACACACATCAAGACTCTTTCCTGGCCACTGAGGTGGATGATCGCTGGTCTGTCCTGGAAATTCATGGATTTACTCGGCCATTACTGCCACAAATCCTGCCTGAGTCGCGTGATGTGGATCCACAGATGGCTGAGTGAACAGAGCAGAACCGCTGTGTGACTCAGGTGGCATGAAACCCATTTCTGTAATGAGCTCCATACATCAGAGGAAATACATGTTGACAAAAGAGAGAGTTCAATAAGGGTCGATAGGGCTGCATTTCCTTTACACAAAACTCAATCAATCAATCAATCGATATTCTGCTAATGTCAAAAAAACAATTTCGCAATAGTTTGGTTTCCATTAAATAGCAAACAATTAAAATTATTCATGTATAAGTTTGTTCATGTGATAAGTCTTTAAAGAACAAACCTCCAACTGCTTCCTGCCGTCTTCTTCTTCGTGGTTTGCACCAACATCCTGCGGCTGGTCATGTGACTTGTGTGATGAGAAAAAAAGTGTTTCCAGTACAGTTTTGTGAATTCAACCAATTTTGATACGGCCAAAAAAAAAAAAACTCACCCCACCGCCAAAACCTTTTATCGACTAATGAGTTTTGTTTTTTTTAATTGGGAAAGAAATGTATTTTCAAAGTGTCAATGTCACCGTTATATGGTCAATGGAAACACAGCTAGTTTCAGGCCTTCTCCCCAAAGATTGGATTTTATTTTCTGTTTCAAAGATAAAACGCAACTTTGCAATGAAAGAATAGTTTAATTCTTTCGAGAAACTTTTTGAGATGTTATAATTAATGTATGACCAATGCTCCAGGACTGAGTGTGTGTGTGTGTGGGCCTGTGTGTGTTTATAGTTCATCTCTAACAAAGACCTTTCCAATCTGGACCTCTGATCAAAGTCCTTAAGGGGAAACACACACCAGCCTGTCCACGGTTCACAACTGTGGAGAAAGGAAAAGAAAATAAAGAAAAGTAGACAGAATGACATCACAACTTCCCCTCATGGCTCTGTGCTTGTTGGGTTTCTCTTATGTCTTCTGCACTTTGTTGCAATGATCCAACCAGCCATTTCTAAACACAACAGATGGAGCAGGATGTTCAACATGGCTTCCATGTCCTCCACTGTTGCCTGGTGTTGTGTTACAGATCACGTTGTTTGACTTAAACGCCACCCTGCTACTTGACGACCCCAACCAAGCTGGAGCTCAACTGTGATGGTAAAAAAAAAACAAAATACTGTAGAGCAGGACTGATCCGAGTCGAGCCGCGCTGCCAGCTGTTAGTGGAGAAGGTCCATCATCTGTGATCCTGACGTTCCTGAAAGAGGAAAAATGTTCAACAGAGCTTTCATCAGTGGAGAAAAAAGCTGATAAATGAATAATTGGTTTTGACTGTTATTGAAGTGTCTCATATATGAGATTACTGTGTTGGGTTATTTAACCAACAGCTTCACAGAATCTCCTCTATTTTGTCTCATTTCCAGACAAGTTGCTATATTTAACACTCAGCTTCAAAGCATGTGTATGCATTGTTAAAATCTCTCTGCATTTCTTTAAAATTGAACAAGGAAACTTATCTGCACATCTCACTACTGCGCAGTGAACTCAGAAAAGGATCATAAACAATCAAGGAAACTGCATGTTGTCTGTTTCCAGCTTGTAGTGGATCTACAGTCAGTGAGGAACAAACATGATCCATCAGCAGCTCCGGCAGAAACCCAGAGGCTGATTTAATCACTCTGTTAGGGGCCTGCAGCCGTTCCGCCATCGCTTCCAGCTGCTCAGTATCATCATGTGTTGCTCCTTCTATCTCACATCATCAGTGCTTTTTGTTTTGCTGTGCTGTAAAAGAAACAACGGCCGTGGTAAAGAAGAGTAGACGATTTGGATATGTCTTTTTTTTTTTCTCAGTATCAGTCTCCGATAACATCTTCTTTAAAACCTTTTCTTAAAACTTAATGATCAAACAAGTTTAAAATGTTCATTTGAGCAACAGAAACCTGACAGTTTGACAAATAGAGAACAAGCTGACACTCTGCTAGCTCGCACTTTATCTCTCTTTCAAACAATAATGTGAAACTGTCTTTCTGTCCATGCAAATCCAAATCCAGACTTTGGGCTGATTTCCACATCAAAAAGAATGAGAAAGAAATGGCATTTTCTCCTGACATGAAATGTGGATTTTAACAAAAAAAAAACAGAAGCTGAAAACTTTCTAAGACATTCCTGACATTGCCGTTTGGCCAGAGTCATTTTGTTTGAGTGTATTACTTCCAAAACAATTTGAAAACAACATGATGAATATTTTTCTTTTCCTCTCTGTTCTCTATTTGAACTACTAGTGTGTGATACTGGGAATTTGGTAATAATTACTTAAAAATAAATTATTGAGTGATTGGTGATTTGACTTCATTTAGTCAAATGTAGTGTTGATAAAACACGAGACAAAGATTTTAGCAAAAAAAGATTTTTTTTTTTGTTGTTGAGTACAACAGAAAACAATGTAGCAGTACAGAAATAACATAATTCCCTCATAAACTTCAGTTGTTTATTAAGATAACTGAGTCAGTACGCTGAGCTGAAAACTGTTTTCATTCAACATTCAGCTATATTCATATTTCAGGTTTGGTTTGCATTAATATTTTGTGTATATTTTTGAGTCTTGAGATATAAACATTGTTAAAGGGTTAATAGAGGAGCCATGTTGTGATGACTACCTGAAGGCAGAGTTTTAGAAAAAACAGGAGTTTCTTAAAGAGACAGAGGCCCAATTTCATGGTGTTGACTTTCTTTTAAGTTTGGTATATAGGGCATTTTTATAACAACTGAAGGTAACATAGTTACTGGATTGTGATATAAACTGTTACTACGTGCTATGAGGAAAACTCATAATACTGTGACTGTGGCTCTGTGGGTGGAGTAATCATCTTGTGATTGGAAGGTTGTAAGTTCAATTCCAGCTTCCTCCTGCCACATGGTGTGCAAGGCACTTAATGTCAAATTGGTGTATAAATGTCTGGGTGAAGGACTTTGAGTGGTCAAAATGATTGTTCAGCCAGAGTAGTATATTTATTCATCTATTAGTGATCCATCTCTAATTATTTAGATTCGGACACAGGTATTCAGTGTGAATCATCCATTCTTTGCTCCTGGTTGGTATACGTTAGAGACATTCTGTACACCTGAAAGAGTTTTCATGACTAAAGCCAAAGCGTTACACACAACACAGAACGTGTCCACTATGATATATTGCTCCTCTGTCCCTGTGAAGCCACAGATCAAGTTCTGACAGCTCTTACAGAGAACCCATCAATCCCTGTCCTGTCACGGTAACAGGCTGTCGTGTCAGGAGGATCCGCTCCGAAGCAACGGGCTCCAGCAACACATTCATCAAATCCAAGCCGCCCCTGAAAGTGTTCATTCAAATGGCATCCTGTCGGCTCGCGAGGCTCTTTGGGAACATATTGCAGCTAACGAGCTTGTGGCTTATCGTTTTGGAGCATGCTTCAGCTGGCACCTCGGCCTGATTTAAACAGCTTGATTGATGGAACGGATTTGTGCCGCTGCCAACTCGCTGCGAAGCCAATCACCTGGTTGGAGCTGCTTGGAACTGATTTCAGTGCAACTTGGCACAAGTTTCAAACCGATCACATCCATAGAAGATTCATAGTTTCCGAGGTGAAAGGTTTAATGTAGGCTTTATGTGAGGGTAACTTCTTTCCAAATATGAGGTATTTTGTTCAATGTTATTTTAAATTTGGCTGCTTCCCTGACTGAGCAGTCGGCTATCAGAGCCATGAGTCATTAGACAGAGAGAGAGGGACACACGGTGTAATCCTCGCCGAAAAGACGATGCAAAAATAGCATCCTTCATCTTGATTTTCTTTGCGCATGCTGCCTTCTACATATGACAGCTGGAGAGGGAGATGGGCGAGGGGTGGCAGAGATGGTGATCCTGGGACAGAAGGCATGATTGCTTCATTTGTTTCCTGTCCAACTCAATCATGTGTTTTAGCGGTTAGCCACCGACTCATCCTGAGGTCCCTTTGATAATGTTCTACTACTGAGATCTATTTCATCTTCTGTCTGCACAGGCACGGTTCTGTGTGAAAAGCCTCGAACCTTTAAATAACTCCTGCATTTCTGGACTCAGATTCTAAAAGATCCCTAAAGCTTCATTCCAGGAGATCTGCCCAGGAGTGGCCGGCCGTCCTAAAGTAGTTCAAGAGTGCAACCAAATCTCATGAGGCCACTAAGAACCCAGAACAACATCTAAACCAAAGAAAGTCTGTAGGATTTCTAAAGGGGTCGTTTCCCCTCCATTCATTTCTTATGGAAATTGCCTGGCCTCCTGCAGCCAAGCAACCGGCAGAATTTGCACATGTAAGATTTTGAGCTGGTACATCTGGACGTGAGGCAAGAAAGTTGAAAAATGTTCAACTTTTGTCGCTATCGTGTCCCACGTGTTGGGTTCACCCAGAGTAGTGGAGAACTGTGAGTCGCTCACCCGGTGTTGAGTCCATGAGACCGGATAAAATATGTTCTGCACTGACAAAACCAAAGTGAACGTTTGGTTCAGCTTATTATTCAAATAACTAAAAAATAACTAAAAATCCATCCATTCGTCCAGCGAGTCTCTGAGTTTGCGGCATTCACTCCACCTGAACAAAAGCAACCACAACCCAGTAAAGGTAAAGTCGTTTTTATGGACCACCTGCTGCTTTTCACAGACAGGATGATGACGTAGAGTTTGAACATTAAGTAATGTTCAAGCAGGTAGAAATCGTTTAGATGTGCTTATCTTTAACAGACTGGAATCCTTCAAGTAAAGACAGTGAGGAGGGTGTTCGTTCGCCAGAGATTGTTTTCCTGTTTCCAGGGTTTTAAATGAATTCCTGTGAACTGAATACAAGGCAGACATAAAGACAAGGCATGAAAAAGGATCAGAAAGAGTAAAAATGCCTTTGATGTGTAATAAATGCTTTAATGCTCATCCATTTTCTACTAGGAGGTAACTACAGGAGGCTTAACTTTAAGCCCAGGGTTTTATAATAATTGATTTTTTCCCCCCTACCTTTTACTATAAGAAAATATGAGCATGAAAACAGTTAAGGTTTAGTCAGTGATAGACAGCTGAACATGTCAAATCGGGCAAGGCTTGAATGCAGTGCAGAGCATTCTGGGTAAATAAAACCGAAACAAACCTGCGTGTCTCTCGCTAGCAGGAGAAATGACTTGTGGTCAGACGTGACGTAAAGAATTAGTGAAGGTCTAACAAATGAATCCTACAACCGCTGGGATCTGACGCTGCCGCCCTCTTCTTCTTCTTCTTCTTCTTCTTCTAGATTTTTATTTCCGGTTGGCAAGAAATGTCTGGCATGCACTACTGCCACCTACTAGTGTGGAGTCTGGCTCAGAATGTCTATTTTATTTTAGACATGTATTATTTAATCTTTTTTTTTTTTTTAATCAACTTTGTCTTCCTAAAAAAAGAATTCAAATTTGAAAACTTTTACTTTCAGAATCTGATGTTTCTTTATATTTTCCAAATTTCCCCAACACTCCAACATATTAAAATCAACAAATAAACTCATACATGAATAAGCTTGTTCCTTCAGTGGGTCTCGGTGCAGCGCCCCCACAGGCGAGGAGGGGAACAGGCTCCCCTCAATGAATCATTAGAAGCCATGCAGCGCCATCATCCTCTAACCACTTTCTGTCGTCGCCTTCTTCGTCGTTTTGCTAGTAGTATCTTACCATCGCTGATCATGTGATTCATGTGGTGCAAAAAAAAAAAGTGTTCCCATTGCCGTTTTGTGAAATAAAAAACCCACCTCATCCCAGCGCCAAAACGTTTTTATTGAAAAACAAGAGTTTGTTCGAAATTTGAAAACAAATTAATCAAATCTATTTTCAAAATGGTCATTGGGGAGGCAGCTGGTGTGAGCTGAAGCTGCTGATCTGTGGTGATGCAGCTGAACCTTTTCCTTCCTGCAGTCGGTCGTCTTACCTGTTACATGTCCTTCATTCCTGATGGAAGAAGCTCCCTGACAGTGTCAGTCTGTCTGTCTGCCGTCTCCTGCTGATGTTAATATTTACACGCTGGCACCACGCCGAGCCGGTTTAAAGCTCATCTAAAGGTCTTCCTCTGACACCGGAGATGCACACTGGGAGCAAATGGAGGTCCTGCTGGGGAGAGTACAGTACACACTCACACACCGACAAACTAACACACACAAACACACTCCATAATCCCTGTAGATGTGAGGTGAGAGCAGCTAAATGGCAGCCATATTGAGCTGCTGGAGCAGGAGCCTCTTTTATTTCTGCACCTGAGCAGGTTTCAGCTCGGCTGCTTTAATGAGCTCATTTCTGCTGGAGAAGATGGAGGGAAATAAAAATGATTGTATCAAATATTTTGGGGCCGGATTTTTCACACTCATTATGAGGAGCTGCCAGACAAGCCGTTGGGTTTTCTGTAAAAAACATAAAAAAATAAAAAAAATAATGCGTTTTATTTGTTCCAACCTGCCTTTTCTCTGTAAGAAATTTAATTCACTTCAAATTACATACAGGTAGACCTTATTATTTTGGCAGTTGGGTTAACAGGATCTGAATGCAAAAGCATCACACAATAAAGGTAATCGATCCAGAATATCTATTGGATCGATACCAAATCTATATCAGAAACAGAACAATAATAAAGAGATAAGATCAATGCGTTAGTTTCAGATTCCCTCTTGCAATTTCTTGTGTACTGTAGCTTCTGAACTCTACTGTAAAACGTTTTTTGCTTTGATTTGCTCTCAAATGCTAATTTCTTTGCACTTCATTTATGTAGAAAACAATCCATACAAATATCTTTTGTTTTTCTATTGTTTCTGTTCATCATTTGTCAATAAAAAAGAAAGAAAAGTAATTCAGGCGTCTATAAGTTTTATCTAAATCGAAAAAAACCACAAAAATGCCCAAATATCTGAATTTTGATGATACATGGTCCTTCAATAAGTATCGGTATCAATGATATTGACTCTGTTTTTACTTAGTATTGGATCAAAACCAAATATGCAGTATTACACACCTTTGTCACACACTTCTCATGATTTATCACTGAACATCTTTACATCTATTCTCTACTTGTGGGATTCTGTCAGACCTCTGAGCTCTGTGCTGGTAACATGACAAATTCATCAGTGTTCAGTAATATTTTTGCAATGTAAATGTTTCCATGTAGAAACATGACGGTGAGAAGAAACTGCCACATTTTTGAGGTGGAACAACTGTTAGACTTTGTGTCCCAAGGCTTTAGTTTTAGTGGCATCACAGATTAAAAAAAAAAAAAAAGTTTCCGCCAAAAAACTCAGAAGTTTTTCTAGCAAATTTCTAAGATTATTCTCAAAATAGTTTTCCAACTCATACATTTTCTAGAATCACGGACATTTCTGAGCTTGAAAACTTAAGACTCTCAAAATGCTCAACGTTTCAAATTGAGAATTTTTCAAATTTCTTTTCTAGAAAATTTCTGAGAATAATCTCAAAATTTCAAATTTTGGGTGGAAATTCACTCCTTTTCTAGATCTCCAGTGCCCTAATATGCTGTCATGATGATAACATTTTAGTCATTGACCTGATTAAACTTCATACTGGACAGATACATAATGCTTATGGCTCCAAAAGGTTCAGACAGACTGATAGCTGGATGGAAGGATGTTGTTACCCGTTTAAAATTCATTATAATAATTATTATAATTTACGATAAAATACCAGTAGCTGTATAATTTTTTTCTCCATATAATTACTTTATTTATATACATCCAGCAAGTACAGCTGCCAGTATTTTACCAAAAATTAGAGAAATTTTTTCAGTGTGCTTTATTATATATAGCCTTTTGTAAAAGAGCATATTTCTTATTTTGGAATAAAATCCTTTTTGTTTGATGTAACCTAAAGCTTGGCACGCTCAGTGTTTGCAGATTCTTTCTATCCTTGGGTACATTCAGTCTTTTTACTCTCTCTCTCTCATTAATTTGGACTTTCTCTTTGTTTACTTGCCTTCGGGATAACGTAGCACAAACTTTGAATATGTAATCAGATCCCAGCTGCACGGACACACAAACAGGAACTGTGGCCGAGCCCAGAGGGAAGGTCAGGAGGACGAGTTCCACCGGTGATCCAGGAACCGGAGGACGAGTTTCATTATTGTCTCAGTGGATTCTTAATGACTAAATGACTAAACGGAATCAATTACGAATTTAACGATGGCACTTGACTTAATGTCATGTATTGATTGTTGATTCTATGTTGCAAGACTTTGTGTTTTTGTGTTTGTTTTGATGTAAAGCACTTTGGAATGCCTTGCTGCTGAAATGTGCTACACAAATAAAATTTGATTGATAAATATACTTTTATATATATATATATATATATATATATATATATATATATATATTTGCTTTGAGAACATGAGATTTACCTTCTGTTTAAATCTAATCATCACACCTGGTTTGAATCTGACTCCCTCAGGTTACATATTTCTACACCCAGCAGCCACTTCCTGGGCTCCACCGTTTCATTTACTGCCTAAATGAAACGATGTTGTGAAGACATCTTGCTAAAGTTTACACAGAATGGAAAAGAAAGAGAATTTGGTTGAATTTGAACATGGAAGAGCTGCTGGAACCGGAGTTGATAGTTCACGTATCTCACAAGCCGCTGATCTGCCGGGATTTCCAACCAATTCTCACTTTTACAGAGAAAACATCCAGCAAGCAGGAAGATGGAAGATGATGCCGTGTTGATGTGTGAGGTGAAAGGTCAGACTGTTTCCAAATGATGAAGGTAAGAGTGGCTCCAATAAGGACTCGTTGTTACAACCCAGACAGGTGAAACGGGTCTCTGTGAAAAATGTGTTTCCATTTTCCCCTTTAGTGCATCGACTCTTTCATGGAAAAGCCAAAAATGACTTCAAGCGAGAGTTAAAAACTTACTTATTGTAAAACTATATCATATTTCTAATGCTTCATAATGTGCATAAAAAACATTACAGAAAACATGGCTGCTGGGTACTTCTTAACCTTTTAAGGTCGACGCCCGCCCTGTGGCGGGCATGACGTCATGTTTCTGTGTGTGTTTTTTGCTCCAATGTGATAATAAATTTTGTCAAAATGAAACAAACACTGTAAAATCACAAAGTTTAGGATGTTCTGAAAATAATGATACCAAACAAGGTAAGGTAAATAGTTTTTATGGTGAAAATATAAGGGTAAATTCAAAATTAGACCAAAACGGCCATTTAGACCCAAGACTCCAAATTAATGTCCATGTCACCCACTGAAAACAGAAAACAGTTGATCCAACTGAACTGAACAAGTAATGCAATGTAATGTTTTTGCCTGTTGAACAGATTAGCATGCGTTACTCACCAACACTGTCGTCCACCTCATTTCATCCAGTTGTGAAAACATTCGACCTCTTTTGGTGTCAAGAAATTTCTTCAATGATTAATGAAACGTGTTGGAGAAGAAGGAGCGAGAGCGCAGAGATCTGTGTGAAGGCCTGCGCCGCGTGGAGGAAGGCGATCCATAACCCCGACCCAGACCGGGAGCTGGAGAATTGATTGGGCGCTCTCTGAGGAGCCGTTGATGTCGGCTCTGTCATATTGAATGGCAGGAAAAGAAAGAAGAGATGAGAGGAAGGATGAAGAAGATGGAGGAACAGAAGCAGAGGAGTACATGAGGTTAGCAGGACGAAGAATCGTCAGGTAAAATGTAGAATGACTTCCTTCAAAGCTTTCTCTTGAGTTCTGGTTCACATTCAGCTCAGTGGATTTGTTTTCAGTTTCTCATATTCCCTCCCGTCCCCTGCTGTGTGACCATCATGCATCTGGACTGAGCCAGAGCCGGAGCCGGAGCCGTGCTCTGTGTCGGCTCAGGTCAGCTGAGTTTGCAAACTGTCATCATCGTGAAGAGGTCCGACTGACCGGATTCAGCTCTTCAAATTAAAACAGTCACGATCAACAAAATTTGGCTTTTTGATTAAAAAAAAATAATCAGGTAAATGTTTAATGTTAGACTGAAAACTGACTTCTACAAAAATAATGACAATTAAATAAAAATGTAAAACACAAGTCATTGCATAAATATTCTCTCCCTTTGAAGTGCCTGACCTAATTCAACAGAGGTCCAGCCAACTGGTGTCTGTCGTCTTACAGTGAGTGGAAGGAACATCAGCTGAGTGTCTCCAGTGATTGCAGTGTAAAGACTCCTGGTTCTGGAAGGTCCATTCACTGATTAGTCAGGATTCCTGGCAAGATTGCTCCAGCCAATCAGAGAGAATGTTATTGAGAAGTAGAAAATACTCAAAATCTCAAAACTCTGAACATTCCCTGGAGTTAAATCCATCATTAAGAAATGGAGGCAATTTGCTCCATAGGTCAGGTCTGAGTGACCGTGAAGAGGAAGACCAGAGCGAGGACACCAGGTCACCATGACAACGCTGAAGGAGCTACAAGCATGTAAAAGAGGAACATAAAATAAATACTGCAACACCGAGAGAAATCCTGCTGAAACACTGTGACTTCAGAGAACATTTATTTCCCAGTGAGACCTGAAGCGCCCGGCTGACGCTACATGGAGATGGTTGGACAACAACATGGTGGATGTTCTGGAGTGACCTAGTCAAAGCCTAGATGCCTGGGATTGTTTTTTGCAGGACTCGAAAACGACTGCTCACTTACAAGGAAGCTACGGCTTTGGAGAACAGTCATCTAGTAAATACTGAGTTAAAGGGTACATGGAATGGAAGCATTACATTACATCACTTATGTAATGCTTCCATGGTTAGATTTAATTGTCACTATTTTGAAGAAATTGTTTTTTCTTTTCTTTAACAGTTTGTTTTTGTCAAAAAAAGCAAACATTGTTGATCATGATTGATTAGTAACAGTAATAATGAACTTAAACGTCCAGTGCAGTAAATACTTTGTAAATCTTCTTGTCTTGTTTTGAGTCATTTTGTTGCTTGGACTGGTCCGACTCTGGTCCGGCTCTGGTCCGGCTCTGGTCTGACTCTGGTCCAACTCTGGTCCAACTCTGGTCCGACTCTTCAGGCTCTGGTCCGACTCTTCCAGCTCTACAGAACCAGTGAAAACAGGACCTGTTGGCAAAGTGATTACTGCTGGTTTTGTTGTGTCAAGCCAAAAAAAAAAACCACATCATTCTTCTACAGTCAACCTGCCACTGTAGCATGAGCGCCTGGAGATCCGCGCACACATTCTTCCTGTACACACTCCACTCAGAGATACACACACTGCAGAAACTGAGCTTTATTGGTTTTATGAAAAACAAACAGAAGGAAGACATGACAAACGGAGTCGTCCTGCAGCGCCGTTCCACACACGACTGTAACTGAGCTGAAAATGACACTTTGATAAATCGACAGCAGAGCTAAACTCTGAACAAGCAGCTGAGCAGGAAGCAGCAATGATACATTTAACACTTCAGATAATAAATATTGTCCTTGTAGGGATTTGTGATGCTGTTTGTGTCGGCTGCGAATTAAACAGCATGAAAAAAAAAACACTTTAACAGTAATTGGAAGAGGGATTAATCTTTAATTTCAGTGCTCAGCGTCCGTTTATTATTGGCCATTTCATTTGAATCTGCTTCCTTTCCGGGAGATTTTGACGCTTTAGGCTGGACTGGCTCACTAAACCCTCCAGTCGGTTCTTTTCCTTGAGGTCCTGTTCATGTTTTCGGTCACCTCTGCATCAGCACCACTGACCAGCGGTAGAAAACGCACCATTTCATTTTAACTGTAAAAACTGATCAAAAACGTTGCTGTGGAAAAATATTTATTACAAGACAAGAACAGGAAAAGTCTAAACAAAAGTTACAGATAACCTGAATAGTGACAAAAAGTTATTTTCACGTTATTATTTTATTAATGGATGGAACAATGCAAACCAACCTGACACTCAGATTGCTCTAATCCTTGGTAAACTGTGAAAAATTAAGTTTGATAAATCAATTTTTTCTGGCTGAATTTCCATACTCCTGTATTCACAGCAGCCCTGTTTGGTTCAACTTAAACAAAGTCCGTTTGCCTCAACAGTCCAGTTTGTTTGGTGATGTGTGAATAAATAATGGAACTCTGATGCGGACTAAAAAACAAACTGTGTTCTGCCTACAAACCTTGGTCTCGGGTCAGTTAAAGCAAACTAATGCGGTTTGAAGGCCAGGCGAACTGGGGACCGCTCCAAAAGCAGGAAGTTGACTACAGCGCAAGGCATTCTGGGTAAATACAACCAAAGCAAACTCACAAGTCCAACGCAAGCAGGAGAAACAACTCACGATCTTTTGCAAAAGACAAAAGAGAAATCCTGTAACCACTCAAATCTGACGTCGCTCTAAGTTTTGTTGTTGAGCTCAGTGTCTTCTTCACAAGTTTTTGTGTCATTTCCTTCAGTGGTTCTTGGTGCATCGCCTCCACAGGCGAGGAGGGGAACGGGTCTTTCAAAGTGCAGTGTGAAAGTGAACCAGCTGAAAAATGGAACAAATGTTGCTCCGTTGGTTCCCAATAGAAGTGAGTCAATGAAGCGTAAGATCTCATTAAGCATCACGGCCCCATTTAAAGAGATAACCTGCCTTTAACACTCCCTGCATCCATTGCTCTGAAGTGGGCTGAAACTGAATAGATTCCTGAACTTCAGCTGTGGGTAGTTTTATCAGAATCATTGATTTCTGGGCACCACCAGACCCTCCCAGAGTGAAATGATTTATTAGAACTAATGGTTCTGTACTTCAGTTCAGGGCATTTGCTCATTTCATGAGCTGCTTCATCCTCAGTTCAAACTCTCTCAATAAATGTTTATTGCAGCCTGTCGTTTACCAAGTTGAAAGAGCTTTATGAAAACCGTGAATCATAATAATAATTCAGTCATTTAATAGGTGACTGTATTACTTAACCTGCGTGAGGCCAAGCAATAAAAAGTAGCTCTAGACTGAGCTGGAGGAAGAAGGACATTATTTTCACCTGGATTTGAAATACTATGACACATGCAGGTGAAAAACAATCACATCTTGATACTACAGAAGCTCTTGGAAACTAATCTACCAATCAGCAACATGAGAACTGCAGAGTGCACAATTTCATTTCTGCTCTCCAACTGAGTCATAATGATGAAGTGGAAGGAGAACAACTGGGAGAATCCTCCAGACGGTTCCTATTAACAGCTTTAAGATAGTGTTCACTGCAACACGTAGGAGGTTTATGGACTGTTCTATAACACATTTAAATATTGTATAAAATTGTTCCTAAACTTTGAGGTGAAACTTCTTTAAAATACTTGAGAATGAAGAAACGACTCAGATCTGGGATGTTTTTCCTCATAGACACCTGAACAATGTCTCCACATGTTGTAAACTCAGTTGAGCCTTGCTTTATTTAATTAGTCTCTTTAAATTAACAAACATAAAGTAGACATTCGAAGCGCTTGCGTTTTGTCCTTCAGTCCACTGAGTTGGTTCAGTCCAACTCAGCCTCTTGGGTCCAACCTGCTGTGACAAAATGTTTTCTTCCTTCCTGATTTGAACCTTTTTGTACGTTTGTCACTCGTCAGTGTCCCATAACATTAACACAATTTAAATATTAGTCAAAAACAACACAAGTAAACAAAAAGTGCAGTTTTAAATGATGGTGTTCATTATCAAAAGAAGAAGAAAAAAACCCATCCAAACCCACATAGCCCGGTGTGGAAAAAGTGATTGTCCTGTAAACCTAATGACTCGATGGGTTTGCTTGTGTCATCTTTGGCTAATATTTAAATCAGTTTTATCTTCTCAAATACTAAAGTGCAGCTGTGTTTCCATTGACCACATAATTGCACAGTTTGAAATATCAGGTTTCCTGAGCTTAACAGCAATCAAAGCTTAAGAGTAAAGCTCTGATTGCTTTACTCTTAAATTACAGAATACATTGAAGGAGTGCAGTGATAAAAGGCTAATATCTGGCTATTCACACAAATACTAATTTCCATTAAAAACCTTGAGAAATAAACACAAAGGTCAGAGTTCACACGTGAGCCTCCGACGACTTCCCCCACGTTCTGCGGCTGCACGAATCCCCGAGTGTATTCAACACGCTTCAACGCACGGAAACGCTTCAGTGTTTGTGCGGCTGGTTTGCAAACATTTGCATTCGTTCTGCTGTCCTCATCCTGCAGAGGCAGATAAAAGGTTGGCATCCAAGGCAACAGCAATGTTTGTGTTTGGAGAGGCGAGGACAGGAACTGCTGAGGGATGAAGGAGAAGGAACAAAAGCCGTGCGCCCAGTCTGCTGGCGAATGTGGACGGTGTGTGTGTGTGCATATATACTGTAGGCGTGTGTGTGCTTTTCTCCCACAATTCAGTGAACAAAGCAAAATAGTTTAACGCTCCAGATATTCCAACGAGCCAGTGTCTAATCTGTTCAATTCTCACATGCTGGTTATTAATCTGAGCTCAACACTCAGATTCAGACTCTGTTTATTTCTAATCTCCGTTTCCAGGCATTTTATTTTTGGATAAATTGGATAACGTCCCCGAAGTGTTAAAAATGATTTCCCTCATGTCTCCACAAAAAAAAAAAAAAAAGATGTTAAATTCTTAGACATTCAGACCAGAAACATGTTTTATTTCCGTTTTGTGCTTATTGGTATTTTTTCATCTTTGTTGGGTTTTGTTATGTTTCCTGGATGATTTCAGTCTTTAGGAAACAAACAAACAAAAAAATGATGTCGGAGATAAACAGCAGGCATAACATTATAACCACGGCCGTCGCTCACTGCCTCTACATTACGGGCACCTGTGAGACGGTGAGATGAGTTAGACAGGAGGCCAACGATTTGCTGATGTGATGAAATCAGGAAAGGTGGCCGAGGATAAAGCTTTGTGACGGCTGGTCCAACAGAGCAGCTGCAGGTTTCTGCCACAAAGCTGCTCAGTATCAGTGTTGCTCATGAAGAGAGGTCACATTTTTTAAAACTCTAAACTATGTTGTTTTTATGTTGTGAAGGTGAAGGACATACTGCTCACTCTGGAGTCATTTAATGAATGACAGATTTATTTAGTTCTGTCCTAAAACTTTGGATGTTTTGTTTTCCCTCATGGTGTGGGCTGAATGACTGCTGAGTTTTTTTATTTTTTTTTATTTTTTTTTTTACAGTCGGTAGATAAGATGAGCTGAAGACTCTCCGATTAGTTCATCTCAATGAACTAGTTACAAACATTTTAATGTGTTTAAGTTTTTAACTGTTTTCTTATACAAGGGTTAGCCTGGTCATTGCCTTCTTGTGCAACTCCACTCAAAAGAAATCTTGCTTAGAACACAGTCTTGTTTTTCTCCCATTGGCTTGGATTGTCTCCAGTGGACTTATTTATTTTTTGCCGGGCCAATCAGTGAACAGCAGAAGTTGAGAACGATGAAGTTGATTTTCTGCGCTGTTTTAGAGTTATAGTCTGCCTGTAGTTTCAGGACTGGCAAAGTGAAGGAAGCCGTTCAGTCCATGTTGGCCGCGCTTCCAAAGGCTGAACTAACACCAGCAGCCATCTTGTTCAGCTCTGCTCTTCTCTCTTTTGCAGGATGGTTGTTTACAGTGCAGGCAATTTCCGGTAAGCTTTCAAAGTGTCAAACTGACGCTTTTTACCAGGTTACACAATGGTGCACCCTTCTTTTCTTTTCACTCAAATACCACTGGAGACAGGAAAAAGCCTAAAAATCTAATCAAAGGGTTCAAGGAGGGAGTGATTCCAAGTTCCATCTAAGCACAGATAAATATTTAAAATGTAATAAATGTGAGAGGGACAGCATAATGTCTATATTTGTCATTTTGCCTTACAAACCAAACTGGAGTAGACTGTGTGGCTCCTTAGACACCAATAGATTAAAGTGGAAATCATTATGAAAAACAGTTTGGAATCAAAAATGTATTTTGAATCTAATCATGAGACAGTAAATGATTCCCAACCTGCACAAACGTGTGTGTGTGGCTGTGTGCACATACAGTATGTTGTGACTGACCGGCAACCTGTTCAGGATGAAGACAGGTACCAGCTCCCCCACGACCCGGAAGGTCAGAGCAGCTACAGAAAATGCAAGTGATGGTAGAAAAGAGAGAGACGAGGAAAAAAAAAAGACAAAAAGCAAAGAGTCAGCATGGTGGAGTGGAGAGGGAAAGGAGGATGCAAACGTTGCTGCTGACAGATGGAATCAACCTGAGCCGGTTGGGGCTGATGCAGGTTGACAGGACGGCGTCTCTTCAAGGGTATGAGACACTGACAGATTGCCTGTCCAGCTCTTCTGGACGCCGTAATCAGCCGTACATGTCAGAGACCATAAACCTGCGTCTGCTTGTCCCAGCAGCAAACAGGTTTCATAAGAGCAAAGAGTCAGGAGGAGGTGGAGGACAGGAGGGGCTGAGGCTTCTGTCAGAGCGTGACTTTAACCTTTCTGTCATGTAACATATACACACAACATTATGGATGCAATAAGTAATAAAAAAAAAATCAGCAGTTTGTTTCTTAGTCGCTTTAGGTTGAGAAGATGATTGGAAACACTAGCATAAGGGTCTGTGTAATCATATAGAAAACATGTCTCATTGTAATATTCTGTTAACAGAATAATGAACAGAAATGAAGGTATTCAAATATTAATCAATTTTGATGAATATGACAGTACAATATGATAGGTATTTCTCAAACCTACATAAAAAGAGAACCACAGAAAACGTTTGAGTTTTCAACCGAGCTTCTGCAGAAGGAGAAAACACAGCAAACCACAAGGTGTTTACCATGCACTCTGACTCTGCAGCAGAGCCTGTCTTTTTATTAAGCAGGAGAAAAGAAGGGAGTCGAGAGTGAAATGTGGGAGAGTGATAAATCAGAGAAGGGGGCTACATCCTACACACACAGTTTCACAGGACAAGGAGTATTCCAAGATAAGAAAGCTTCAAGGCTTAGGGAAAAAGCAAGTTTTGTCTTTCACACGGTTTAACAAATTCCTCCTCTCTGGGGTGTGAATACTAAACCTTTAAATGAAAAACAAACTAGTAACTACTTATGTAAGAATGATAACAAAACATAATTATTCTAACACAATATGTGTGGCTTTATTTGGACCTGGAACAGTTTAGCGGGGGCTAGCTACATTAGCAGTAGCTCCAAAGCTAAAGCTAAGTTTGCTAGCAAGCAAGGACAAAGGTTCACATGCCCTCTGGCGACGAGAATTGATCAAATAAAAACACTTCTCATTATAGTGAGATATAGAATTAGATTTTTTAAAAAATATTTACAAAACAGAGAGAAAATGAGAAGAAATGAAGTGAGAAGATGGTCATCGTCTTGCTAGCAGTACGGCCATCTTCTCCCTGTTTCTTCTGGACGACTCGCAAACAAACTGCAGTTTTACTGGTCAGTATGAAGAGAATGTTTCTCATTTGAACAAGTTTTATATTTCTTTGTAATGACATCCTGTATTTATAGACTAGCTCTGACAGTTAAATGCTTCCGTAATCAGTGATGTTTTATGTCTTAATCAAAAACCAATAACTGGACATAGTAGATGTTTTTTTCTAAAAGGGAGGTTCAACCAGTGGGACAAACTGATCTCAACTTATTTAGTTTAAATACATTTTAGCAATTGGTTCCAATTTAGTGCCACTTAGCTGTTTATCTCCTTTCTAATGTAATGGCCTAAGTCATCTTTTGGCAAAAAAAAGAGGTGGTCATTATTTGTTTTGGTAAAAAATGACTTATAGGCCATATTTAAGGAAGGTGACAATATTACTAGTTGAAATTTACATATATATACAGTACAGACCAAAAGTTTGGACACACCTTCTCATTGAATTCAATTAGAAAGTGTGTCCAAACTTTTGGTCTGTACTGTATGTGTGTGTGCGAGTGCAGGCGTAGGTGTGTATTGGATAAGTTACTGAGACTCCAGCACAATCTAAGTCTAAATCTCAAAAACCTGGTGTCTGATGATTTTGCTTTGACTGTTTGAAAATCTGTTTCTGAGTTATTGTAAGTCAGCCAGCCTGGTTCTGTTCAGTTCCCAGAAGCATCGTTGGGCTGCAGTCCTCTGCAGGAAAGACTAAATTTTGCCCCTGTCATACCAAAAAGTGACTTTTATAAACAAGCTTGAGGTCTCGGGCCCCTGAGCGCCGCGTCCTAGAGCTGCAGGACACCAACTCAAGGTCACCAACTGCTTTTTTTGGAAAAGAAAAAGGAAACAAGGGCAGATGAGAGAGGAAGCTACAGGACAAGGGAAAATCCAGAACCATCACTGCCAGTTCACTCAAATACACACAAAGCAACACGCACACACACACACACACGATGAGAGGCCAGCAGGTCGGCTGTGTGTGTGCCTGGTTTAATTATGAATCAATTTATGGCAGACATGTAGGCAGCACCCAGGTGCATCCTGGGAGGACAGGCTGTCACCAGTCTGTCATAGCATGTCTGCCACAGTGATGACACACTTTTGGTCACCTGCGTGTGTGTGTGTGTGTGTGTGTGTATGTGTTTTAGTATTTCTCACCTTGTAAGGCCAATGCTTTTTAAGATTTACTATGTTGAGTGGACCCAAAAGCCAGGCCCAATCAGAACATGTGTTGTTTTTGGGTTAGGAGTTAGACTTGAACTAGAGATGAATATCAATATCTACAGTATATCGGTCCTGATATTGAAAACAATTATCGATTGAATATTTGTGACAGTGTCAGAGGAACAGATCTTTTCAGCCTAATTCTATGCTTTGTGTTCTGAGTGACATCATGCTTTATTCATTATTTTACATTATATTTAGAATTCCTAGTTGCACTTTCTGAACTATTTGAAAGGTTCGTTACAGTTTATTTGACCAAAGGTCGTCGACCTCTATTGTTCCTGTCAGTTTCAGTTTTTCTATTGCTTATTTTCCATTGGCTGTTAGTCTCCTGCTTGCACTTAATGAATAAGTTTAAGTTGTTTCTACATGTTTGCACCAGTACAGCACATCTAAATATACCAATATCTTCACAACCTTGGTCACAGCTGTGAAATAAATTATTTATGTCTGTGTTTTAAAAAAAGGAACATTTAAAGTCAATTCAGCTATTTTTATGTATCGGATCGGTATCGGGCGATACTGAAACTCATATCGGTATCACAGGTGAAAAAGTGGATCTGTTCATCTCCAGTTAGGACTGAGGTGGGAATTGAGATCAGATTAGGTTTAGGGTTCATCAGCGTGTGACTGGGTGCATCCTGAGGAGCCCTGTAGAAGACTGGTGTTATTTCATTTCATTTACTGGTAATGCTTAGCTTTAGAAAACAGGTCAGGGTTTTAGGCTGAGATGAATGAAGAATGAATGGAAGTCAATGCAAAGTCCTTGTGAAGACAAAGACATAGGATGTGTGTGTGTGTGTGTGTGTGTGTGTGTACAAACACAGCCATATTACTCTCTTCTATTCCTCAGCTACAGTGTATTCTCCACCATGTTGTCCCTGGTCTGTCAGCTGGGTTCCTCTGACTTCATGGTGCCAATACATCTCTGCAGAACCTCTGAGGACAGAAACAGCTGGAACTGGGTTCTGTTTATCTGTGAGTAAATAGAACCCAGTGTTATATCTACTGAGTCAGATCAGATATGAACCTAGAACAGAAAATCTGCTGTTGGAGCCCAACAAAATGTGTCAATGTATGAAGGAGCTGTGTGAACGTGTCCAAGGTGGTTCTGTAGAGGTTTAAAAATGTATGATTCATGTACAGACAACAGTTTGGGAATGGCGTTAGATTTTAAAATACTTTATTTCATAAACAATATCTAAATTCAACCTTTTTGGTCACATACATACCACACTTAGGATATAAAATGCTCAAGTTAGAAGAAGAGAAACGAAGAAGGGGGCATTCCTTTCTGCTCCGCCACCACACAGAAACACATGGCAGGAAAAGACGGCGGTGAAGGTTTAAAGAGCGGCCTGCTGGCTCGGAGGGCGAGCTACATGTGGAGGTCCAGGTTCAAACACCTGTCCTGCGAAGAGGTCCAGCCGATCTCAGTCATTTGAATGATTATCAGAATAGTTATCCACGGGGTCCTAAAAACCTTCCATATACCCTGAAATAATTTCTAAAGTTGATTTTATTCTTGATACTCTGTACGATACTTTTGGAACAGACTGTTAAAACCGTCAGCATCTCATAAATAGGCATAAATTCATATGATTAAATAATTAAATACAACATTTTGGTCCGAGAGAGCTAGAAAAGATTCACATTGTTTCCCTGCGTTCAGAAGAGGCGGGCTGCTCGGACCGCACACGTTGGAAGACCTTCACCTGTGAAGCCGGAACATGAGAAGCCATCCCTACTGTCCCAGGCAGATATTACCGGTATTTGTGCGAGAGCGAGTTTAGTATTTGTGCAAAGAACGTGTGCTCCTCTACTACAAAAGCTTTCCACGGGTTCTGGTTGTTTTAGTCAAAGTTTTCCCACAACAGAACAACACTATAAGACAACACTAAGGAGGCATTTGCTGAGTAGAATACCTTTTGCCGTTAAGGAAACAGAAACGCCTTTTGATTAAAGAATACACCAAAATGCACAGGTCACAAAAGCCATTGATGGAAAGTCAGAAAGTAGATCCCACGGCCCCCCGGGGACTGTGTGTGTTCTCAGTGGGGTGGGCGCTCCAGCGCGTGGCCCCGCCCCGAGCCCGCTCCTCCTCTCCGAACAGTGTGACCCGTTTGCTCACCCGCCTGTCCTTTGACTCACAAGACGCTACGGCGGGTGAGGACGGGTCTGGACAGTGCTTCATTGTGCTGTGCCTGAGACAAACTGTGCAAACGCTACTGTGCTGTACGTCCTCCAGGCTAGCGTTAGCGCCGCTGTGCTGCTAGCTTGGCAGCACAAGCTAGCTGGATGTACCTTTAAATATACGTGTGTGTGTGTGTGGGCGTGTGTGTGTGTGTGTGTGTGTATGTGTGTGTGTGTATTACAAACGTTGGCCAGGCAGTGTAATAACTCTTGCTATGAGCAAACTGTAAACAGCAGGTTTAGTCCAAGGTTTCTATATACAGTCAGAGACGAAACAGTTCTGGGCTGGGCCAAGCTGAAAAGAGGCTTCGGCTCCAGCTGAGTTCATCGTTTGGCTCCGCAGGAAAGAAGGAAAAAAATAATAAAAAAAAAGGACCCAGAAAGTTTTAAGTCTTCATCATTACGTTCAATTATCGCTTCCACCACAGCGCCACCTGCTGTACTGGATGTCTGGAGCCCGTGGTGCTGGACCCCGGATGCTAACAAAGCAGTTGTTATGAGGTAACCAAGGAATAGATCATACTGCAACAGAAGAAGAAGAAGAAGAGAGCAAACAGGAAATGAGTCAAAAGCAAAATCAGTTGGGCAAAATAAGCAGATATAAATATATAACTATTTATATATAGATACAGTATATGCATATATCTATATATAAGTATATATAAACTGAGTTGATCTGAACTAAATGCCTCCACAGGGAGCGTCTTGTTTTGTTATCGTCCTCTTATAAATGCTGTTTACTCAGAAATAAAACCCCACAGTTGAGAAAATCTAAAAATATTCCAGTAGCCTAAAATTACATTTCATGCCGTTATTATTATTATTATTATTATTATTATTATTATTATTAATATACATCTATTCCTGTATTTTGGCTAAAATCACAGAACAGGCAGAGAGCAGATCAAAGTGTATTAATCATATTTTGGGCACAGATCAACACAATGCCTTTCAGGACAAACATGGACGGCTAGTTTTGGTTTCCTCCACAGGGCTTTCATATGAACATTTGAAAGGATTGAAAACATCTGAATTTTAACAGATTTTTATTTTCTAATGTTTTCCTAGAACTGAAACTGAGGTGTTTGGCCAGAAAGACTATTGTTACATTTGGACGCTGTCCCAACTATGAAGCACGGCGATGGCAGCATCATGTTGTGTTGGTTTCTTTACTGCAGGAGAAACTGGTGCATTTTGTCCATTTGTTCCGAACAGTAAAGTCCTTCCATCTATTTTTTTAGCGACCAAAGTGTTGTGAGGACAACAACATTCTTGTTTTGCAGCGTCCTGATCTCCTGATCAGTCCTGTTGGAAAACATTGGTCAAAATTACAGAAAACTGAAGCTTGTGGAAGAATATTCAAAACATCTGACTGGAGCCTTAGAGACTGCAGGGCAATTCTACTAAATACTACGGAAAGTAAGAAAGGACATTTAAGAAGATCCAAAAAACTGAGCTGATTGTTTTAGCATTTAGCTAATCACAATACTTTTGGTAATCCTGACTTGAACAAAAATGTCTTCTACCCTATATGTGAATTTGGTTTAAACAATGTTATACTATAGTCACATCACTTTGTTAGTGTTGATCATTTTAGCTTAGAATTGATTAAAACTCATAAAAATGGAATATTATAAATAAAATAGCAGAGTTTTAGTTTGCTCATTTTAAAGATTGCCTCCAGAGGCCAGCAGCAGGGGTGTGGGAAGGTTTCAGGTGACAGGAATCTGCTCTGACGCAGCTTCTTTTCTTGAATACTGCAAGCAAGGTCAAACCGCAAACACACACCTTCTGGCCGACTTATCTGCACACACTCTCACACTTGGCACACATACAGAGAGTGTGAGAAACGTGTTGTTCCGAACAGACTCTGGGTGATGGCAGATAATCATAATTGATCATAAAATTCTTCAATAATTATCTAATTGGAAAAACTTGGTTGGAAATTTGCAAACTTTAAATGTCTGAAAAAAGATCAAGTCGTCAAACTGGATACGTTTCTGGAATGTTTTTAATTTCAGGAATAAATGCATATTAACAATAATCTGACTGTGAATAGATAAAACATTAAGAAAGTCATTTTATTGTAATAGCAGCAAACTGAATAACGCTAACAATAGAACTTATCTGATGTTTGAATAATCTACCTGGTTATATGTATATATATATATATATATATATATATATATATATATATATATATATATATATATATATATATATATATACACATATATATATTCATATACTTTTGACCTGAATGAAATGTTCCAAGTTTACATTTTTAGGTTTTTACCATAACCTAAAAATGGAAGTACAACTATCCTTCCTGGCAGGTTTCTCAGAGTATTTTATTTAATTTTTTTTTTAATCGGTGTGATTTCCAGAAAGCTTGTTTCGCAGAAAGCTTGCAAAATAAAAAGCAACAAGCCGATGAGCTTCATGTAATGCAATGAGCATGTGCAAAAACAAGCCGTCAAACAGACATTTGCAGCAAGGTGGCAAAAAATGATTTCACCAGGCCCAGAGTCTGTAAACCACCCAGTGACACCGACGACTCTGACCCAGAGACGGACGTTTGGCGCCCACTGGGTGTCCCCTGGAAGACAGAGCGATGAAAGTCTGCGTGAAAACAGCCACGGCTCAAATCGCACGTGGCGAATCTGACGCTCGTCCTGCCGAGCGGCGACACGACGAGGACGGAGCGGCGCCTCGCTGGCAGGGGCTAAACGCTCGCTGTGTGGCCACTGCCAGCTGCTTACCCCGACTGGCTGATGAACGTCCATAAACAGAGAATAAATTGAACACAATTGAAGAGCGTGATTTTCCCCCAGAGGTCACTGCAACCAGCAAACTTCATCCCCAGTTTTTCACCAGCTCCTTCTCTTTCACAGCCTGATGAGATGTTAGCTGAACATGGAGGAGAGCTCACAGTCTGGAGCCTTTTCCCATATTCAGACAGTAACGTCCGTTCTGTTTATGTTCAACTGCAGCTTGGTTTGGCTCCTGTTCTCACTGTGTATGTCAAATCTTTCTACACACACCACTGTTAAAATGTTGGTTTTTAAAATAAAATAAAAAAGACTTTGATTAATCACTTTGAAACCCTTTCATTCATAAGATGTCTGAGATTTGTCCTTCAAAATTCAACTAAAACCAGATAAATCTGTTAGAAGGACTAACATAAATGTAAGTGTGCTCACTTAAAGGGGCAATATTATGTAACACATTGTGTTACAATGTTTGAGAAATCTTTGCAATCCTTTAATCACCATGGCAACCATTCAGCTATGCAAAATGCCTGGGTGGACCTAGTCCCGCCTTCAAAGACGCAGCTCCTCCTCAGAGCTCCAGTTTCCAAACTTTCATCTCATAGGGCAGCCCTCCTCCACAACTCCCCCACTCAGCTCCTTCAGACTAGCCAGCAGCAATTAGCAAACACCTGGTGGAGCTGCACATCAGCTGAGCTCATCATATGAGCTACTGTCAGTAAAACGATGGTAAAAACGTTGTTAAAGGGCTAATAGAGAAGGTGGAGCTTCAGAAGAGCAAGAGTTTTTAAAGCAACAGAAGCCCAATTTCAGGGAGTTAACTTGCAAAGTCAGATTTCTTTTAAGTCATATAAAAAAAATTTTAACAACTGAAGGTAACATAGTTACTTGATTGAACTATAAAATGAACTATGTGCCTGAAAACACATAATCCTGCCCCTTTAAAACTTTAATGAAGCACATTTTAAAAATATTTCAGCTTTCTGTTTTACTTAGCTGGAGTCTATCAGCATGAGTTTTTTGCGATACGAGGAATATTGGTATTGCCAATACAATACTGATATTAATTCAGATACTTTTAAAAATTGTCACTATCACTGAATAATTTGGTGATTTGACTTCAGTTAGTTGATTATGATAAAAAATAGTGTTAAAGATTTCAAGCCAATAAAAGTGTTTTTTTATGAAGTACAATAGAAAACGATCTAGCACTAAGCAACTGATATCCTGTTGCAGATGTCTCCATTTTGTAGTCAAAAACAGTGAAATGATAAAGAAGCAGCATCCACTAATTCTAGCTCTGCCTGGTAAACAGCATGTCTACATAGAAATAGTTTCTTTTTCAGTAGCTTCTCAATGTTTGTGCTTCTGCTTCATTTATTTCTTGAAAACAAGTCTTTATATGAGTTGACTCTTAAGAACTTCCACACTGAAGAGTGTTGTTATCAGCGTGACCTTTGCTCAGCTTAGTTATGGTGAATTCACAGATGAGAAACAAACACCTTTCTTTTGTTTCCAGGTAACTGGGGAACAATCAGGGGCTTTTTAAGGTGGAAATGATTTATTTCCAAACAAATCTTTACAAAAAGCCTCGTGGGGACAGAGAGGAGAAATCCACAGTAGGTTATGAAGCTTTTGAATTCTTTCTGAAAAACCAGATCTTTTTTTTTCTTTCATTACAGCAGGATTTAGCTCTCTTTTTGTAATTATTTGCTTCTAAGCACCAAGTCCAAAAAAGAAGAAAAGCTTCAACACTAAATGATATCAGACAAATCCTCCCAATTTAGCTTCCTGGCATAAAGGTCAGGTCTGATGTGTGGCATGGTCTGCCTCCACATATCAGCTTAGATCTCTTCCCCTCCACCAATGGCTGATGTGACACATTCAACTTTTCCATTCACCCAGACATTTTCACAGAAGGCCTTTCTTATAGTCTGACACCCATGTTCTTCCAAGCAGCTTCTGGTTAACTTCATTTGTCTGAAGTTTTTTATCTTCTCAGGGTTGGTCCAGAGTCCAAAAAACTGATATGTCTGTAAGTAAGTCTGGAGTAAATGAGTGGGCCCAAGAAGAGAGTTGTCACTGGCAGCTGAGCAAACTGCAGTATACACCATACACAGCCCAGAAGAAGCATTAGGTGCTAGGAGGATAGAAACTGATACTATGTTGGATTCTTGGAGAAATTCTAAAATTGTTGTAATGCGCAGGCAAACAGGATGTATATGGACACTGGATATGTTTAGTTGCATCTGAGTTTGGCTGCTGTTCATGTTTCACATTAGATTTTTGAATTTTCACGCAGTATGACATAGACAGATTTTATTGTCATTTAATTGTATGTTTGAAAATGTACAAATTGAAAGAATGCATGTAGGTAAACTTGGACTTATACAGCTGTGCTAGCATTTAGCCAACGAGGTTTGGTCCTGGTACCTTTCATATGTAACCTACCTAAACAACTACAAGTGTGTTTAGGTAGGATACATATGAAGCAGAGTAAGAAGCTCTGCTAAAATCTGTAACTAATGGGGAAACGTTAGTTACAGTTCTTGTTCTAAGCTTTGCTTCGTCCATAAGGTCTGGACACTAGGCTATGGAGAAACGATCGCTTGCTATAGGTGTTGACTATGTTGAAGTATGGTTAACCCAATTGCTAACGTTTATTCGTGATGTTTGCAATGTGCCACCTGTTACCCTGTAACATCTGTCTGCTGTGGTAAATGAACCCAAGCTATCCTCGTGAATATGTGACATAACCCAGAATACTGTCCTGATAGTTCATGCTGTGGCAGGTTGGAAAGAAAAGAAATGGGTTAGAGGGCCAATGTTCATCCAGCAACATGCTCAGCGACAGAAAACCTGCGCTCATCTCATTGGGAGGGGAAAGTGCTGGTTACTGAAGCATCTCTGTGACAGGAAGGACAGGAGGAGAAAAACAGGGGTACAAGTCAGACTCCATGGGGTGTTCCGTTAGTCAGGCAGGGTTTCATTGTCATCCAGTGTGAGGAGGAGGTGATGACGTAGAGGCTGGGCAGGCAGGAGCAAACCAGCAGGCAGGCTGCATTTATTATCTTCACCTTAAAGTAGTAATATTCTAAAGTCTGTGTTTTGGTCTGGAGAGGACCTGCTATAGTTTGTAACATACAAGCTCTCATGGTATGCAGGTGTGTGTTCAGAGTGTGTTAGTGTGCAGGTAGAAGTCATCGTGAAGGTGGGGAGGAGCTGAGGGGAGCAGGCGAGTTGGACTCTGGTTGCCACGGAGAAAGAAGGGATGAGAAAACAGACACAAGCCCCAACAGCAGATTTCAGGCTGCTTCACTTCCAGTTCAATCACGTTCATCATTGTTTAAACCCGAGAACAGCGGCAGCCATCTTGAACTTACACCTGGGATTTAGGCTTTGGAAGTTTAGAACGATGAACTCTGGTGTGATTTTGTTTTTTTTTGTAGTTTGGATCAGATGAGCTAAAATGCTATTTTATTCTCAGACTTTAAAAAAAAAAAAAATTCTTTACAGTTTTTAGATTGGCTTTGATACATGACGTGAAAAAAGTAAATTAAATTTGAAGTCTCAGTTGACTCAGTAGCACTTTTTTTTTCTCAATTAGTCACCTTATCGCCACAACCTTTAATATAGGACATGATGTTTTACAAATCAAGATTTCAAACATAAACCATGTATTTCTCTTCAGTCCAGTCACACCTGATAGCCCGGTAGACTCGGTTCCATTGAGAACCAAAGGTGTAACATTTGTCCCATTTTAAGCTGTGGTTCACTTTCACACTGTAAAATGTAAAAAACCCTTTGAAAAACCCCCATTCACCTGTGGGGGCGCTGCAACAAGAACAACTGAAGGAAATGACATGAAAACCTCAGAAGAAGACACTGAGCACAACTTCCTCAGTGTCTTCTTCTGAGGTAAATAAAATGGAGTGGCGTCAGATTTTAGTGGTTGTAAGATTTTACTTTTGTCTTTGGCAAAATACCATGAGCCAGACTCGCACATTTGTTTTGGTTTTATGTACCCAAAATGCTCTGTGCTATTGTCTGCTTCCTGTTTTTGGAGTGGTCTCCAGTTCCCTTGGCATTCACATTTGAACCGCACCAGAGTTTACTTCCTCCACCAAACAGAGACCGAGGTTCGAAGGTGAACCAGAGTTTACGGTTTCACAAACGAGTTCAACTAAAGCATACTAAACAGGGCCGGTGTGAATGCACTCTTAGATGTTTTTGGAGTAGTACCTGCAGTGTTCAACACAAACTCTCAGCAACAAAGTAAAAATTTGTTCCTTAGATACCTAAACATGCATTTTTAGAATAACACGAGGTAGTAGTGGAAAAAAGCCTGACTCTAGAAATCTAACTACAGGTTAAAAAAAATCACACCAGGTTCAGAGCACATTTGAAATGTTTAGAAAAGCGCAA
Source organism: Xiphophorus maculatus (assembly GCF_002775205.1). Classification (NCBI taxonomy): domain Eukaryota; kingdom Metazoa; phylum Chordata; class Actinopteri; order Cyprinodontiformes; family Poeciliidae; genus Xiphophorus; species Xiphophorus maculatus. The sequence goes on along the minus strand of NC_036457.1, from coordinate 21,644,591 downwards.
GAAAATAAGCAGGGCCAACTATGTTGAACCAGATGGACCTGAAAGTGAACGCACCATCGCCTCGTGCTGCAGAATACCTGACTGGTGCCGCCGCCGCCGCCTTGGTTGATCTCTAAAACAGTCCGACATGAGGCAGAGCCGGGCGGGACGATGGGGTGAGATGGAAGAAGCAAGATGAGTTCAGTTCAAGCTGAGCGCTGCATTCATAGCTGATGACACCCAGTGCCACGACACAAACACCAACCACACTGTGACTTCACTTCACGCTGACGGTGTTGCCTCAGAGTGTTCGCACATTAGCTGCAGAAATATCTAACATACTGCCGCACTCGATCATTTAGCATCCGCTAGCATTATGGGGTGTTGCTATCTTTGTTTCAACAGAAGCTGCTCTATTGACTGATGTCGGCGCTGGTATGGAAATGGATGTGAAACAAATGAGCTCAACATGTAAGCTTATTGAAGTCAGTTTCTCAAATTTCTGCCAGGAGGGAACACTTTAGCTTTCACCTTAACCTTATTTTCATTAACTTAATGAAATTTGATGAATATTAGATTTTAGAAGGGTTGAATTACACAAACCGTAAAGCGGACACATGTTCTGACATTAAACTACAATAAGTGTTTTTTCTGTTTTCAGTCAGTCAGCATTACCAAATGATTTCTATTTAATAAATGCCAGAATAATGAGAAGGAGAATTTTCTTCTTTTTAGCTTTTTTCAAAATTTGAAGCGTCTGTCCTTCATCAAGCTTCACACAAGAAGAAGAAGAAGAATTACTTTATTCATCCCAGCAGGGAAATTATTTCGCAGTTACAGCAAGAATTTTTTATACACAGATTAACACACACACGACAGGGAGCTGCGTCTGCAGGCAGCCAGCTGAGCCGGCGCCATTTTAATGGTCGTTGGGACCGGGAGTCGAACCCGCGACGAGGACCAAGGCCTCCAAACGTGGGGCGCGCCAACCCCCTGCGCCACCACAGCACGACCCCCAATCGCTTTCTGGAAGTTTCCTCCACGCAGAATTGGCATACAGGCCATTTTGGTCGCACACCTCCTCTGGCATTTATTGAATATAAGTCATTTTGGTAATTTGAACTGGATTTCCTGATTCTGTATGGAAAATATTTGGTTTCAACTGTATACTTTTGGTTCTCTGTTGCTTATTTCATCATCAAGAAGAACCGCTTCAGAGCTACAATGTCCAAAATCATATCATCCAAAGAAATTTTACATAAATTTCTAAAAACCACAACCCTGACTTCAAGATAGAGTCAAAATTCCCTTCTGAATATTATTCCTCCCTAAAGCCTAAAATAAGCCCTACAGAATACAGTGTTTAAGAAAAAGTAAGGATTGTACCTTTAAATGTTTCCACTGATAAGACCTAATAGAGGGATATTTCCAGGTTCCACACACTGCAGCACCCACATGACACGTGGGACAGGAATCCGGAGTGATTAATAACAGCATTGTTAGACATAGAGAGGAAAACTGTGCGTGTTATTATCATCACAGAACAACAGACAATTTCAGCAGAAACATTCAGAACAGTCAGCAGAACTAAGACCCTCCGTACACAAAACAGAATCATTCACATTTCAAGTAAGAGTGCTGCTGCTTTAGGTGGTGCTTGTCAATGAAGTAAAGAATCAAATTCTCTTGACATCACATGCATTAGCAATAGCTGGCCTACAAGAAAACATTCCTACCCTGGCTAAACTTCCGTCACACAGAGGAGGCAGCATGTGATCACTAGAGAAATGGTTACTTTATTCAGAGATTTGCACACACTTTGATGTCAGAGCCGGAGAATCCGAGCAAACCTCTTTGTGGAGCGGTAAACCTCTTCTCTTCAGAGACCTACGCTACTCAACGAGGTTTCCAAGCCCCCTCAGATCAGCATCGATAACGTACCTCAACATCTAAGAACCGCTCCGCTGGGTTAAGCCCGGTGCTTACCAGTAGAGATAGTAAAAGAAGGACAGGACGAAGAAGGACAGCTTGCACCACGCCTCCTTCTGGCAGAACTTGAGCGTGTCGCCGTTCATCACAGACGCCGGGTCGTAGATCAGCTCCTTAGTGTCCGTTGGGGAATGGAAGTACCTGCTGCAGAGGGCACAACACCACATCCCGGGTAGTTGACCCGTTCCAGAACACAAGGAATGGTGGTGGTATGGGGGGTTGGATGGGAGAGGTGACAGAAGGGAAATGGGGAGGAAGACGGTGAGGGTGAATCTGGTGGGACGTCATCATGCAGAAGACCTGAGTGAAGCAAGGATGGGTGGAAAGGGAGCTTTAAAAAGGAGAATCCCATGAAAAATAATCATCCAGTTTCAGTGATAGTTAAAGTAAGGATGCATGATTAGTGCTGTGTGATCAATAATGATCACATGTTGTAATAGACATGTGATCAATATTAATAGAAAATTTATCTGATAGAATATATCAGATAAAATATATCTGAATTCTGATTCGGGACCGCATGGCATTCTGGGAAATATAGGCAAAGGAAAGGCTTTTAGCTCATTGAACCTGCTACTGCCTACCTTAGCAAGGTTGGTGGCACCAACTAACTCTTTGGTTAGCTAGCAGCAACATGTTGACTGAGGCTACGTTCACACTGGAGGCCTTAATGCTCAGTTCTGATTTTTGTGAATCAGAGTTTTTTCAGAATTCCTAATATATGTGACTTCTATTTAATCTTCTGTGTGAACTGCAAATAAGGATGTTACTGCGCAGTAACATCCCAGGTGGTCTGTTTGTTTTTTCTCCCCTCCAGGGTTTTTTTTTGTGGGCTCTAGTGTCCCTCATATGAAAGTAGGCTGACAGGAAAGGGGGGAAGACATGCGGCAAATGTCGCCGGGTCTGGGAATTGAACCTCGCGTTATCCCCTACACCACCACAGCACGCCCTCTAACTCAGTGTTTGTGGAAGTAAACATGGATGGTATCGGTAAAGTGGATACCTAAGTTTTACCTTGTGATAAAAATGAGGTGTTTCAATTTTCCTCTGAAATATTGCCACAATCTAGGTTTGTTTCTCTCTTTAGTGCAGTATTGTGTATTATTTCTTGCCTTATTTCTTATTATTACCTAAATGCCACAATGCACATTATAATAGTTATCATCCAAAGTATCAATAAACCCTGCAGCTAGTCGCTGCTTTCTGATGCGACAGCCTCCATTTTATCTTCTTAAAATGAAATGAGATCCGTTTCTTGCAGAACGTTTTAAGACTCACTCAGCATAATGATTGCTAAAGCTAATCTCTCACTGAACTGATTGAGTGCGACAAAGACAAGAGTTAGAAAAAAAGGCCAATTCATTAAATGGAATTTTAAGTTTCCAACAAGATAAACACATTTTGAAACAACACATGAGAAAATATTTTGTCTTTTGTGAGGTTTGAAAGTGTTCAGAGGCTTCTGAATCTACGGGACTTTCAAAAAAAAAAGAATTGTATCTGCGTCTACAGCACAGTGCCTCCCAATCTGTGTTTCTTAATAAAAATCCCCGTATGTAAAAACTAAACACTCTGTATCCCAGTGGGCTAGAATACAAATGCAGAATGCCACCAAAACACAAAACCTGGAGGGCAATATTGGCACAGCGCATGTTGATCAGAGCTTTTACAGTCCAATGAGACCGACTGCAGCCGGGCTGTTTAAATTGTAGTAGAAAATGTGCCATGTGGGAAATTAGAGAAGAAGAGGGAATTGCTACCGTTGCATATTGCTTGGAGTGGGGGGGGACTTCTAATTGCTGACAGACATTTACGACTTTGTTAGATTCAGAGTTATTTCATTTGATAGAACTGATTAAAATGAATAGTGTTACATTAGAATGCATCATTCTGTCGGTGCAGAAAAGCCTCATTTCTTTGGTGGTATAGTCCAAAAAATAAGCTGCCATCGTGATGCATATATTCCATTTATTTACAGCGAAGTACAACTCATTTCTGAGAAGAAATGAGTTGTACTCTGTGGCACACTCGATGTGCCACAGAAATGAAATGTTAGACATTATGCTGAAAGATGCATCATCATTAACATGTCCTGTAATGTCAGTTCCAGGTATTTTCACATAAAAATACATTTTTATGTGAAAATTGAAAAATTTCTTTTTAATGTAGAATGGAGATGCAGAAGAGGTACAGTGGTGAACAACAGTACAGGCTGAAAAATTAGGTAATACAACTATCATTAAAATATGATTTAATGTAGCAAAAAGAAGACAGTGAACCAAATTAGAACAAACTTAAGAATTATAATGAAAAGCTTTTTAGGAATTACAATAACCTTCTCATCAGTGCAAATTCAATTATTTTGAAAATGAAGTCTGGTGACAATTCTTCTTTTAAATTTCTCAATAGTCAGACCGCTTCTTTTCACAAAGGCCTACTGACCTACTAGAAAGTCCTGAATGAAAGGCAAAGTAACCACAGTACACTGTGAGGCATGAAGGAAGATGATTCTTGAGCTATGCTGCGGGGTTTATTTATCACATACAAGGAATCGTGGATCAGTTGAAGCGGTCATGTTGCCTGATCCTGAAGAGCAAGTGATCCTGAAATGGATGTTTTAACAAGACAAAAACCCCAAACATACCAATAAGCAGGAGTGTCTTGGTTCCAGCCCAACAACTGTATCATTATAGAGCAGTCAGGCCTCTCCTTAGGGCAGGCGTCTCCAAACCTGGTCCTTAAGAGCTACCATCTTACAGGTTTAAAATGCAACCCTGCTCCCACACAGCTGAATTAAATGAATGGTTCGCTACCAGGCCTCTGCTAAACTTGACTGCATGCTGATGAGGTAATTCAATCATTTGATTCAGCTGTGTTGGTGCAGGGATGAATCTAAAATCTGCAGGATGGTAGATCTTGAGGACCAGTGTCGGAGGCCCCTATCCAGCCATCCATTCACTTTCTTATGCCTATCTGGGGTTGGGTTGCAGTGGCAGCAGCCCCTCAAGGAATCCTGAGTCGCTCCCAGAATGCCCTGGGTCGTCCTCTGCGTCTCCTCCAAGCAGGATGTGCTTGGAACGCCAGCAGGCATCCTAACCAGATGCCCATCACCCTGTCTCTAAGGGAAAACCCAGACACCCTGTGGAGAAAACTTATTTTGGCCATTTGTATGTGTAATCTCGTTCTTTCGGTCATTACCCAAAGCTTATCACCATAGATGATGATAGGAACGTAGTTTGACAGGTTAATTGAGAGCTCTGCCGTTTGACTCAGCTCTTCCTTCACCCCGGTAGATGGGTTCACTGCAGACGCCGTACCAATCCACATATCAATCTCCTGCTCCATTTCTTCCTCATTTGCGAACGAGACCTCAAGATACTTAGACTCGTCCACTTGTGGCAGGACGTCTTCCTTGACCCGTAAAGGGCACTCTACTCTTTTCCAACTCAAGATCATGGCCTTTAGGGTCCTCTGGACTTCATAAATCGCTACGCCCTTTCTTGCAGCCATGTCCCACAGGGGTTTGTGGAAAGGTCTGCCACCTTTATGCACACTCAGACTACACTGGGAAGTTTCCTTCCAGAACTGTCAAACTGTTCTCTGGAACAAAATCTTCCCAGAAACATTTGTAAAGTGCAGATGAACACAGAGATGGTATGTATGCATATACACACACAGCCTCAATCAGCTACCCTCCCCTTGAGAGTCGCCTTGTCAATGTTCCATCTCACACGCATCACTCACAAGCTTTCTCTTTCCCCGTCTTGCTGCCGTTGCTTGCCTCATATCATTCCCTCCTCTGTCTCTGCCTTCCAGCCTCCTTTTTTTTTTCTTGTCCTCTCATCTCCCAGCTGCGGCATCTGTAGCCAGTGGGCATCTGGCACAGTTTGCATTTAATGAGACAGCAAGATGTTTTCCTCTCCTCCCGTCCTCTCCTCTAGTCTAAGCCTGAGCCAGCAGAGCACATGAGCTTAAATCAACCAGACTGCCAGGAGTCCGGGCCTAACCCGCTGACCGGAGAAGAGGAGAACAGATAAACAGGGAGCAGCAAAATATGAACATCGATGACTGCTGCCTGGCTGTAGGACTCCTAAAGCTGGTAGCTGCGTCGTTTGTTACACTGACACTCTCATTTTAAATGTCAGCCTATTCCAAGTCTTTAATTGTCCTCAAACATATTGTAGAGAGGCAGAAGTGACCTGCTGATAACCCTTGAACATTGCAACCACAAACTTTTTTTATCAGAATGTTATGTGAAAGGCCAACACCAAGTAGGGTTTAATTATGAAGTGGAAGGAAATTGCAACTCTTCTAGGACTTAAACTGGATGGAGACAGTATGTGGATACCAGTTTTTAAGTTTTGTCACAGATTTTATGTTGGACTTTGATTGGGTCATCCTAACAGAAGAGTATTGTTTCATTTAAATCAAACCAAACAATAGCTTCATAGCTGTAGTCGTATCGAGAGGTTAGGAATAGCATACGGAAGCGTATTGCTATCACAGAGAAAAACAGAAATCGTAGTGCTTATCTTGTATAAACGTGATGACATGTTGTATAAATGTGATGGTTATCTTGTTTAATAGTGATAATTTCATGTCCAGGAGGTGGAGGAAGTATGCTTTTCGTGCAGGTGTACTATGGAAGCGTATTCAGCAAATACATCTGAACCTCTGTTTTGATTGAAGAAGCTTTCATTCCATAACAATTGCCTGTAGTCACTTCCCGAATCAGAAGCTGCAATCAGAAGCCAACTTCAGCTTCGCTCCAGACGGTCAGTTAGGATCACCGCCACAGCTAGAGGATGGGACTGCTGTTTCCTTCGGTGCAGTCCAGTTCTGTTTAGGATCCTGCTCAGAGTGCGCATGCTATTAATGGTTTCATCCACAATGCAAAGCAGCATTGGTATCTCTCCATGTTTTAGACCAAGCATGAAGGAAAACTTGGCCAACTCCTGTTAGCCACTGTACTAGCCTTCTCTATGCCTGCACGAAAAGCTTTCTACCGCCACCTCCTGGACATGAAATTATCACATTTAAACAAGATAAGTATCGCATTATAATGTGGTAGCGCTCGAAAAAAAAAATTCTCCATGATAGTAATACACTTCCATAGTAGCATGTTTGGATCTTTACCAAATTTGATAAAAATCTCAAATTCTTTAGAATGATTCTAGCAAAACCAACATGACAGAAGTAAATAAAAGTGAGTGTAAACACAGAACAAACAGATTCCATGGTTACCTCCAGGTGTTGTAGAAGAGGAGGGGGATGTTAAGGCCCACAGTCAGCCACTCCTGGGCACACAGGAACATTATGCAGAACAGCCCATGGATGGAGTACTCTGGCAGCACCAACTGGAAGGCAGGAGCAAAATACAGGAAGTGTTAGATCATTCTGGAGAAAAAAACCAACATTTTATTATTAGTACTCATGTCAGGTGCTTCTTTTTTCTTTTCCTTCTTCACACCAACACCAGCAGCCAGGTCATGATGTAGCAGCCAATGTTCAATTCACAGCTATCTCAGAAAACACTTGGTGTTCACACTAGCAGCCTAGTTTGATTTAAAACCCTGAGAAAAGACAACGACTGGACCTGCTGCTGGACCACAGGCTGCAGGCTTTAACACACCAACTACAGTGAACCCAGCACATCACACTGTTGCAGGAAGTCTTGTGAGGACAACAAAGGAACAAACATGCCAGTAGATTGCAGTAGCAGATTTGAGACCAGCCCCTTGAACTACACTTTGCTTTGTAAAGACGGTCAGGACTATTGGCAGTTGAGAAATGATGCCTTCCTGGAGGCATGGACTCTGTTGATGTTATAAACTCTACCCAATCTGTAATGATTGATGTATGTAATGACCTCGCTTGGTGCTATGAAGCTTACCAGAAATTACCTGCACTGTAAACAACCATCTTCTACTTTAAAGAGAGACATACAGAGCAGAACAAAGGCGGTTGTTCATGTTAATTCAACATTTGGTAGTGTGGCCAACACAAAGTGATCGGCTTCCTTCACTTCCTCCGCTGCCATTGGTAAAACTACAGGCAGACTACAATTCTAAAACAGAGAAGAAAATCGCCATCATTGTTCACAACTTCTTCTTCTTCTGTTCACTGATTGGCCTGGTATGAATTCTAACCGAGGGAATCCAAGTCAATGGGAGAAAGCCCAGACTGTCTATGACGCGAGGTTTTAATCCAGTGGATTTACACAGGAAAGCAATGACCAGGCTATATTTCTGCTAAACGTCCCCATAGAATCAAAAACACATTTGAAATAAATTTTACAAGTAAATATGTTTAGCCTATTTTTGAATGTATTCTTTGATATACCCATGTGAGAGTTTGGAGTATTGATTAATGAGTATGAATTTTTATGTAGCTTTTAAAATGACGTTCAGTGTTGGCTGTAGTATTAATATTTTTCTTTTAAATCTTACTTTTTCTACATGTCCGGTCTCTGCATATTAATCTATGAATCTGTTGAAGCCGGTTGCTTACATGTACAAATTCTGTTGAAAACAGAGACAATCTTTTCTTGAGAAAAGATTGTCTCTCTCTCTCTCTCTCTCTCTCTCTCTCTCTCTCTCTCTATATATATATATATATATATATATATATATATATATATATATATATATATATATATATACTGAACAACTACTAGTGACAAGGTTCAGCTTTAAAGGCGGTCTTGAATCGCACATTAGATTGTGTGGTTTAGGTTCAGCCTTGCAAACCCCTGTGAACATCTTAAATGTCCATTGAATTCTTCCGCAACCTTTTTCACCAAAGCAGTTCATGTGATTCACAAAGAACGCCACTTCAGTGCTCATTTATATTTCACAGCGCACTGGGCAACACATTGTGTTCGCCCGGCCTCGAACAACACAGAGTAAAGAGGCCGGGGTTCAGATGCATTATTCAGACGGCTACATGTTCACTAATAACACAAAACGTGTTTTAAACTGAACGCCTCTTCAAGTGCAGGAGGGCAGAAAACCACAGCCTCGATGAAAACTAAACACGCCTGTCTGCCTTCACACGCACCGCCAGGGCTGTGAAAAAGGATTTTACCCCCCACAGAGTTCTGCTGCTTTTACTTGTTTTGTACTTCAGATCATCAACCCACTGACCACAACCAGGCCGGATTATCTGCAGAACCTGTTGGACAACAGAAAGTAGACTAAGGAGCTGCTATTCCATTAACCATAAAATTGTGCACAATAAAATTACAAAACTAAATGTGCATAATGAAAACAAGGCAATTAAAAAAGAAACTCCTGGTTTCTGTCAAAAGCTAAATGTTGTCAGAAGAGGTGGCTTTTTTTTGACTGTATCGAAACTGGTTTATTGTGCAAAACGGCAATGGAAACTTTTTCCCGTCACACGAGTCACATGATCAACAACCAAATGTTGCTGGTGGCGCAAACCATGAAGAAGACGACAACAGGAAGTAGTTAGATCATGGCATATTTTGAATGACTTATCATGTGAACAAAATTATTCACAGGTGATTTTAATTGCGTTTCTAATTTAATGGAAACACCACAATTGTGAAATTATGTTTTCTTGACATTAACAGAATACTGACAGAGTTTCCATTTTTGAAATGGAAACAATGGTCTGCTACTGGTCCCTTGGAAAACTGTTCTTTGGACGGCAAACACTTTTTTGACCCCCTGACAAAGGCAGGAAAAACCACAGCGTCATACAAGCAGCACTTCCCCAAACTCTCTCTCTCATTTAATTGTTCTAAAAGTACAGGTGATCAGAGTGAGGATAGCAATCTCCCTTTTGTTTAAATCCTTCTTTCATGGTGTGACAGCTACTCTGATGAAGGTAAAAAGCAGGCACAAAGAATGAAAGGAAAGCTCTGAGGGAGGCTGACCTGAGCATGTGGTGGAAATAGCTCTGAGTCTCTGGACAGAAAGAAACATGAACGGAAGAAGTGAGAGACAAATCATACTGGGGAAAACAGTGGTGAGATGTCCTTACAGGGATAGCTTTCATTTAACTAGCATCTATACAGCCACAAGGGGTTTCATGGGGTCCTGGAAGAACCTAAAACATTATCCCAACAGTTATTTTATCTCCCGATGGTCTAGCTGAAGAAGCTAAGGGTGTTTTCACACCTGATAGTAGACTATCAGGTGATATCATCAGCATAGCAGTAAAGGTGTTTCCCATCTTATCTGATTATTTTATCAATTGTAACCATTTATATGTATACTAAACAGAATTTGCCAATGAATTGGTCCAAGCACAGAGCCTGGTGGTACTCCACAAGATTTATCATTCACATGAACAAACTTTAATCTGAGGGACAAATGAGATTCGTTGACCAGTGATGTTTCAGTGCTATGATGACCTCTTACTAAGCTAGTTTAGGTTAAAAAAATGGTGTAAAAAGAAAAGTACGTTATACACCAAAAACTATGATATAAAGGTATTTGTACAATCTTTAAAGAATCAGTCAACATCACAAGGTGCAAGGCTGAAAACCATCTGTCACTGTCAGCGCTGCAATAAAAACAGCAGATATGTGGCTGAAGCTTAGAAACCAGCTGCTCTGAACGCAGTTTGTTAGCAGCTCCACACATTCAGCGTGAAACCCCAGCTCATAAAGAGGAATATATTAACGACCGCAGGCCTTCTCTAATCATATTCAAATGCTTCCCGTTCGGTTTTATTGGGGAAAACGAGATCAAATGTCAGACTTCTCCGAGCCTGCTGTCTTTTGTGATGAAACATTCCTGCAACATATCAATAAACTTGTAGAGGAACTGCATCGCTGAGGATGACAGCTTCCATTAAGCACTTGATCATAGCATCAGCCTGGTCTTATTGGCTGCAGGGTGGGATCGATGGATCGATCCATCCATCGATCCATCGATCCATCCGTCCGTCCGTCCGTCCGTCCATCCAGTTAAATGTGAAATACTATTTTAACTTTTTATTTATTCAGGGGGATAAAAAATACCTAAACCATCCTGGTCCTAGGTGAAAACGGAACTCCCCGACCAAATCTAGTAATGGTGGGGGATGTGTGATACCGATGACCGCAAAAAACACCCTCAAGCATTTATATTGCCATTCCATGGCCTGCACTTAAAATGTTACCTTCTTTACACAGAAAATTCTAAAAATGACAGAATTCCAGTTTTAAAATGACTAAACTTAGAACGCGTTAGCTGGACTGATGGTGACTGAAGGTCTGTACAACCGGCTGGCCAGGAGGTTTAAGGGAAACACAGGGAACTGCATCATCATCACCATTTTTTGCTCTAAACACAAACTTGGACGTGTTGCAGTGCGGCGTGCCAAGACTGAACAGAACATTGGACTTCAGCCAGGGGTAGTTCCTCCAGAAGGACCGAAAATAGAACAACACTATTAATGTGTTTTAATGAAGGATGTCCAGCATACATTTTGTGCAATGCTTTAGATCAACCCCTGCTGAGTTCATTTTTATGCCTTATTTTGTTCCATAACTTGACTTTATATGCACCATGATGAATGATGGTCAGATGGACCTTAGAGAGGAGCCAGGGTTAAAAACTGCTTTATGAAAGCAAAAAAGCTCCAAAACAAATACTACCAATAAAAATTACTGTAGATGAGTAAATGTTGTTGTTTTTATTCACATTGTTCACTAATGTCTTTATGATACATTACAACAGATTAATAATCATGGGTTCATTTACATTCCACTGGGATAGGGAGGCATTAAAACAAAACTGCTTCCCAACTTTACAATGATTGGTTAAAAGTAGAGACAGACTTCCTGTTTCTCTTCTTCCTCCTTGTGGTCCTACTGCCATCTGCAGTGCTAAGACCCGCCTCCTGCCTCTGATTGGTTGTTTCTGACAGAGGGGTGTATTTCTGCAGATGGCAGTAGAACCACAGGGTGAAGGCTGAGGAGCTTCATTTTTTCACAGATTATCTCTCTCATATTATACTGTCAGGACACAGTGACACTTTTACCAAATATGTATAAACCACATTTCTTGAAACATTATCTACTGCAGCTTGTAACCTGTAGTAGTCAGTTTCAAAGGGAATCATAACTCTGGTTCCTCATTTCTCCATCCAGTCAGTCTGGACTTCTGACATCTTTCTCCGTTCAGAGAAAATCCTCTGTGCTTGTTCTCTTCCACCGGCTCTTTCTTATTTTTTCCCTCTCATTACCCCTGCCAGAACCTCTGACTGCATATCACCATCCAACATGGTAAACGAGAGCTCCCACCCACGCTCCTTTCAGAGCCCAAGTAGAACCTGACAGTTCTGCCACCGCTCGCCTCAACCTCTTCAGGTCCAATTAGTGAGGCCACCCACCACGGACCCAGAGAGGGAGAGGAAGATCTGTCCTCTATGCCACTTTTTCAGCCCGCTCCACTCAGAGGGACGCGGTGTTAAGAAGGCGGGGTCACAGAGCAGCGCTCCGTGGCTAACGAGGGTCACGTACCAACAAGGGGATGAAGAGGATGAGGAGAAGACACGGCTGAGCAGACCCACCGCTCTCCGTCCACATCCCTCACACTAATCCCTGCTCCGTCTACAACCAGAAGGTGCAGCAAAAATATTTAATCACTGGCTGCCATGCTTCGATTTGACCAGCAACGCTATTTATTCTATGAATAGAATATATTTATAGATATATAAATATCTATACATTTATATATCTAAATTTAGATATATATTTATATCTAAATATAGCATAGTGCTGTCTATGTATTATGCTAGTGGCAACAATCGTTGCCACGCTTACATTCACTCTTCTTATGATCAAAAGATGAATGAAGGGATACAATTTTATTTATATAATCAGTAGAAGACACTTCAAAGAACATATGTTCAAAATATTGTATTTATACTGTATTTGTTCATTTAAATATTTGTCTGACCTTCTCTTGTACAGGTTTGTGACAGACTTTGACCTCCAGCATTACAGGCAGGAAGTAAAGAGGTCTGATCATGTGACCTTTCACACTAGATACATGAAATTGATGTTGCTTAGAGTAGACACATTATTCTTTTATTTTAAAACTTCAATTAGCTGCCAAAAGTCAAAACTATTATTTTAGAGCTTCCAGAAGTTAGAAAAAAATGTCTGGCAACAATTGTTGCCGGTGGGATTAAATGGGTTAAGTGGACTTAATTGCGAAATGTCAAATTGCGCGTTATATGGTCAATGGATACGCAGCTGGAGATGAAGGATTTCAAATTTGTCATTTTTTGCTGCTTGAGGATAAAGGAAGTTCCATTTTAACTCCTGGCTGGACATCTTGTTCCCTCTGCTGGAATTCAACTTTCATCTGGATGTCACTTTGACAAGCACTGTCAGGGTTTGGGAACGCATACCCGTCTCCATGGCAACAGCATTTCCTCCCACACTGCAAAGAAAAATAAAAACACTGCTCAGTTTACCCTCAGGATTCATAGGATCAGATGGCAGCCAGCGGCCCAGTGAAAGTTTAAGCCATCGGAATAAGGAAGGACGCAGACGAGCGTGGAGCCGCCAGTAAGGCACCAAAGCCTGGCCGACACGGCAGCAGGCATGCAGCTGAAAGGCACAGATGCACAGCAGCTTCCTGGCCAAGCAGGAAACATATGCTGCTCTCCTCCTATCCAGTCTGCCACACTCAGCCACCTCTCATACGCCGCGCTTTCCCCGCCTCATCGTTCAGTTTGGATGAAGCTCTGGCTGCTCATTTCCTTTTCATCAAAAAAAAAAAAAACTACAAAGATGATCGGCTCGACCAATTCAGAACGTTTGTAATTTAACCAATTTGCTCTCCAGATACGACAGCTTTTAAATGATTTATATGTGCCAGAGGTCCAGGGTTCGGTTTGCTGTTTCCACAGATGTCCAGTGAAACGCAGTGTGTTTGTCACTTTGATGTGATTCAATTAAAAGATGACCAAGTGAAAATGAATTCAACTGAAGAGTCGGAACTCAAAGAATCGTTAGAACCACACGAAAGACTTCAGCGCTTGGAAACGGAAAGGAGGGAACTCTTCATCCTGCCCAGTTAAGATCACAGTGCAGAGAAATGCACACGAGCTGCAGCCATAAGAAAAGAACCCATAAAATATTCTTTGTTTTTACATTTTTTCCTCTACATGAGATATGGTGGCCCTGAAGTGCAAACCGCTTCAACAAATCACTAAACACAACTACAAATTAAAAACGCACAACAACATTAACAACACAGAAGAGGAAGATTCCATTGGGAAACCTAAGACATCGTTGATTGGACGATTTTACTTTTATCTTAAGAACCAGAAACTTTTCTGGCATTTGCTCTTTCTTTGTTTGGATAATCAGAAAAACAGCCCCAGCATTTCGTTTGCCCAAAGTGTGAAAAAGAACAAAGCTGGCATTCATAGCCTGTCCCAAGTCAAAGTGTTCTCGGATAGCGGTGGCTACGTTTGCATCACCGCTAACATTCATATTCTGAACAAACGCACTAACGCGGGAATAAATTATGGTTCTAAAGTCAAACATGAATCAGTGATTGGACAATGTTGTTTTTTAAAATTTGTCGCTGAATATGTTTTTGAATATGTTGTATTTTTAAATTTATACTGCCATTTACTGATTTGTTTAAGTGCTTTGTACTTCAGGGCCACCGTACTAAGGAGCCGAATCATAAGACACAAGCAAACCAAAACATGGATAGTGGAAAACAACAGGATGATGCAAAGGGATAAATAATAATAAAGGATGTAACATAAATAGACATAAATGCTAAAGACAATGTCAGACACCCGGATAATAATAAACAATAAATAAAACAGAACTATGAATAAACAGAACATGTTGGAACAAATGAAACATAAAACCACCAAACACCCAGAAATGATGACATAGGTTGAGTGAGTAACTACCAGTTAGTGTTGATTGACTCCAGATAACAAGACCGAGGGTTGAAATAGAATCAGAAGTTGCTTCACTGCTTAAAACTATAATCATTAACTTTATTTACTTGTATTTTACCTATTTTAAATATATATATATATATATAAATAACCTTCTAAGATGTAACTAGATTCATTCAGAAACAAGTTACTATGCTCCAGAGAGCATGTTCCACATTACATTTGACCCATTGTAAGGTTCGGTCAGCTTTCCTATAAGATATTCAGTAGTTCTGAGCAGCTGCACTCACAGCCACAGGGCAGAAATCACAGGCTTGAAACTTGACGAGTCTTTTTTTTTCTCCAAGTTGATGAAATTCATTGAAATCCGTGCAGACAGTTGCAGTAAGCAGTCCTCCACCCAGCCGGAGACAAAGTATGCTCTATGGGAATCAATATGGAGAAAAATAAATAGCCTCTTTATTCCAAATATTCCTGCTCATTTGAAAATTTCACGTTGAAACAGCGGCTTTCTTTGTATCGTTTCTGATTCGACAAATTCAAACTTTTGTCAAATGTTTCTTTTGTAGATGTCTTCAGTGATTTACAGAAGGTGTTTTACATTAATAACCAAAAGAAGAAACCTGTTCAGGAAAATAAATGATTTTTCAAATGGCAAAATTATTTGTTCCAGAACATAAAAGACCAGAAGCGGAGGCTCACTGCCCAGAGTGCTGCTGTGTCAGAGGAGGTATGACGAAATGCTACAAGGAAAAGCTATTCTATAATATACATCACCATGAACACGGTTTTTAAAACATAATGCCGATAAACAATGTTTTCTGATATTTTGTTAAAAGTTTATATTTCAGTAAATACCAACCTCCTCCACTCTCCCTCCAGGCAAAAGAGATACCAATAGTTGATATCGGTACACATTTAATTATCGGACCGATACCGATCTGTTGAAAACTGACTCGGCCAATGCTAATGTGAGAGCTGATGAACATAATTTTTTTTGACCATATTTAGGTCAAAATGAACTTAAGGACAAGTCCATCTGTGAAACAACAATGTCTTTGAAATTCCAAGTTTGATAATAATTGTAAAGCCACATCACGCTTGGTGCCGGATGAAAAGTTCTGTTGCCTTCTCAGGATTTCCTTCTCTCAGCTCAGGACTGCGGCTCTTACACTAAAACATAATGATTACTGGGATCCACTGCTGAAAAGAGTCTGTGAAAACTCTCCTGGGATGTGCAAATTACTGTAATTAAGTGGAGCCCTGAGGAACATCGTGACAAATGACCCAGATATTGTAGCTTGTGATTTTAAACGACTAAGAAGACAATGCTGGTTAATTTTCCTAAGCAACTGCTCCAGGGCTGGAGTGGCTAAACCTCCATCTAAGAATATCTTTGCCCTGAACTAAAACTCCGGCTCTCACTGTGCTATTATCTACTGTGAATAAGGCTTTAATAATCATCATTGAGAGAGAGAATATTCACAATAAATCATAATTTATATGTATAATCATAGTGTTGTTCTCTTGGCTCTTGGTTCTTTTTCTGTGTCTAAGCTTTGGAAGAAGCTCTTGAGCTGAAGAACAAACGATCTAGTTTTGACGTACCGTAATGTAAGCACTCATTTTCTTTCCCCATAATTTGAATTTAAATGTGCAACAAAGAGCAGTTGTGTCTCTGATTCAGAAAACTCCTACTGAGAATTGGAGTTGCTGTGATTTGTGAATTAGCAGTGCAAGTCTATTGCGACGCATTGTACAAATACATATATGCAGTTTATGCTATTAGACAACAGAGGACTGTCTTAACGAATGGATGTTGTACAGACTTTTGTGTATTTAATAATAAGACTATCACCAGATGAGTAGACGAACAGTTTATGACAGATACTTTCTCTGTTATCCAAGCAGCAGCCATGTTGGACTTTGGTTGGGCGATAACGAAAAGCCTCAAACTTTCCAACCATGCTGCATTCCCTGAATGTTCAGCACATTTGCATTATTGCACAAGTTATCTGTGCTCAGAAAGGTAAAAGACAGAGCGCCACCTGGAAACGGATGTGACCTGCGTGCCGGGCACACACTCTGACCGTGAGTCAGCCGGAGACGAAAGGAGAACTGGAGAAGAGGAGGGATGAAGAGGAGCTTTGTACTGAAACTTCAAATAGACTCAGAGCCACAAAAGGAACCTGACATTTGTGCATTTTCACATCAGACTGCGTGGAGCCGGAACACGAAGGAAGCTTCACCTCAACAGTGATGCGAGCAGGAGCGAAAGGAAGGGAGGATGAGGAAACGTGAATGCTGCTTTCACCAACATGACCAGAACAAAATGAGAAAATAATAATAATCTGATAATTAATACAGCTTAATCTTTGTTTTCTTGAAAAATAGCTACACCTCAAGCACATGCTGGAATAGAGATAATTTACTCTTGTACTATTTAATTGGAAAAGTTTAAACCAGGTCAAAGTTCAGAAGCTATGCTGACTTCCAACATGCACTGCTGGGAAAATTTAGCCCACTTTTGTTTATTTAGTCATAACTTCAATTCACTGAGGTTTGGAGATATTTGCTGGCCTATTATTCTCTAAAAGGTCCCACAGGAATTTAGCAATCCTGGCATCTGGGTTTTGACTGGACTATTAAACAAACCTAAAGATTGTTGGAGCATTTTGTCTTTAGCCATTCTGTAGTAGCGTCATTCATATAATCCATCGTTTGAATGGTATTCATGTCATGATTCTTGGGATTCCTGAGCTTTATTTCTGTACATGGTGAGTTTTTTCTCTCCTTAGTCAGGCTCTATTCAGTCATTGTTTCCATGTCTTTCTTTTAGCTTGAACAGCAACCATTCCTCAAAAGTTCACGCCACCCTCTTTACATCAAAGGCAGCAATAGCCTCCACAGACTTAAAGCATTTCTTCAACCTAAAGGTCTTAGGGTGCGATCACACCAGCCCTGTTTAATCCACTTTAATTAATCTTGAGTTTGTTTGCCTAGAAAGTCTGCTTCTTTAATGGGAGATGTGAAGGTGCAATCAAACTCTGCTGCGGACCAAAAACAGCAAACCCCGGTCTTTGTTCGGTTGTAGTAAACTCTGGTGCAGTTTGAATGCATATGTGAATGCCAAGTGGATTGGAAAACACTCCACAAGCAAGAACACTCTACAGCGCAGAGCATTCTGGATAAATACAACCAAAACAAACATATGAGTTTGCACATTTATAGTATAGAAATCATACAACTGCTAAGTTGTCTTCAGAGGTTTTTGTGCCATTTCCTTCAGTGGGTCTTGGTGCAGCGCCACCACAGGCGAGGAGCTGAAAAGGTTTTTCAAAGTGTGAGGTTGGTTCGACAGTTTGAGAGAGACATTTGGCAAAGGTCAAAAATCTGGGACTCGAACCTGTGATGGCTGCCAGGTGTGGAAACATACTTAATATGAGATTCATTTGTGTTTCAACATATATTGCCAGTTAGTTTGGACATATTTTGTTGATAAAAATCAGAATTTGAAAATGTCGTTTTGTATTTACTCTTATATTTGACTATAAAACTTGCAAAAACAGAAGAAATCTTGAAGGGGTAAAATTCAAAGATGTTTGCTGTACGCTTCTGGCTGTTAAATGTTTGGTTAGAAATGCCTTTCCACAGTCACAACATATGGAGTATGGATGAACGCGTAAAAGCAGCATCTGGATGGACAGATGGTTGGATGGAGGCACAGCATCACAGACTAAGATCTTTACTTTTTATTAAAAAACAGCTAACTGACAACTGTGACTGTACTGGAGTTCCTTCATGAAGGATGATGTTGTCAGGAAACATACCCAAGCATAAGCAGCCAGGTACAGACACATGGTGTGTGCTCATCGGGATTCATATCCACTCATGTGCGAGGACACCGTGTGTCCGTGACATGTGCGACGCGCCACGTGTGTTATAGTCAACATACAGTGTCCTCAAACCGTCTCTACATGCTTCCTGATTCAGACCAAGAGACTGACCAAAAGCCAACAACTGTAACTTTCTGGATGGACTCTGGTCATGCATAGACATTAGCTGCTATGGCTCGTTTCAGGAGAGGGCAAGGCAATTGTTGATTAAACAAAAACAAATCATTTACATTTGTCCTAATTTTACCCGAGTACATTGTGATGCAGTGGATGCTTTTTGTCAGAGGGAGCAGGGAAGATGGTCAGCTGCTAGGAGGATGGACTGATATAATACACGATAATCCTGAATTTTCTATTCCAGTAGGAAAATAATCCTAAACATACATTCACAGCTAAAATAAAATGCTTTAGCCAAGTGGTTCTTTCCATTCAGTTTAACTGTGTGTTGTATTGTTATCAAGAATTAAAAAAAACATGTTCCACATTGAAAAACATAAACAAAAAGTTGGATTTCTAAATGGGAGAGACACAGGTTTGTTACGAACCCTATCCTAAGGATCCAATATGGCCGCCGTGTGATTAAAACGTGCTGCTGGCAGAGCAAGCCCTGCCAGCAGCAGAACCTGTTCACTTCCTCTCCTGTGGTGGCGCTGCTCCAAGAACCACTTTTTGGTCTGCACTTTAGAGTTCAATTACACACACCTCAACCACACCTCTCCAAATGAATCGGACTTTCCAGGCAAACGAACTAGAGACGCATTAAAGTAGACTAAACAGGGTCGATGTGAATGAATCCTTAGTCTACTGGCATCAGTTTCCATGATAAGTGTGTTTTACAGCAAAATTATCGCACCGACTCTGACGTAGAACACCTTTAATGCTGTGGAGAAATGCTAAGTGGAGATTTTTAGCATTACTGAACAGACACACTTTTCTACATCTGTCCAGAAGTCACCAGGTCAACCTGAACTCCTCTGTATGCTTAAATCACAGAGGAGTTCAGCTACACAGCATTATGCCTATACAATCTGCTTCAGTTCTCCAAAGATATTTTTAAGAATTGAACATCCCCCAAGAATGTCCAAAACACTCATCGTGCGCATCGTGGCAAAAAAAAGTGTAAAAATTTGAGCTTTTTCTTGTCCTTCCTGCAGAACAACATTAATATTAATTTCCTGCTGAGCAAAACAGTGGTTTCTATTTTCTCTGCAAAGGAGAGGTACCCCTCCCCCCTGTCTCTTGTTCTTTTTCACCGTCCTCCTCTGCTGCCCCTGGTTCTCTCTCTTCTCCTTATCTCTCGCCTCCTCCCCATTCCTTTTCTCCCATGCAGGTCTTCTTCTCCTGGTAGCAGCAAGCTGGATGAAGGCAGCGCTGTGCTTTGCATATAAGCTCATTATAGTGAGTGACGGGAAACTTGCAGTGTTTCTGCATGAAGGATTCGCAGATGAGGACTCATAAACAGTTACACATGGTCGTTTATCAACAACTAACAGTTTCCTTTTGCTTAAAAATCTCATAATTTGCATTAAGATTGGTTTTTAGTCTGAAATGCTTATTTGTGTACATCGGCATTCCTCCGTTCTAAAGGAAGGAATACCTTTAAACGTAATCTGCAAATGTTTAATTCTGGTTTTTCACCGATTGATAGGGAAAAAGCTATATTTTAGTTGGTACATTTCAAATATTATAAGGCTAATAAAATCTATAACTCTCAACAGCGGACTGAAGTTGAAACTAAATTACCAGAGCTGGTCAAAACTGAGCAGTAAATGATTGGGGCCCAACGTTTCATAGCAGTAAGTCAAAACCGAACAAAAATCAGTTTTGCATTTGACTGTAAATATGGTCTGGCCACGACTCGCCAATTGGAAGTTTTAGCTTCGCCTGGTCCAAATTCTGTAAAAAACTAAAATAAAAAATCTTCTTTTCCTGTCCAATTATTAATGAGTTAATGCAAAAAAATGAATCAACAGATCAGTCCTGCACTATGTTGGTGATAAATCCAGCAGAAAGCCCTGAGTTTTTCACATGTTGATGTGAGAAAGACATTTTTAGCTGCAGATGCATCCATCATTACAAATGATCAAACATTCACTATGTTATTGCATCTTAGGCAGTAAAACTATAAATGCACCAGTACAAACTGATATAAATATTGGCAGATACCAGATATTGACTGATATTGCATAAAGTAAATATACCTTACTACTTTTCCGACACCTAGAAAGACTTCGCCACTGCTTTTCTGAGTCACTGTCACATGACCAGTGATAAAGCATGACCTCCTCCCATCCAGAAACAAACGGCAACATCAGAAATAAAAATCAGTTGTTAATATCAACCCAGAGTTTCTTTATCAGACCGATACAGAAATGTTAAAAAAACGACTGATATCAGCCGATAGCGATGTTGATGCCGATATATCCAATTAATTTTTATTCCAAAAAGTAATTGCATTATTTGTTCATTTACTTATTTTAATGCATTTCTAGATCATGTAAAAAGGCTTAAGTGGTTCAATAAATAAAAAAAATCGGCTAAATGTGTCCGATTAATTGGCAGCAGAATTGATAGAATATTCAATTACTAAAATAATTGTTAGTTGCAGTATAGTTATCCTAATAAACTATCTATAATGATAATAATTGGAGAGGAAAGAAATGTCATTTTCAACTTGTAAAAATGCTCTGCTGGTTTTAAAGGTGTGTGAGTACAGGTCCCTGTGGCATCCCATTGGTGCTGACAGTACTACAGTTGGCACCAATGGAAGGAAACTGCATTAGGATATCAAACCACATGATTATCTTGGCTTGTTAGAGTTACATATCTAACATTCATAGTTAATTATGAAGTGCCTCCAAAGCGTGACAATAAGCAGGATGGTGATTTAAGACATTGGCATCAAACACCAACTCTGTGCTATAGATAGAGAGGACAGGAAGGAGGGATAAATACGGAGAACATAGATCCAGAAATAAAGGGAGGAACAAGAAGTTAATTGGTAGACTGAAGTTTGTTCGGTTGCTGTGACAACCCAACCTCATCGCCTCGAGCCGCGGGACTGCACATCTAATGAACATGGGCACACAGGAGAAACTAAAGGCAGGAGAGAATCCCCTCAGGCTGTTATCACTGGCATGCACGGTCCAGCCATTCCCACACAATCCACAGAGAACGCACACGGCTAGTCCATATGCCGCTGTGTCTGTGGCAGGTACGCCAGCACAAAGAGGTGCAGCCAAAGCTTTTAACTGAATCAGTCAGAACCTGCGTGATGCCGCTGTGCCAGCTGGAGGGAAATGAAATGAATGATTCAATGCAAGATGGAGAAGATCGCGAAAAAATGGATGGAGAAACACCTTCAGAATTTCTTCAAAGGGAACGCCAACATCTGCACTCATAGTGCAGAACGGTGGGAAGATGACCTGCATAAGGCATGATCTGGTTTTATTAGTCCTGCAAGTCTTTAGTCCATCTCATGATAGACCATTAAAATCATGAGTACTTATATCCTGTCAGCCCATACAAACCAGCTTTACTGCTCATTCTGTGGCATGTAAAGCTGCTTCTGTTATGAGTTTACTTCAATGAAACGAGGAAAATGATAGCTGCTGTTCCATCTGTCAAAGATAGGCACAATTAGAAAGCTGTCAGGTGAAATTTCAGGATAAATCTAAATTGCACTCTGACCTTTACAGGTGACCTTTATTTGCCCCTTTCTAAACTTTTGGATGAACGTCCATCTGTTCAGTGTTTCAGTTCTTTTTGCACAACTTGATGTTCTCCGACAAGGAACTTAAAGGCAAAGTTCATAACATAGGGCTTTGAGCCATGAGTCGAGCAGTAAACTTACTGGTTCAGATTTAGACGTCATTCAATTCAGTTTATCTGTGTAGCGCAAATTCACAGCAAATATATTGTTGGTCATGAGACGAAGACGACAGCTGGCAGCATCAGTTACTATAGCTAGAAACAAGAGATCAGTCTTGAAATCTGGGTGTAGTGTTGGACTCAGACCTGAACATTCAGAGACACATAAAGACAGTTACAAAGTCAGCCTTCTATCACCTGAATAACATTTACAGGATTAAAGAACTAATGTGTCGGCAAGATCCAGAGAAACTCATCCATGTTTTTATCTTTGGCCTCATTAATTATTGCAACAGTGTCCTCATAGGTCTGCCTGGCACATAACAAAATGTAATGTTTGTTATTAGTTTTCACAACTGTTGACTATATGATGTCTTTCTGAGGTTTTTTATGTTTTCACAAATCGATGTAAAGCACTTTGAACTGCCATGTTGATGAAATATGCTGTACAAATAAACTTGATTGGCTGATTGATTGGTTTTGCCTCCAGATTTGATGTTATCTTTTTTTATTTTTCTTTCAAATCTTATGATTCACTCTCATTTTTCCACAAAAAAAAAAATCTCCCATGGCCTTAATAGATAAATTCTAATCTTGTTGGTATTTTCCTTTAAAGTATACTTGGGGAAGCACATCTACTGTCACCTAAACTGACCCAGGAAGGTCACAGCTGCAAGGACAGTGTGTCTGGGTGCATATGCACGTGTGTGTGTGGGGGCGTGTGCGTGTGTGTATTTGTTATAGCTGAAAACACTGTAGAGAAAACACTCTCCCCAGGGCTTGGCGAATGGCTGGAGGGCTCCGCTTGACAACACTGATAACCAACATCAGCTTCTCTGCCAATAAACCTAAAGCATTACACAGACACACACACACACACACACGCATAGTTGGACGCTCAGATTCAGACACAATGTGTGAATTTCAGCGAGGTGGAGGGAGAAACAGATGTCACAGCGAAACTGGGAGGATCGTCATGCTGAGTCCTCCAGGCTAACACGCACAGAAACAAACAGAGGAGCTCTGCAGAGAACACACACTCTCAGTCTCTGTCTCCTCTTTGATGTCAGGCTAACATGTGGCACAACGACAAAGCAGGAGTCTCAGGGCAAGTCGGCGCTGCGTTCACAAAATCAAGGTAGACCTGCTCAGTGGAATAAACAACAGGAAAAGTGCTGCTGCAGGACGGAAAGCTATGCTATTCAGAAAACATGGCCGACACATACAGCAGGGTGGCCACGCATCAAGTCTTAAAAAGTCTTAAATTCATGTATCTAAAATGATGGCTTTAAAATGTCTGGCCTTTGATATGTTAATCACAAGTCTTAAACTTTGACTTGACTAGGCCTGTGATGTCTTGTCTCAGAAGTTATTGCGATAAATGATCATATTGCTGTTTTGAGACCATTTTCAAGTAATGCAAAGTATATGACATAATGCAAGAACACATTCTCAAAGATCAATAAGCTTTAAATTCTAATGAACATTTAATGTTGGAACTGTAAGACATTTTAAATATACAAAATAAATAAACAACAAATAAAATTAATTGTAAAACAAAATTGTCCTTCAAAAAAAGGGCTGGTTGAGACCAAACTGCCAGATTGAAGACTTTTATCATCCAGTTATTAGTAGAAAGAGAGAAAAGAGAAAACGGATTAATCATGCAAATGAAAATTATCGAGCTCGTTTTAATTTCTCATGAGATTTATTAATTTATTGATAATTGGGACAGGCTTAGTCTTGGCTGGACTATTTAAAGTCATATATTCTACGTAGGTTTTTCTTCTCGTGGGACTTTTGTCAGCTAAATTTCTCAGACGTCTCTATTGTGTAACTCGAGATGGTTGAGGCCAACAGTAACTCATTCCTAACATAGCCTGCTAACATATGTTAGCTATATGCTAAAAGACATATAGCTAGCTATATGTCTTTTAGCATCTGTCATGGGTAAGTCCACATTTATCGCCATTTGTCTGGACAAAGTTCATACATTTCTGTGGAGATATAGATATGAAATTCTATTCATAATATTCTTAAATAGTCTTAAGTCTGAGGTGAGCTGCAGAAATCTTGTATAGGAAGATATTTAACATTGAACATGTTCAGTTTATCATTGAGCCGCAGAGTTGTAGGAAGCTTAATGCCAACGATATGAAGCTTACCTTCCTCAGCAGGTTGCAGATCCTCTCAATGTTTCTGAGTCGCTCCCTCTGTAAAAGAAAACATTAAAACAGAAAAACAGATGTTCATGTTCCTTTAATGAAAATGTTAACGTGCTGCGAAAACAGCAGCGTCACATATACAGACATATTCAATAAATTAAACTCCTGTTCAGAAGAAGCTCATTAGCCAGATTAAAAGTACCTTTAATAGGTAGTCTTTTCATTATGGCTACATTCCTGTATGAAAAGTGCTTTTTATTATTAGTCTGATGCAATATTTGAACTGTAGAAGTCCCGTTTTTATTTACTGTAAGCTGAAAATTATCATAATTAACAGAAATCAAGACTTTCAAACATGATGTGTTTCAGTTTGTTATAAAGGTCCAGAAATAAACTGACTTTTCAATCATGTTGTATTTTATTTAATGGATCTGTAGGTGAAAGTGTCATAATTATGATACATATCTACCTACTGTAGGTCTAAATATGATTACAGATTAAAGAAAAATCCTGTGGATGCTCTGACCCCTCTAAAGACACCAAATCACATAGAAATCACTGTACTGTAATTTTATTTTATTTATTTACAAAATAAGCAAAGCCACAATGCAGAGGGAGCAGGTAGAAAAACTAAGTACACCTCGTTATTTAGAACAGAGGATCTAAAACTCCATGTTCAAAATCTAAATCGGATGCTTCAACAAATAAAAGAGAGTTCAAACTTTACACAATCTGTTATTTTTACCACGTAAACATGAGAATATGGAATAACAGAACATGGTGAAGCAGCATTCAGTTTCTATGCACCACAAATCTGGAACAAACTTCCAGAAAACTGTAAAACAGCTGAAACACTGAGATCCTTTAAAACCAGACTAGAAAACCCAGCTGTTTATAGAGTTGCTCCCGACTCAGAATCACTGGAACATTGACCAACATATCTGATGTGTAATGATGCCGTTGATGATGGCAATGTGTCTGTTACTGGTTTCACAATTGATAACTGCATGATAGTTTTTATCACATTTTTCATGTTTCTATGATGTAAAGCACTTTGAACTACCTCGCTGCTAAAACGTGTAACACAAATAAACTTGACTGACTGATAGAAGCAGTACAAATATCTCTTAAGTAAAAATGATTTAATTTTACTGTATAATCTAGCATGACCTTGTTTTTTCCCCCATCCTGTTAAACATTACATGTACACAGTAAAGTTTACTGGTTTTCTCTCTGGCACTAGAAGCTGCTGCTGCTCTCTGGACAGCAGTTATATTTGAATACTTGAGTGCTCTCTCCTCGTGTGCCGAGGTGTAAAATGCTGAAGTCGTGAACAGGCACCATTTCACAAGAGCTTTCAACCCACTAAAATATTAACTAATTCCTATTGATAATGTAACCTGACTTTTGAGTGGCAGAGCGGCACGTTTCCCATGGCGGCGTGCAAAACTCCATAACCCTGCCACCTTATGAATCATATATTCATTTGAGCGTGGGGCCGTTACAGCTCCTCCTCATCAAACAACAGAGGGTCCAGGGGAAACGTGAAGAAATGGAAGAACATCAAAGAAACGCTTCTCTGCGTCGGAACAACGCAAGAAAATAGGATTAAAATGCAGAAAATGGAACTGCTAATATAATTAGGCAGAGAGCTGTGTATGGATATGAGTTTATGAGTTTTGCTTCTTTGAGATTCTGTCTTTAGAAAGATGCTTCCTGCCAGAGGCGTATATGTACACATCTATTTATAAACCTGCTTACAGAAATATTAGCGAAAAGGATTAAAATAAACAATAAAGACCATTCTATACAATCATTTGTATAGAATGTGAATGTAATAAGTAACTAAGATTAGTTTATGGACACCAAAGTATGTTTTATAGTTTTCTGTGTTCAACATGTCTTAATGTAAATGTAGTTAAAACCCAAGAGAAGGGAGTGCTAATTAAATCTCCACTTTTTATGTAATATGTATGTAAGTTTTATTAAAAGAAACATATTTCTTACATATTTGATAAACTGTCACCATGACATGACAGTAGAAAGTGAGACAGGTAATCTGTGAAAAAATCCAGGTTCCTCTGGCTCCTCCTGGTGGTTCTACTGCCACCTGCAGAAATGCACCGCTCTGCCAGAAACAACCAATCAGAGCCACGAGGTTGATTTTCTAGACATTTTACACTTACATTGATAAACATGAAGCTAAGCTGCAATCAACTTTTCAGAAAAGATAAAAATCTCAGTAGCATCATTGCTGCAGCTCTCAGCATCAAGTGAGGGTAAAACAATAAAGAGGGAAAAGGTTAATGAGAGGTAAGTGGTTAGAAAAGAGGATTAGAGGGAAGATAAGGGAGGTAAAAAATCTCAAAAGCTCGCTATTAGAAGATGGCAGCAAAAAGTGGCATCTTATTGCCACCAGGTCTCCATAGCAACCATTAATTAAAGGTCTTTTAACAAGTCTTTACCAGCTGTGCCAAATACTGGGGAGGATGCTGTGTGGAGAGGCTCAAACATCAAGTCACGTCTCAATACACAGCAGAGCAGCAAATTAAATGTCTAAAAACAAAACAGTGAAATTAATGCTTGACTAACCCGATAGAAATATCAAAAAAGGTTCTGAGCATTAATAAGAGACCATATGATGGTGCTGCCTCGTTAAAGATAACAGATAATGAGGACTAATGAGAGTCGAGGGTCTTTATCCAGAGATAAGTGGCTGATAAGGACATGAGTCTGTTCAGGTTGGGTTTCAGTCTGACTTTAGCTCGGCGGGTGTCGAGCATTTCATCAAGACCTGGAAGTTCTGCGTCAGACAGTTTCCATTGACCACTTAATTTAGCAATTTGACATTTTGAAAATATGTCAAATTTGACATATTAATTTGAAAATGAATTTATTTTCAAATTTATTTTGAAAATAAATTTTTTTAGAGCTCATCACCTCTAGGAAGAGGTGGTTTTTCAGACGCATTGAAATTGGTTTATTTCACAAAACTGCAATGGAAACACATTATTTGCATTGCAGAAGTCACAAGATCAACAACCGGATGTTACTACTGGTGAAAACCACAAAGAAGAAGATGACAGGAAGTAGCGGGAGGATCACGAAGAAGCTCATTCACGTGATTTTAATTGCATTCCTTATTTAATGGAAACAACGCAATTGTGAAATTGTGTTTTTTTTTTTCAATATTAGCGGAATATCTACACAGCTTTGTGCTCATTTATAGTGGAAATGCAGCTACTGTTGATAGAACTGTTCTATTGGCAGAACTTTGTGCCATCAGAAACTGAATTTGAATGAGTTCCATTGGACGTTGCATTACCGAATCTGAATTGTTCAACTTGAATAAATGCTTTTATTAATGGAATCTGAATTAGCATAACTTGAAATTGAGTCTACTGCTTTAGAAATGAGTGTCACTAAATGAAAAGTTTTTCATATTTTGAAACTGAATGTATTTGCTTTGAAGCTGTATTTTATCCGAGTGAAAATTCTAGTCAGCCCAATAGCAACTTTCAGTATCAGTTCTCATCATTCAATTTCAGTTCTGAAATTCAAATTCAGTTCTTAAATTCATTTATTTGGGTCAGACATCTTTGAGATAGTCAGAGTAATAAAGTGCAGATAATAGAACTTTGTTGTACTTTAGCGATACCGGTAGCCGCTGGCCGTGGTACGGATCCTGTCCTAAAAGTATGATGGATCTAGGCTGATCGACCTGAAGTTTCTGTAAAAGATTTTCATGGACATCCAGTTTTTGCATGGGGCCCATTTCTGTTTGTTATGTGGGGGCAGTTAGGCTGAATGACTTTCAAAATGCTGCTCAGTAATTGATCTCCAAACTAGCCTGAAGAGCGTAGACGAGGTGGAGACATTAGATCGACCTTCAATTATCCAGGCAGGACAATTTAAGAGCAAATTTAGCAGAGCTGCCTTATATCAGCTTGGACAATGAAGCCCTGATGACGAAGCGTTGGTGGATGTCCGTCGATGTTAACAGCTGTGAAATCAATTTCCCATAAAAGCCTGGAAGATAAGCTGGGAGGACAGCCATGAGTCCATCAGAGGACACACAGTGAGCAGTTGTGACTGGGTGCTTGCCCTATAAAGATGTCCCAAACTTACCCCAGGAAAAACGTTTGAATGTAAAGAATTTTGCATCTTTATAACTGGAGTTGCACTGATTCCACATTAATATCTGTATTGGTTCTGATATTGAAAAAATATTCTAGATCAGGCATTGGTGACAATGTGCCCAATCCATAAGGGCAAATCTATTAATTCTAATTCTACGCTTTGTGCTCTGAGCGACGTCATGCTTTATTAATTACTTTACATTATATTAAAATTCCTAATTCCACTTTCTGGACCATTTGAAAGAAGGTTTGTTGAAGTTTATTTTTACATGTTTGACCAAAGTTAGTCAACCTTTTGTTTAAATCAGTTTCTTTATGATTTATTTTCCATTGGCTGTTATCCTCCTAATTACACTAACTGAAATAATTTAGGTTGTTTTTACATGTTTGACTAAGCTTGGGAAGATATTGGCGTATTTAGGTGTGCTATACTGGTACAGTTTTATCAGATAATTCTTTTATGTCAGAGTTTTGAAAAATAAATTATTTAAGTCAATCCATCTGTTTTTCTGTATCAGTATCGGCCGATACTAAACCTTAGATATCTGTATCGAAAGTGAACAGATACCGATTTTTACCGATTCAGGTAGGATCGGTCCATCCTTAACTCCAGGTCTGTAGAATCCAGGCATGCAGGCTGCTTCCACCATCAGTGGTGAAACAAAGAAAGTGGCTTTCAAGCACTCACTGAATTCCAGCATGGTTCCAGAATAAATGCCATCTGTGCAGTTTTTTTTCGTAAAATCTCTTTGCTACTGAATATCCCATGGTCAGCTGTTAGCGGAAGCTTTTGGGAACGACAACTGAGCTATAAAGTGGGTAGACCTTGTAAAATTACAGAGTGGGGTCAGTGAATGATGATGTTCATAAGGTACAGAGGTCCCCAAGTTTCTGAAGAGTTAATAGAGTCAAAACTCTTTACGAGTTTTTTGTTTGTGTGTGTGGTTTTGGGAACTGACGGTCTAATGGGACAACCCAACCGCTTCCTCCTCTGTCTGACCGTTACTTCTGCCACCCAAAAGATTAAAAGGCACAAAGTTAAAAATATTATCAATCACAATATGACAACATCGTCCATTAGATTCAGTTGGTGTTCACTAATGGCTGCTAATATTTTCAAAATCCTGTATGTTCACTGATAGAGTTAAGAGCTATTCTTTCTTCCTCTGACATTATTTTCAAAGACTTAAATGATGTTGAACAAGCTAACCTTGAGTCTCCTTCCCACACTAACAACTGAAGAGACATTTCATCGGTACCACAGACAAATAGATAAAACACACAGTACTTATTGAAAGAAATCATTTTTATTGCAATAAATGTTTTTCAACAAAAAGTAATCAAAAGGTGTACCTCATATTTCAACATGCAATAACTTACATGAAGAGTTGTCATAAATGTCTATGTTTTTCAGGTAGGACTGTATCATCCTCATTTGTTTCGTTCATACAGGTTTGGCTGTATAAACATTGGGAAGAAAATAAAACAGAAGTTAAGCTTGAATTACAATTCCAACTAATAGCAACTTCATGAAAACGTCTTTCAGGGCTAGGAAGTTCAGGGCTACATCTTCAACCTACGGCAGCAGTGAGGAACAGGAAAAGGAGGGGTTCGGGAATCTTGAGAGATGGAGGGAAAGAAAAGTTCAAGCAAAGGAAAATTAGATGAAACCTTTTGTACCCGTTTCCCCTGCTGGATTCTTTGATGCGTTCTCTATTGCATAATGATATGCAAATATGACAAAATATGAAAGTGCTTCTGAGTGGGGGGAAATCTGTCTAATGCACTGCTGTCAGACTTTTGAAACACCTTTCCAGCTGACTAATTTAGCTATGCCTCTTCAAAAATCCTTCTTCAGCCAGGTCTTCCTCTGCCTGACTACCTGCTTCCTTCTTCAATTTAATGTTCACCCAAGTTCCCATTTTTTCTGTCAGTTTTACTCCCTCTCTAATGTTTCTGTCCTCCTTTTTCTGCTCATCCCCAAAGACATCTAGAAGTCATTACGCCACAGAAACTGTACTTTGCAGACCTCTTAAGTCAAAGTCACCTTCAGACCAACTGCTGGTGCTTTGTGATGCATTATTGAGTTAGTAAAAGCCCATAAGACTCAAAGGAGAAGAATTTAGATGCGGAATCTTAAACAACTTTATTAGGGGAAGCTTGTCCGAGCAGGCCAGCCTTACTCTACATTCTTAACCATAACCTCTCCGCATTGTTTTAAAGGTGAAAGCAAACTTTTGAAGTGACACAAAAAAGATTTGTAGAACTACTTGCTTGTGTGACGTGCCAGAGGATTTTAATTGATATAAAAAGAAGGAGAAAATAAGATTTTGCTTACAAAACCACGCAGTAATGTCATTTCCAAAGTCAAGAAGTTTAAATCACCCACTACTACTTCACTTCCTGTCATCTCCCTGTACTGTCACTCTACTTTACTGTCATACAAGACAATAATGAGCAAGGAATGCAAAGAACAGTCAATAATCTGCCATCCATAATGTGAATGGCAACTGGTTGTGGCTTTTACAGATATTTGATTACTTCTCTTGGCAGAATTGGTAGACATCATTTAAATTTTTTTATTTCTGTGCACAGATTCAGCTATCAGTCCCAGTCCATGTTTTTTAAGCATTACATAGGAAGCACATTCAAAAAGCTCTATGTTCAGGCAAGACAAAGACTGAGATGTTTCACCACAATAACAAGGAATGTGTTTGGAAGAGTCAAGGTGAAAGAACATTGCACCAACTGTCAATCATGGTAGATTTGTTTGCTTTGCTACCAATAATGTACGATTACCTCAAACCTTGTCTCAAATCAGCAGTTAGATGGTTGGCACTCAGGCACAGTTGGGTTTTCCAAAAGGTCAATGATCTCAAACACACATCAGAACCGGTTTAAGAATAGATAAACCAGGCAAATGGTTAGCTTCTACCAGGTCTCTGACTTCAACTTTAATTCAAACTGTATTGTTAGAGCTGGGCCTGTACTAACCTAGCAACTTAAATGAACTTTGCTAATTCTAATAAGTAGAGTGATTGGATATCCAGCCCCTCCAGAAAATCGAGATGTCACTTATAATTCGCAAATTTTGCGCGGACTTGCAATTTTCACCAGTAATCACAACATTTCCTCAAATCTGACTACTCACCCTAACAATTTTGCTCTGTTCTCTTTTTTCTCCAATTACTGTAACTTGGCTGAAGTTTTACCAATCCTCATAGGCCCCTTCTAACTTAACTTCCCATTTTACGATGTCTCTTGAAAGTCCAACCTGCAAGATGGAAGCATATGTGGTGCTAAATGCTACTATTTGTCCTTCTTTTGGCAAAACCATCTTGAGCTGTTCTCTGGAATTTGCTTAGATTTCATGTAAGCTTGAATGACTAATGTGGAATTCTTTCTTTTCACTTTGACAAATCCTCAGGACAGGATTTTAACCCTAACCCTATCCCTGCCAACAAGCCAATGGATCAAGCGTTCAGAAACTCGTGATGTGGTGCAGCTCACCTCAACTCAAATCCACTGTGATAAAATGTGAATAAAAATGAAAGAATGAACACCTACCGCATGGAGTGGATTGCCTTGATCGATCGGCACCTTAAAGTCGGCCTGGAGCTCGTCAAAAGCCGTTATCTGAGGGAGAAGAAAGGAAGACGTGTTGAGTGATCTAATGGGAGGCGAAATGAGGCAGCAAGGAACGATTCTCAGAGGGAAAGTACGTCATTATCACCAACGGGCTGCAGAGGATTCATTCACCAAGCTGGACCGCATGTGGTCATATCCTTCATTCTGGACTAACAGCCGGGCTAATGAATGTGGCGTGTGCATGCACCTTAAGAGACATTCTTACTCTCAGGCCAGCTAAATAAAACTCGCTTAGAACCGTAAATGTCACACGACTATTTGAAAAAAAGTCAATTTATAATTTTCGATAAATATCTACTATAGGAAATTTTCTGTCATAAAGAGAAAAACAAAAACATACTTTTTTTTCAATATTTTTGGGACTTAAAAATAAAGATAAAAAATTTATCTTGATTTATCTTTTTTTCTGTAGTACAGGAAATCATAAAAAATGAAAGGAAAAGAAAACATATTCCAACCACATTAACAGATGTAAAAGAATATGACTAGTACTTTTAGTGTCATTCTTAGGGGAAATATTGCAGAAATATACTGAAAAAACTGCATCTGTTATTATATCTATATTTAAAACTTGACGTGATTCTTTTTCATTTTTATCTAAAGTTATAAAGAGCCACTGTGGAAAGTCTAAAGAGCCACTTCCTGTTCTGGAGACACAGGTTGCAGACGCCTGGTCAATGCAAAACCTGAACCTGTTTTAAAATATCACCCTGCTCTTTTACGTACAGTTTTTAAAAAATATTAAAATAAAAATAATTTCACTGCAGACATTTCCATCAAGTGGCCATGATGATGGCCAAATGCTGTAGTTGGAGTCATTCTCCAATGAATAGAGCAGTGGATACGTCTGACTGAAGGTAACACCCCATCCCTCTCCCTCTGTGAGAAACTAAGCTTTCTTTATGCAGCTGTGATGTCGGGTCTGAACTCCACGACTTGCTCCATGATAAAACCTTTGGAATAAAAATGCTAAAGCTGTTGCTTTAGAAATTCATCTCACTGTCCCGGCTTATTGAACCCGACTTCATTTTTTTGTAGTGTTCTCAAGTTCGTATATTAAAAATCTATCAAGACTTTAGGGCTTCCACATTTAGTCACTTCACAATCACAAACTTTGATGAATTTTACTGGGATTTTATGTGATGAGCCAGAATACTTTCCCAGATTTTTGTCAAAAAAAAATCTGTAAAGTTTTGCATGCTGACAAGCGGGTGTTGTTTGTAACCTTTTCTGTTTTATCCACGGTTTCCTCTCAGGTTGTTTGTGTCATCATTGGAAATTTGGGTAAATTATCCATTTTCCACATTGCGTGTTCTTTTCGAATAGACTTCAGTTTCCCGACTGATCGCCAATTACCAATCTTTAAAAATCTTTGTTTAATGACATGCTGTTTACGATTTTTGGATGAAACCAATTTTATGTTTACCTGAAATGCTGCTAAATATAGCAAGATATTGGCTAAGTTGGCAACAGTGGGGCAACTATTGCTAACTGCGACCTGATGGAACAGTCTGTCATTTAAACCTCTCTACAGGCAGAGCAGAAGAGGACAGTGGCAGATTTTTAGATCTTTGCTGAGGTAGAGAAGATCGGTGGATAAGATCAGCTTCACATGTAGGTGTCGGCTGATGACTGATCTCCCAAAATGAAGTAAATTAGGGATGATTGATGGGCTGTCTGATTTATCAGTGCGCCATATTTTCAATTATTTACTGGAAATGAAAATAGGCATACAACTTCACTTCCTGTTGCAGGATGGGATTTTCTTTTTTTTACTAAATACATAACTATTGGTTGTGTTTGCAAGGAAATTATCACAACAACCACATATTAAAGAATGTTATCTTAGATAAAAAAGAAAATGTGGGTATTGTGGAGGTGCTGTGACATTTCCAGGGAGCGCTATAGAACCCCATAGTGAAGCACTAGTCAAACAAATACGTAACTTCAGAAGCTGTAGAATTAATTAAAGTTCAAATTGATTAAAACTTGCATATAACAGACTTAGAGAATAAGAACATATTGGATTGGTATCCACCCATCACCGCGCTGAGCTCATGTATCCAGTGACGACAGATCAACAAACGCATCACATCCGTCGGTGTCACCCTGGCAGCAGCAGATGTGATGGTACTGTAAAAGCAGATGTTGAGGCCAGACGAGCAGAGCCTCAGGAGAGGACTGTTTGTGTGCGTCAGAGAGCAAGAAAGACACTGATGGGAATGATATGAGTGTGTCACTCGCCGTGTTTCACACGTACTTCAACTGGGGTGATTGTGTGTGTGTGTGTTAAGGAAAAGAAAACTTAAGATGAGCAGGTGTGTGCCACAGAAAGTTCTCCATGCATTCAGAGGTATACGAGCATTGCGGAAGCAGTGGCATGTGTTCAGGGAGATGACAGTTTCACACCAGCATTGGCTTATTTCCCCGGATTCGCCCCCACACTGCAGGATGGCTCTTTACGTGTTATTTCCCAGCGGATCCTAATAGTGATCCTGGCTCATTGCTTGGCTCGATTACAGTGTGTTAGCTTCCCCCCCAGGCTGCTCCTCATGGGCGACCAATACACCCCCCCCACACACACACACACAGCTTTAAAGTGTTCATCAATCCAAACAGAAAGTGTTTGTGAATGCACAGAAATACACTCTTCTGCAGAGGCAGATGAAAGCAGAGCAGAAACATGTGTTTGCCTAGCGTACACATTCTGCTGCACATAAAGGAAATACACAACATACACTGAATGTTCTGTGTCAAAGCTTCAGTCAGTATGGTATCTTTCAGTCCTTTCTGTAAATCAGTATGTGACTATTATACACCATGACCAAGCTAAGTTTCTAGAAAGTACCTGGAAAGTCCTTCTGATCAGGATGACTTTGGTTTGCTACAGCCTCATGATGGGTATGGAAAGGTTTTAAAGGGGCTGGAGCCACAATAATTGCATTTCCATTAGAAATGCGCACAAATGTTTGTTATTCTGTGGCGGGGTTTTTTTCAACATTAGCTATTCTGCTAATGTCGATAAAAACCCCAACACAATTTCACATTACATTTCTCCAAAAATCACACGTGAATAAGTTTGTTCACGTGATAAATTATTCCTGTGACTGATGTAAACGGTTACATGAGATGTGTTCATATTCCAGGCATGGTGCTAGCCCTCATCATATCTATCAGCCATCAGAAGAGTGGTCGACGGCTTCTTCAGGAGATGGAGCAACAAGCCCCGCCTACTTGGGAGAGGCTACGTATGCAGCATTTTGGGGAAATTGTAGTCGGCCATTTTATAGAAGAGTTATGGATTCAACATTTTAGAATGACACACAACTTTTTATGATCTATGTGATGCTGTGTGAGCTCTGGTGGAACCAGCTACACATTGTCAACCCCCCCCTCCCAAAAATTAACCATGATCTTTTTACTACTTCCTGACGTCTTCTTTGTGGTTTTTGCCAGTAGTAATTGATCATGTGACTCGTGTGATACGAAAAAAGTGTTTCCATTGCAGTTTTGTGAAATACTTCTACTTCCATACGGCAGAAAAACTCCTCATGTTAGCAAATATCTTTTTATTGAAAAATATGAGTTTTTTTTTTTTTTTGGAGCGTTTCCATTAAACAAATGTATAATTAGAACTTCATTGCACAATTCTACGGTTAATGGAAGGCAGATAGCATCATGCTAAGGCAGCAGCGTAACAAGCACTTGCCCAACAGTAAGTCAAAACAGTCAGTAAAGTCCACAAGATACAGAGAACGCATCAAACGTCACATGCTTAGCCGTGTTTCTCAACTAGATAAAACCACTACAGGCACTACTGCTGCTATTAAATGCAGTAACTTATTATTAGTATTATGAAAAGCCACACCTGGAATCAGTTTCTTAAACCTTCAAACAGACTCAACAGATGTGACTCCATGCAGTCATCAGGATTTTTGTGAGATAAAAACTATTTTATCATTTGGCATAATTGGTATGCCAAAGTTGGTAGGGCCATATTAAGAAAAAACAATTAAAAATGAAATTACAAGAATAAAGTCTTAGGAGATCTTTGGTCTTGCTGTGAAAAGCATGTAAATTAAAGGTTTGTTTTGTGAGGAGCAGTTAAGCAAATATGCTTTGTAAATTTTAATAATCTACTGAATAACTGTGATTAATGTGCAGAATTATGTTGAACCTTGAATTTAATCTAAATATTTTCACTGAAACAAATGTGAGATTGATGAGAAACAATTGTTTAATTCATCTACAAATTTACATAAATTAAGCTTCTGGATTCCAGTATTGTCCCTGGCTACACTTTTTTTTTTTTTTTTAAACATACATAAAACACACACACACACACACACACGATGTGAAAGTGACAGCCTGCTAGCAGCCACAGTCTGCACTGAAACGAACTGCTTATGCAGAATTGGTCATGCCAAGAGGAGCCGTGTGCCAGTTTGTTAGTTATTTCTGCAAGCCACTCGCTCCTTCAAAGCAGCCTGTTAGCATCAACATTCCCAGAAAAACAAGACTGGATGGACAAAAACAAAACATAGAAAAATAAAACCACTGTCATTGCCCCTGGATATCCTGCACTTTACAGATTTGAGTCTGTTTATCAAGTAAATGCTGCTCATGATTCTGTCTCGGTTGTATAATAGGGGGGTAAATTATGTTACATCCAATTTTCATTTAGAAAAAGTGTTATTGTTTTGTTTGGGTTTTTTTTTATTTTTTTCAACAAAGTTGAAATATCAATGAACAGGACGAATAAAATGAATACATTTTATTTATATACATTTTTGTGAGGTCAGAGAAAGACATTTATTAGAAAATGTTTCTGTTACAGCCAGATGGTGAATACTCATATTCATAGCATAATACGGAAAACGATGATGCACATGAAAAAGAAAACACTTTGCTTGTGTGAGGTAATGTATGGAGAGGCTGAGATTTTTCTTCTAAATCATCCATCGGACCTGTTTCTTTATGTTTTCCAGACATATTCCTAAACATTTTAAATATTAGTTTATCAGAAACATTAAAGCCGTTGGTCAAAAACAGGCAAATGTTTGACCTTGTCATAATCTTTCCTTTTTCTTGTTCTTTTTCTTTCCAAACCACTCCACATTTTAGTGACTCTGTAAATCTTTTTCCAATGCTTAAAACATTGAAAAGTGGTTAGATAAAAGGTTTACATGGATTATTTTATCATTGATCCGTGGAAACCTTGAAATAAGAGCAGTTACTCTAAAACCTGTCTTCTATTCAAACGACGTCTTCACTCTTTTAGAGGACTGGTTCACGGAAAGGTTTCATTAGCAAACGTCTAATTCAGAAGTATTTTTAAAGTTTCTACTCTTTCTAAATATTTTTTATAGATGGCTTTCAAGTTGGTCTGCATAGTTGACCTTGAAGTGTGTTAGTTTCTCCTAGACCCCCATATTAATATTGTTCTACCACTAGATGGAAGTCATTTCTTCTGAAGGTGAAAGTCGGTTAGTCAGATATGATATTTAGCTTAAAACTGTGGCAAGGCTACACATTGTCAATTGACATTTTTAGAACAAGCCATCTTATCCATAATATAGTCTTATTTTAATTGTTTTTGTGGGTAATGTTAAAATAAAAAACAGAATCATCCGTATCAAGAAAATACCCATGTATTTTAATAAAAGTACTAAATTCCTAAATATAAAAATCCTTGTAGTTTTGATAAGTTTTGTTTGTATTAACATGTTAGTGCTATTTGTAACATTGAAACAAAATAAAGGGAAAATGTAACAAACAGGAAAAAAGTAGACTTGAGCTGATTTGGCAGAACCAAAAATCCTTTTCAGACCATTAAATATAACAATTAAAGCAACGAACTAACAGTGAACAAACTCAACTATGAATGTTAATCAAGGAAGAAGAAACCAAGAAAGAAGAAAGTCCGCCGTCCTGTGTCAGGTTTGCATCCAGGTAGCACACAGAGCCGCCGTGACACATTACAAAAACATCCAGCCCTTTCTTCTTGTGTATTTAAATATATATTTACATCAAATAAAATAATAAGTGCTACTGCAGTGTGTAAGCAATCAAAGTTGTAACAAAAGAAACAACGACTTACTAACTGAGTCCTGTCAGAGGAAAGGGCCTTTCAAAAGAACCGGATGGTGCGTTAACGTCACTTCAGTAGTGTGATCATATCCAGATAAACAATCGGGATAAAGGAGTGAATCTTTCTAAACTGCTCACTTCTCCAGCTGGATGTTAATCCTAATTTAATATTTAAATCTAAGAAGCGGCAGGTGAAAATAGGAGCGAAGAGAGAAAAATGGCAGTGGAGGAAAAGGAGGGAGGACATAATCCTCAGGTGACGGCACTGTGCCGGGAAACAATGGAAACAATGGAAGGGCAGAGCCAGTGATGGATGAGGAGCTGGCAGAGGTTAATTAACATCTGGATCAATGGTTTGCCAAACCAGCCACACTAACAGTAGCCACTGTTATTGCTGCCAGGAAGTCATTTTCACAACCACATTGGTGATACGTTACAAAATCAGAGCTTTTTTCGATTTGTTTATTAAACTAGTCTATGATTTCATACTTTTAAACTATTAGCTTTTTTTCCATTTTGGCCACAGATACAGGATGAATTCGTTCTCAATTTTTCCCCTCTTAACTAGGCACATTAAAAATTAGGGTTCAACCTACAAAATGTACATCACAGGTGAAAAAAGGTTCATCCATTTTCCAAACAACTAGAATTTTTTTTGTGGCTTTAAATAAATTCATTTTGTATGATTGAGTCAGAAAAAGGCTATTCAGATGGTGACCTTTTGATATGGACTGATCTGAAACACTTATAACAACTCTTTGGTAGCCGTCTTGCGATCGGAAGGTTGTAGGTTCAATTCCAGCTTCCACATGTTGATGTGCCTCTGGGCAAAGCACTTAACCCCAAATTGCCTACCGATCTGCGTATCGGTGTATAAATGTGTGTGTGTTTGTGAATGCGACTTGGTGAATGCGACTCTAGTGTAAAGCGCTTTGAGTGGTCAAAATGACTGGAAAAGCACTATATAAGTTCTGTCCATTTACCATTCACAATGTAATGCCTTTTTCAGCCAGATTGCTAAATATATGGCAATATGGTTATTGCCATATCCTAGCCTAGGTATATAGGCTAGTTACTTATTGACATATATTAGGGGGATAACCAGTCTTAAAAATGCTCAAATATGAAAAAAAACAACACTTTTTTAAAAATCTTGTATCTTTCAATATACAATAACATGCAATATGCTATGTTTTACTCCAGATTCTCTCCAATTCTTCTAGTAAACGTTGAGTGTTTAACTGATTTCAGTCAGAGCCAAAGACAGTGGCACCAAGAACACTGAATGGAAGGTTGATGGATTGGGCTGCCACTAAAACAGAAGTAATTCACCTGAGGACTGTGCAAACACTGACTTTCTACCTCAAAACTAAACAATATTTTCCTCATTTGTCATCCAGTGCTGTCAGAGCCTTCCCACAGAACAGACTGATCGATCTACAGACTTTTTACCTTAAGCTGTCAGAAAACATTGATCCTTCTAACACCAGAGCGTCATTTCGGAACCCCACAAAGGCATACATCCTCATACATCTTTTAATTTCTGTCTTTGGAACCATGGTGACATGGAAAACACAATAGATGGATTGAGATGCTTCAGATCAAATGAAAAAACCAGATTCTACAACTAAAGCCTACCTTCAAATGTTACTTCCATTGGGGGAACATAATCCAAATTTCTCTGGTCAGAATGCTCTTTTCTGTCCCTGTAGTCAGTCTCTCCTTTTGTGTCCAGACCAAAACAACCTGTTTCCCTCCATCTTGAGAACACCACAGTCAGTAACAGATCACCGCATGCTGTGGCAGTGTCAGGTTTACCGATTATTCATACCACACCTCTGTTGGATTTGACAAGTACAGAGCTCTGTACTTGTCAAAATCTCACTGTGATGCAAACTCAGGCTAATTTCTGAGGAAAAAAATCCCCACAAGCACCACAAATATTTATATGGTTCCCTTCATATCTGTGCTGACACAAGCACCAAATCACCCTGTGTGGCACTATCGTCATGCCAATCTGCTAACAAATTCAGAAAATACTTGAGTTGTATTCGGCAGTTAAAGCTATTTAAAGCGCTTTGGTGAGGTGAAATATATATTTTTAAAACAAGACAAAAACAACTTGAATGAAATGATAAAAGAAAAGAAAGCCTAAATGGTAATGGCGAGTGTTCAAACATCTCAAATTGAACATTTCACGATGTCCTAGTCATTTTTCTTAGAAGGAATAATTTCAAACTTGAACTTAGTGAAGGGAAGTTTTTCTTTTGCAATATTGTATTGTGATGAATTTCACCATTCTATGAAGGCGCTGTCATTATTACCAAATAACTGCAAAAACATTTTAAAAAAATACTTGGTCCATCATGCATTTCTGTTGTTTTATGTTATGGCTGATAGCAGTATTGAGGGAGTATATAAATAAAATAAGGCATATGCAGCCGGTAAACCTCTCAGCCAACCAGTCACATTATCATAGAACCCAACAGCAGTGTGGATGATGCCAGTCTGTCTGTCTGAGATTCATTGGGGATTGTCTGCTGTGCTTCTAGGGTTTAATGACACTGAAGAGCACAACTACAGGCTGCTTTTTTCATACGGGAAGAAAATCGCTGGAGCCGAGCAAGATTGTCGAAGCTCTCGGCTGCGGCTCTCAGCAGAGGTCGCAGTTCACCTCGCATGTAAATTAAAATGCCTACATAATCTCTAATGTCTGTGCTCTCGTTGGGAGTTGTAGCGTTTCATTTTCCTAGAAGGAACAGATTGATTCCATGCTGGTTCGAAGTGTAACATTCAAAGTGTCACTACATCCCGAGGCGTGCTTTTTATTGATATGACAGTTACTATTCCTAATGGACCAATGCGTCCAGCTGAGCTGCCAAATGAGCTTGCAATAGCTGGGAGATTTAGCTGCCGCCTCCCTCCTTCCCCAACCAGGACAAAAATATAACGGGATTTCAGAGGAGAAAAAAGTTCAGCTTATTTAATTAAATAGTATGTCTCCCAGTTGATTTGAATCTTCCATGCATCTTCCAAGGAGACTTGTACAGACCAACCATGTTGGGAATTTGGCTTGAACTTCCCAGCATTGGCTAGAATTTGCATACCTGATTAGATTACTTTTTTTTGTAAACATATTGCTAGTTAGAGAGGCATAAGCAGTCACACCAAATCTGAGATCAGTGTGCAGTCATGTACTATATGTGCCTGTCATGTATGAGCGCAGTCTGGCTGTGAGCTTGCAACTCAACTTCAGTGGTCAGAGTCATGAATAATGCTCTGCACTGTCACAGCACCAGCTAAGCTTAAATTTAATGAGGTAGAGGGGGAAAGAACCCTTATTAGATAGAGGTAGAAGTAGTGACTGAGCACTGCAGAAATGCCCACCTTTACATTTCAGTTTAATTCAGTGCTGGCTATGTCACAGGAAGGGTTTTCACTGGTATATGGTTATGTCTGTGTTGCTGATTTTAACTAGTGTTTTAGATGTGGGCATTTATTGTATCATTAATTGTTTATTGTGATAAATTTCTTACTATGGCAAGAATTTGATTTACTGTTTTCACGATAAATTCTCATTTTTGATCCTTAAAAACCACCTAAAACCGTCCATGTTGCCAGGATTGTTAGTTTTACTATTTGTGCCACTGTTTGTCCAGTAAGTGTACCAATAGATTTTAAAATATGATTAAATGCAGTTACTGTGTGTGGTTTAGTTATGCAAATCACACTTAATTATGTGACTGGTATCATAAAGAAGCATCTTAAAAATGAGAAGTTTTTCCAAGTGCTGCATTTGTGTTTGAGGGACTACGAATGCTGGGAAATGCAGACACAACCTATAGTTACCTAAAAAAGAAGTAAATATATACATACTTCTTATCGTCACTTTTATCATTATCACAGTAGTAACATAAAATATTGTAAAATACCTTAAGTCCAAATTGCCCACCCCATCTGAGAATTTATAACTATACTGACTCCGTCTGTTTTCACTACCTTTTAAACATGTACTACTGGAATAGTTTGTGTGTAACTCCTCCCTCACAGTATTGGCTTTCTGCGAGACATAGACAAATAAAAAAAAGTATGCATAGGGCATACTAATGCTACTAAGTAGGTCGCCATAAAATATTAAGAACTGGTTGTGACTTGTGGGAACAAAGTAGCAAAGGAGGAAAATAAACAACAGCACTGAAGTGTTGACTGGAAAAGTTACAAAATCCCAAAACGTAGTTAAAACCTCGTTACAAAATACATGAACACAGACCCAAGAAAAAAAGAATCAAGATAACAATTTGGAGACTTAAAAATACAACAAAACAAAAAAACTCATACTGACATAAAAAAGACATGTAAAACAACCGAAGTCCTGAACTGACAACAAAAGCATAAAAGTTATAACTTGATCACTTCACAGCACTTGGGCTTAAAACAATCACAAAAAGACATAAATGATGACAATAAGCACAAAATTACCACAGATACAATGTAGCATGTCATCAAGTCAGATTTAAAAGAACCACTGAAATACCATAAGAACAACCCCCCAAAAATCACCAAATTAGATTAAAAACAAAAATCAATAATCAATGAAATGACATAACATGTATTCCTCAGTTTCGGCAACTTTTATGAGTGGTGAATAATTATAAGTGTGAAAAATATTTGAGTAAAGTGAAAGTGCTGTTTCATTACTTGAAATCACTGTACTACACACTGCCTGTTTCTAAAACAATAGATTCTATTCCATGTATTTGCTTGTGATGTTAGCTAAAACACTTCAGTTTCATAGATCTCACTACAGAAGTTTAACTGTCAGAGCAGGAAATAAATTAAGGAGCTGTTACTCGTTATGACGAGATACAAAACGAGAAACTTTCTAGTTTTATATCACTATAATGAGAAAGCCTGTCATTTTAACAACATATAAAAATGTGTCCATCAGACAAAGAAGACTTCTGGCAACAACTGGGAGGTGTTGCCGTTTAATTCTTATGACCTTTTTCATTTAAATGAGAACAAATTTAGGTTTTAGTGACGTATAAATCTAGTTTTATGCCTCGTTAAAACAAGAAAGTTTCTCATTTTAAAGAGATACTGTATTTATTTCCTAGTTTTGGCATTTAAGCACTTCCGTATGTTAGGAAACTTGAACACAAAAACCTTTCGTTCATTTCATTCATACAAGGATTTCCTGTGGCAGCAAACATCGTCAGAGATCTCTGGCCAAGTATTACAGCGAAGCTCACAAATCACAACGATCCATGCAGTTAATTACAGCTGGCCTGTAGAGCTTGATTTATGTGATCCGTCTGATAGATGCGCATCTCTGTGAAGCCATTTGTCTTCCTCTTCCTCTTTAGAGACTTTCCTCTCATATTAGCCACTGAAAGAACTTCTAATGGGCTTCAGTCAGGACTGTTCATTACTTGTTCCTATTAACTTTTCTTTGCATGTTCTCCTCCATCTTCTGGTTCTTCTAGAACCTCAGTGGTTCTGAGACTGCAGAACCTCTATCTTCTGGTTCTTCTGGAACTGGTTCTTCTAGAACCAGAAGATATGAAGGAGTTAATCTACACTCCCTCGTTATATTTATAGCTTCATTGCGCCTTGTGCACTTTGACTCAGCATACTTGCTCTTTTTAGCAAAGCATTGCTGCCCTAACCTCTCATCCAGGAGGCCAAACGGGAGCAGGAGTCGGTTTGGGTTTTTTCCTTTTCCGTTCCCCTCAGCTCAGGTCTTTGAAACCAGATGAGATCTTGAAGGTTTCCTGCCAAAAGTGACTGATAGGAGTGAAACAGTGGGAATATTTTGGCAGGTGGCTGGTGTTAACATGCTCACTTGGCTTTGCACAGCCTCTTCCTAATTATGTTTCCTCGCAGTACGGAGCCCCAGCTTATGATGCGCTGCGTCTGCACCTATAGGTTTATAGGTCTAAATAAATGTGCAACGTGAATAATGCTTGAAGTTTTAATCTGGT
The DNA here is from genome assembly GCF_002775205.1 of Xiphophorus maculatus. Lineage (NCBI taxonomy): Eukaryota > Metazoa > Chordata > Actinopteri > Cyprinodontiformes > Poeciliidae > Xiphophorus > Xiphophorus maculatus. The sequence goes on along the minus strand of NC_036457.1, from coordinate 21,599,937 downwards.
TCAGCTAGAAGTATGTGATACTGCATATTCTGGTATCAATCCGATTTTATTTAAGTGCAGTATATCAAACTTTGTAATTGTTTGTGGTTTTGTAGTAAGACAGAAAGTGGACAAAGTTTATAGGTGTCTATAAAATACTTCAGTAACATATTAACATGACTTGTACTAATTGTACTTAAATAAAAGTGCAAAAAATTATCATTTGAGAGCAAATAGAAACAATCTTTTTTTAAAAAAAACTCCAAGGTAAAAATAAAACTAAATTTCAATAAGGAATCTGAGATTGAAGTATCTAAAATAGAGCTAAAATTCAAAACACTGACAATTATTTCAATTGAGATTTCTGTGACAGATGGAAGAAATGAAAATGAACAAAATTCCTGATTAGGAAGTGAGAACACGAATTAAGTGTTTGCATGTTTTTTTAGGTGACATATTTTGATGTTCAGTGTTCCATCCATCCATCTATCCATCCATTTTCTAACACACTTGTCCCAAGTGGGGTCCAGAGGTGCTGGTGCCCATCTCCAGCTAACGTTCCGGGCGAGAGGCGGGGTCACCCTGAACAAGTCGCCAGTCTGTCGCAGGGAAACAGAGACAGACAGAACACACAACCATGCAAACACAAACACACACACACACACACACACACACACACACACACACACACACACACACACACATCTAGGGAGAATTTAGAGAGACCAATTAACCTGACAATCATGTTTTTGGACTTTGAGAGGAAGCCGGAGTACCCGGAGAGAACCCACCATGTACAGGGAGAACATGCAAACTCCATGCAGAAATACCCCGGGCCGGGAATCGAACCCAGAACCTTCTTGCTGCAAGACAACAGTGCTACCAACTGCGCCACTGTGCAGCCCATGTTCAATGTTCAAAATTTATAAAAGGAAGTTCTCCATCTATATTAACATAAGATTCACAGTTTTGGACATAATGTTTGAGTTATTAAAAAAACTTGAAGGGGAAAATCTTGCAAGTAATGTTCTGTTGAACCACAGCAGTCAGCTGCATTTGTGTATTAAAGTATTTTTATTCACACTTGATAGCTGATTTCAGATGGGGTTTTTTGTTGGCCAAATTTAGTTAACATTTATATTAATTTATTTGTTTTATGTTTTCTTTGACTCACTAAACGTGTTGTCTGATTTTGTATAGATGTATATGTGAATATATATTTTATTCTGATGACTATATATAAACGAACATTAAAAAAAACTGCTTTGAAGTTATACATTTGTTGGGATGAGTTCAATATAAAAAGCTGAAAATGTGGAAAATCATCTGTGATATCACTATTGATATATTAAACAATGTATTGTGATATTTTTTGGCAGTATTGCCCACCTGCACACAGTAGTGTCGATCCAATCCTGATACAAATTTGGTGTTGATATTTTGGATCAATCCGCCCAGCTCTAGCTTCAGCCCTTTTTTAGACATTTGCCGGCAATCTGAAAGGTGTTGTAGACTCTGTCTGGTCTGTTCTGCAGTTTTCTGCATAATCACCTCCAACTGTGCAGTCACGGTCGTCTCCTCCCCGTACTAAATGTTAATTCAGCTCTGTGAGCAGACACATGGAGCCCCGTCTGAACACACACACACACACACACACACACACTCCGACACGCCTACACACACACCAACTATTAGCTGGGACTGCTGGGGGATCGGTCATCCCAAGTGCATCGGGCCTGGTGTTGCTTCCACACAAAAGGCCGACTCTGACCCAAATCTGTCTTTACGTAAGTCTCTGCATGATGGAGATATTGCTCAAAGAATCCCCCCCCCCCCCCCCCCCTTTTTCAAAATAAATAAATAAATATGAGATTATTCAAATATCACAATACCAGTGAGTGATGCTGGAGCTCGGGCATGATTACAGGCAGAAGGGGCAGAGCAGGAGCATGGAGAGATAAAGCTCTACAAGATTTCCTAATTGATCTCGGAGGAAGGCTGTGTAATTGATCTGGCAGACATGGCACAAACCCCGCAGGAACCTCAAACTGGGTCAGAGTACAGTGGCCATATGTGGGGACTACTGTGATGTAATGCTGAATACATATAGAAGGTGAAACAGGTGCGCTGGAACATAAAGACAGTGAACATCTGCCTTTGAAGTGACTAAATGACAGACACCTCCGTAGGCACACCTGCACTTCTCATAACAACAAAGAAAGACAAAAAAATTAATAAATAAAAAGATACTTACGTGCCATATTGCGAAGAAGATAAGGGAAACACAGAGGACCAGAGACAGCATGTAGCAGAAAGCAGCAAAAGTGAACATAATTAACGGGGGAAACCGTGGAGAAATTTCCAAGGAAGCACGAGCCCGCTGATGAACATCTAAAACCGAGGAAAAGAAGGGGAGCGAAGCGACGGGGGGAAAGTTCTCACGGCGCCGTGGACACCATGACTTCGCGGAGAGACTCCAGACGGCCAGCCGCGCGTCCACTCAATCTTCAGCCGCTCTCAGACCAGCGCCCCCCGCCGCATGGCAGTGTCGGCAAGTCCTGGCGAGGCGACCGTGGAATCGCAGCGACGGCCGGCTGACGAGGGGGAACAATCATCAGTGACGTGAAGCGAATGTGCGGGTAATCCATTCATCGAGCGGCGGCTGAAGGCGGCCAGCCGGAGCCTGCTCTGAGCTGAGCTGCGGCAGCGTCATGTGAGGCTGCTCCGCTCGGGCGCTCCGTGCGTATAAGCTCACTCTCTCTCTCTCTCTCTCTTTTTCGCGGCGCGCGGGCAGATAAACAGCAACGTCAAAGAGCGGGAAGCGCGTGCGGAACTGTGAACAGGTGGAAATAAAAGAGCAGCACCTGCTCCGCGTGCGCGTGCTGCAGAGCCTTTCTTTAAATCTGCAATTTAGCGGCTGATTTTGTGTGTTTGTGTGTGAATGCTTATTTCTTCCATGCGTAAAGACGTGCGGTCGCGTGTCTTAGTGTCTTTTGATCTGAGGGATTAAAAACAACTGAGTTAATTCATTTTTTGAAGGAGACCTGACAGATTGCTCCTAAACATCTACGTCCAGGTGTTGGCTTTTCAAAAAAAACTCCATGTTACCGCAGAGTCAAAGACTCATCCAAATAAAACTAAATGTTAGGTGAAAGAAATGATCAATTGCAGCAAAAAAAATTGTAATATGGACTGAAACCAACCTTATGAATTAATTTAACCAATATTTTTAAGGACGTCTGAACCGCATAGGGCTTTAAAGAAACATGTGATATTATTGCCACCATCTGGCTGTCCTGCAAACTGCAACTACATTAAGGATTTTTTTTTAATCCCAAAAGTATTATCAGAATACTGAGTGGGCATAACATTATGACCACAGTGGCCACCCTGACTGCTCTGACTCTGTTTAACCTCATACTCAGAAATCTCTTGTGCACTTTAAATTCTGTCACCTTTTTATCAGAGCCTGAATTCAAGGGCCAGCTCTATGTAAAATTGACTTTCTGAGCTTTGTATCAAATTATGTTATTTCCTCATCACATGTATACCTTTAGTGTTGCTTTGATTCTTTCATGCATTTTTGAGAAATTCTTTCATCTCCCATGCCAACCATTCAGCTATAAAAAACAACTGGGTGGACTTAGCTCCGCCTCCGAGACGCAGCTCCTCCTCTGAGCTGCAGCTTGCAAGCTTCCGCCTCACAGAGCAGCCTTCCCCTGCGATCCCCCCACTCAGCTCCTTCGGAGTAGCTAGCAGCAAGTAGCAAACCCCTCTGCATCTCCTAACCTCATTATAGGAATTACTTCTCAGTGCATTGCTGGTAAAAACGCTAAACAGTTAATAGAGGAGCATAAAAAGCAGGAGTTTCTTAAAGAGACAGATGCCCAATTTCAAGGCGTTAAATTACAAATTAATTTTGAGTCTTATTTGATATAAAGGGCATTTTTATAATAACTGAAGGTAAGTCAACTTGATTGTGCTACAAAACTGCACAATTTGTCTGTAAAATACATACCACACTGCCCTTTATCTTCTTGTCATGGATTCTCTGCTCCTCCCCTTGTTTCATGTTGCACCTGCTCAAAATTTCTCTCATTTCTACTGGCTACTGATTTCTTCCACCTGTGCTCCTCCCTATATAAATTCTTGATCTGTGGTCACTCAGTGTGAGATTGTCCTCATCCTTGTCCGAGCCTTCGACTGTTTCATGCAATTGTTCACAGGAGCCACTTTGTACTTTCTGAGGGGTTCCACATGCAAAAATAAGCCTTGGCCCTTTGGTTTCGTCTTTGAGGTTCAGTTTTGGAAAGTCACTGACCTCATCATCTACCCATTAAATCTGACCCTTTTCAAACTCCTCCAAATCTATTCGGTTGTCCATTTTTCTCCTAGTTCTAACACAGAAAGATTGAAAATAAAATGATTGCTGTCTAATATGAGCTTCCCACTAACATGATGATTAACGAGGTAATCACTGCAACAACCGGCAGCTGGAGCTGCAGGTTGCAGCCCTGGTCACTGAAATTGTTGCAAACCATCCTGCCTTCAAAATATGAAAATATGAATGGCTTCACACATTAAACAATCGTTTTGATTTATATAAAGACAAAAAGCGTTTGTATGGCTGGTTTAAAACTAATGCATTCCAACCGTCTTTAAAAGACATGACAGATTATTAAAACCAGAGTTTTTTATTCTCAGGAAGCTTCAACTCGTCTTAACCTCATGACAAACACACACACAGTCTCCGTGACTGTTAACCACTCCGCTGTCATATTGTTGTTCCTCCCTGATGCATGAGGTGGTATGACAGCTCCCACGGCCACTTTGTGAGGCGTCAAGAAGTCATCGTGTCAGTGTTTGGCAGAGTCAGTCAGTTGGCCTTTTGGGAGAAGAGGCAGACAGAGAAAGGTGAAGACAAGACTCAAGATGAATGTGCTGGATGTCTGCGTCATTGCTCAGCATTTTCTGAAAAAAAAAAAAAGAACCTGGTTTGCCTTCCTGTCAGGTTTAGTTTACCGGAGCCAAAACGTAGCCAGCCACTTGTAAGATAGATTTTAGAGAAGGTTAATAAAAATAAAAATGTAAAAAGAAATTCAGAATAAAGTAGAATTTAATTAATTAACAATAATTAGTAATGAGTAATTAGAAACTACTCATTTCAACCAGGAAAGACTCACACGGAGAATATAGCGATCAAAAAGTTTTATTGACATAAATGAATTAAAGTTCTTTGTCGCTCAGATCCCATCAGAGGATATTGTGCTGTGAATTGCAATAAGGTTGAATGAGCATTTTCGAAGCTGATTTGAGATGTCTTCCCCCTGTGGAGGTCAGAGAAAGGATGGAAACCTGGAGGAGCCAGACTGAAGAAGCCTTCCGCCCCTTGTGACCCGTTCAGTCAGAAGGGGCAGAGATGGATTGGGCACGGCTGTAAAGTGGATGCTGCCATGGATGAAGGTCCTTAGAAATGGATTGGTGATTGGCTATGACAGTGGATGGTCCAACGCTGACAGGCTGGCGGCAGATGAACTTGACACGGCGATTAGATGATGCAGGTGAGGCTGAAGAGCCTAGGCGTCATTTTAATCTGGAGAAACTCAGACAGAGAAAAACAGCAATTAAAAAGTTTTATTTACATAAATTAATAAAAATTCTTTGGCATTATTTGGAGCATGAATGGAAATTTAGAAGGCATAAGATTATGAGATGCTGGCAGATAAAGACCAGCTGTTAGGGAGTCTGGGATAACATGAAATGATGTAATGCTGCAGGTAGGTGAAGGAGGGAGGAGCCCATTCCTGCTGTGGAGGCCTACCTGGGCATTCAAGTGGTCAACGCTTCACATTTCCTTCGTGGGATTGGCCTAGCCCTGAAATGTTTCCTCCGCAGCCTGCTCCACATCGCCTGAAGACACCGTCTTCGTCCTCTTCTGCACAGTGTACTCCTTAAGCATTGCATTTCCTCTGTGAGGGTCGGGAGGAGCCGGTGCCTGCTTCAGAGACCTACTGAAAAGGGTACTAGTGCTAAAGCCCTGCACTCTCTCCGCAAGGGTTGGCCAAGCCACGGAACGCCGCCTCTGGTTCCGTCCACACACCACCTCCGATCCCGTCCCCACGGCTTCCCCGAGTCCACTGCAACCAGTTCCACGGCTTCTACTCGAGTCTCCCAGTAAGTTCCCCGAGCCTCCAGCTAGCATCCCCAATATAATACAATTTAATATTGGACTTTGCAATACAACTTTGCACACTGTTGAGTAAGGTAAACTTAATGACTTTATGTACTGAAATGATCCTTTCTGGATGTCTGATTTGTGATTTTCTGTCCACACAGTAACTGCTTGAAATGGGGCCTCCAACGATCCTAAAGCTTGTCCTGACTGATGGAACATGTCAAAGGCTCACTTTCTCCAGTGGACTACCTGAATCAATTGAGGATCTCGTCTGTGAAGTCAAGAGACAGTGTTGTCTTCAGGGTAATTTCAGGCTTCAGTTTATGGACTCCTTCTTTGTGAAAGAGTTCCTTAACTTTACCTCAATTTCAGAAATAGCAGCCAAAGAGACTCTTAAAGTTATTGATATGTCAAGGCCCACTATTATGAAGCACAAAGATTCTATTGTTCTTGATCTTGTCCAAGACTCCAAAGTCCCCAGCGTTTTGTCTGTTAGCCACTCTTCCTTGGATGGATATGTGGATATAGATGTATTATTATCAACTGAGTCATCCAGCTCATGGTCTTCTTGGCCTGCTGTCTTTTATGAGCCCAAGTTTCCCTATGATTCTGAATCAAAACCTCAGCAGGCAAGTAAGGAATACAATCAGAATAGAACTGTACCTATTCCAGACCCAAAGTTAAAGTCAGTCATTCTGTACGGTTTAATGCAGGAAATTGTGATAAAGAAAAGGATCAAGTTGCTCAGAGTCTGGTCAAGAAGCATCCTTGTCTAACAAAGAGGCTTCCGGACTAGAGATGGAGCATGGACGACCAGTTTGAAATATAAACTCACCAAATATCAAACCCAACCTAGAAAACTGGGGTGCCTAGAGGTGATTGTGAACTCTTTGAGGAACATACCTGTTGGAAGACACTGTGCAGCCTTTGGCTTCAAAGAAGGTAGAAGTAAACATTTGCTCAGCATATGCATCAGAAGAAACTGAGGAAAACTTAGAGGCAATGCAGAGATAAAGAAGAGGAACAATTGAGAGTTGTTGAAACTCACGATGCAAAATACATTCGCATTCAGAAGACATAAAGTTGCTAGTGATCAATGGTGGAGGCTTTCATGGCAAGATGGCCTGGTCTGTTTGACATCCCTGAAATAAGGCCGTCTCATATTAAGGTGTTCTTGGAATTAGTTTTAATCTAAAATGTTTAGGCACAGTTACTTGACAGTCCACTTCTCTAACAGGATTGATTGTGGCCTTTTTCCAAATGTTGAACATTTGAAGCTCATTCCTTTGTGCTCATTTATGTATAATAATGCCTCAACAACAACATTTTGACAACAATTACAACTTATTTATGATTGCCAGTATTACCTCAATAGAAAACCTACTTCTTTTGCTCATATTCAACCCATATCTGACTTTCACTGCAGTCTGAATGGACCAATCCCAATCTTCTCACCACTCCAAAAAAAAAGAGAAAAATTATATTTGTGCCATTTACATATTTGGTAATAAATTGGATATACATCCTAGAGTTTTCAAAGTGTTTATGTGCTTAACAGTCGTGTTGTATTTTGTGCGACTTTTCCATCATTAAAGTGAGACATGTGTCATAATTCTGCACCAGAAAAGACCAGACGTTGTAAATCTGGACGTAAACAACGGCTGAAAATTCTAATTATGAAAACTATGAACTATATAATCCCACCACTCCTGGCTCTGGCTACACATTCAAACAGACTTGTCTACAGAAGTTGCAGTAAATGCTCCACAAAAGGCCGTTCTTATTAATTGTGCTTTGTTTTTATTAGCGTCCTTCATGTTATGATCTACAATCTAGAATACTCTTGTCAGTGTTTTTCTTGACAAGAGTTTTTCAATGAATGTTTTTCTTTCGCTTACCTTTGTGAAGTTGTTCTATTATGACTTGGACAATGACAAATGACTGGCCAAGGCCGGAGATCACTTCAGTGAAATGTATTATGCTTTTCTTCACATGAACAAAGATGGCAGGTGCAGAATATATACAAAGGACGTCCCAGTCAGGTTAAAATCAGACAAACAGCAGTACCTTCAATGTAAGAGTCCAAAACCTAAGCAGTCAGTCTAACCACAGACTGACTGCTTGTGGAGCAGAGCCCTAATTTTAAAGCCACAGGCTCCGCCCACAGAAGTCCAAACAAGCAAAAAAAAACCCCAAAAAACTAAGCAATTACATCTAACTCAAATAAACTCTTACAGTATGCAAACTAATAATAATAATAATAATAATAATAATAATGAGAGAAAAAAATAAAATAAACTTGTAATCAAAAATGCAATACTCAATGTAATAGAAAACACTCAGTACGTTCTGATGACATCACTACGTCATCACGTGACTCCCTCCCTGCGCGCCACAATCCGGAAGCAACCCTGCTTGAAAATAGAACCGGGAAAATGTTTGAAGCTGAAGATGACAGATTAGGATGAATATGTTAACTGAAGCAGGAACACCGCGTGTGCACCCACGATGATCCGCGTCAGTTTAAGCTGAAACAAAAAGTAAGTTAGTGATTGTGTATGTTTGTGTGTATGCGTGTGCGGCCGTGCTCGCATGCTGACACGGACTCATAACTAAGCCCCGGCTCCTCCGTCACACCCTTCCTTTAGGGTGGTAAGCAATTCACACTAAAATCATATTTAATTACTCTGAGCTACCAAGAAAAAAAAAAGTCTGATTTCAGCAAACAAAATCAGAATTGAGGATTAAGACCTCCTGTGTGAACAAAGCCTAATTAAGGAAGGTGGCAGGGAAACTGAGGTAGGAAATATGGAAGCTGAACTGGGACTAAATAAAACAGCAACCAACAAAAAATAAATATAGCAACCAGTTCTAGACAATAACAATGGGGAAAAAAGCAAACCCAAATAGATCTAATGAACCTAATGAGCACGAATAATAAAAAGAAATCCAAGACACAGGAGCAATGTAAAGAGAATAATGAAACAATGCAACAGTCAAACTCAAAAATAAACTATGAAATTAGACATAAAGAAACAAACCGGCATGGCTAGACCTGAAAATAAATTTAAGGGTCTGAATGTCATGTGTCAGCACTAATAAATGAACAAAAATTAAATAATCTAAATAAAAACCCATTGACAGGAATAACCCAAACTATTCAGAAAACAGAAAGAACTGGCAGAAACTACGAAACAAAAACCACCCATAAAAAAAAAAGCCAAAAACCCAACAATCTTGACAGTTACATTAAAACATCCTTGTACTGTTGGATTTAAAAAGAGATGGCATATTTTACTCATGCTGGGGCTTATTACTATCCACCAACATTCTCTTATAAAATTGGAAGCAGACTGTGCTCTTTTTCCTAAAAAGCCCCCGCTTGAGTGCAAATATGCAATGCAAATTTCAAGACTGTATAACTGTCAATTTGAAATCATTTCAAGTAACAGCCAACAGCTAATACGTAAAATTGAACAAACAGGTATTCACATCCAGTTTCTTATCTTGCCATGTTTGCTGGCTTTTGAAAAACACTTATGTGGATGTAAAGGTAAAAAAAAGTACAAGTTTTTATGCTGGAGATCAGAGGGATGGAGTTGTTTTATTGCTTTATTTATATATTTTATACTTATGAAGAATAATCAAATCATCAGAAAATTACATTTCAATGCTCAATGAGTGCCCCCAAGTGGTCAAATAGTTATTAGACAAATTAATCAGACAAAAAGTGATGGCTGAAATCTAAATTTCAATTCTTTCACATCAAAGCTGAGTAAAGTGTCTGCATAACATAAAACAAGATTAAACCAGGTAATTTTTGCATCATCGCTGTTATTTCTCAGTTATCGCATTGTTTCTGATTCCATGGTGCTGATTTTGTGTACACACACACATTCATGAATGGAATTCATATTTTTGCAATTTACTGTGCTGTTTTAAAGTTGAGAAACCTTTGCATGTTTGAGGAATCCTTGAACCTCTCGTGGTGACCTTTTGGGAGTGCCTATGATGAAAAGTCAAATTTACATAACAACTGAAGGTAACATTCCTTGATCGTGCTATAAAATGGCACTTTGTTCCTGAAAAATAGATTAAACTCTCTCCCCTGTAAAATGCAAACATCAGGCTAAACCAGGGATGGGCAGCTCCTCAAGAACTTTTAGACCCGTCTTTGGTCAAACACACCTAAATAAAATGGCTGAGTAATGTCATTTCCTTTGGGACAATCAACGTAAATATTGATTCAACCTCATCAATATTTAAATTGGTCTCATATTAGCTTTTTACAGTTTATGTATATTATCACTATTGCCAGATACTTGGACAAGAACCTGAGTCTGTGAAACCAAGTCTCTAGAGTAATAACAGAGTCAATATTTGCATGCAGATGATTTAATGGTTTGTGCAACCAAGGCCAGCTGATATGTTGTCCTCCAAAAAGTGTAAATCATATTCTCCTTCTCTATGTATTTTTCATGAATTTCGGTGGTAAAGAAAGACATATACTGCTTAAGAATCACCTACCTCTTGATCTGGTACTGATTACCTGCTAAGTTGGACATTGAGACTGGGTAAGAAGGATTTAACATCCACAACTATCATCCACCATCAAATCAAAAGCAATGGACTCTGCCCTGATGCAGTAGAATTGTACCGTATTCATCTCATCCATGCACTAGCCTGAAACAAATTTTCTGTCAAAATGAAGGTTGGGAATTTCTTTGCAGACAGAAAATGAGAAGCTTCACTTAATAAAAAGAAATCCACCAGTTGGATTGGAGGTTTTCGATTTCAGACTAGGTTGGGCGTTTTATTTCTTTGTGAAATAATTAAAGCGGGTGTCTCTAATTATTTTATGGCTCACATAAGCATTCAGTACATAAAGATCCTTAAAAAGACCTTGTTGGCTGCACACTATGAAAGAGAATTCTCAGTTTTTTTCATTTGAGATCAACTTGATAGCGTCATGTCTAAGCTGTGCATTCTTGAAAACAGCTGGTTTCCATCTAATTGGGCAAAACATCACCGGCTGATTCTCCAAAGAGGAGACAACAGTTGCAGTCACTGAACATGGTCTACAAGTGTGACTCTTTATCAGGATCATATTTCTCTATGTTCTCTTTCTCTATATTACCCCCAACTCTTCTGCCACAGCCTCACTCTTCTTCTTCTTCTTTTCCTTCTCATTCTTCTCTGACTTTTGACCTCATCCAAATTCTCATCCTTCCATTGTCAGTGCTTTGACTATACACACCATATACTTGCCAGTTGCTGGTTCATGAGATGCACCAATGAGCTATTTCACAAAGCTGGTTGATCTAACGCATCACTCCCTTAGAGAAACTCAGGATTCCCCTGGGAGCAATTTACAGATTTAGAACGACAGATTTAGAAATGATGAAAATGTATAGGAATATGCTTGACATATTATGACAACCTGTTCAATCATTTAAAGACTTATGTGACAAACTTGTGATTACACACTGTGAAGATTTAAATAATTCAACAGAGACCCATAAAATGCATTTTGATCAACATGACATAAGCAGTTCAGAAATGATGGCTATGTAGAAAACAACAAATAAGCACAGATAGTCACTTGCATTAATGTTCCAAAGCATTGGGAACTTGTGCTAGGAAATTGATTTTTTTTTATGTGCACAATGATTTGAAAATTAAACAAATAATTTTGAGAATTTCAAATCTGACCTGAGAAACGTACCAACGCAAATGAGAAAAAGTATAACAAGCTAAACACATCATCAAACTGCATTGACCTACAGTGCATCAAGAAGGGTTTGAAACCTTCATTTGAGGTATTTGGCCAGAAGATGGAGCCATTTTCTTTATAATAAAGCAGATGCAAACCGGGCTGAGGTCTGTAATTTCTTTCAGTTCGCACTGTTATGAATTCCTTCTTCGTTGTCTTCTTCACTGTAAAGAAACCTTTGTCTTCACAGCGTTTTCTCTTAGCTCAGTTACTGGGAGCTTCGGCCACAAGCTCTGTCAAAGCTGAATTCAGAGGTCAAACCCTCTGTTTAATATTTAACGTGTGTGCTGCACAAATCCATTTGTGTTGACGTTTTGTTTATCCAGTGTGGACAAATCCTGCAATTATTCACAGTGCTGTGCTTGTTTGAACCATTTTCTATCGAATACTGTTATATTGTTAGAAATGCACCAGAATGTTGTACTTGGAAACACATGTCCTTCAAAGTTTGTGGGTGTCATCACTGCTCACTCCACTACGCCGAATGTCAAAAACAACTTGTGTGCGTTAGCTCCTGTAAAACATGTAACAAAACAGACAGTTGTAGCCTATTTTTGCTTTTATTTAGTTGATTTCACTGTGAAATGGTCAAAGGGTGCTGTGTGGTCAGCTGCACAAACAGAAAAGGATGCAAACTAAAATTATTTCATCTTACACCATTGGAGAGGAAAGAAGACAATGACGGATAGCAACGATAAATCATAAAGACTGGCAGTCATCAGTGTAAACAGAGATTTTCAGCAAACACCTTTTATAAGGTAAGAAGATTACAGTTCATTTACTTCATTTAAGATCAGTGACATGAAAGCAAATAGTTTATTATGGAGAATATTTGCATAAATGCCCCCAATCATCATGTAGTCTAGCATGTACACAGAAAACCAGTTAGCATCTAGACTTTTGTATGCTTCTAAGTCTGCTCTGGTGTGAGAGGAAACACAGTTAATGACATAATGGTATAAATCATGGAGTGTGAATTCAGACAAAGACAGTGATTTGACTAAATCACGAAGCACATCAGAAGGACGAAGGTATGGGTCGGTTTTTAAGCTAGCTTCTTCCAACTTTTGTAAATACCACTGTTTGTGACTTGCAACTAAGTGTGCTACTTCCACAGATAAATTAACTTGACCACAACAAGTAGAAGCCATGGCTATACTGGCATAAAGAACTAGGGAAGACAATCACAGTCACTCCGTTAAGTTCCACTGTCCCTTCCTTTCAATGTTTATCATGATGCCTCAATGTGTTTAGGTGATGTAGCTGCAAAAAGTTAATACAGAAGTACAGAAGGTCAGCGATCATTTGCTTTTTCTTCAAGAATGTCCTGGAGCATCATATTCCAGGACATATTTCATCTTCTAGAAAGGAATCTTACCTGTTAAGGTATCAGGGAAACCAGTGCTTTAATGCTGTTTCTTGTTGGATTCAGCCACAGTTGTGACGCAGCCACACTATGAGTGTTGGTTGGTTGTTCAACAGTAATTGAATACATTTCTTGAATTGGTATTTTCTGTCTAGTGTTCATTACCTAATATATAAATAATCACAGTATAATCCTTTGACAGTTTTGAATTATGTACTGTTAAAAAAGAGGTAATTTAATGCTAGCTTTGGACAAAACGTTTGGCTCTTTCCTCTTTAATTTTGCCTGGGATCCTCGACGAGCGACGGCGTCGTGCTAAAACGAAACAACAACAAAGCGTGTTGACGTCACAGATCACAGAGTTTAATCCCACACAGAGCAACGCATGAATCAATTAACAAAGCTGCAGAGGTACAGAGATATGCATTTTTCTCATAAAAATAAAGACACACAAGGGGAAGACAAACAAACATAAAACAAAGACAAAAAAAGGCAAAAAAAAAATAGCGGCCGCTGTCTCTCTCTCTTGGCGTGCTCCGTGTACGTAATTTTATACCAAATAGGTGTTTCCCTATTTAATTTATGCAGCCAAGGCGTTCCGTTCTTTGACCTATTAGAAACTCCGTAGGGACTCAGAGAAACTTGGAAACTCCCCTCATTTACGGCAAAGGTGTCTGGTTTTTGTCTAAGTAAAAGGGCGGACCACTTAGTGCTCATCTCTGTCTGATACGGGCGCCGAAAAGTCTCTTCCCCCATCAGAATGTTACTTTTATTGCCCTGTGTGTGGGGGAGAGGCCCCTGCTTGGCTGAATGCCTGCTATTTCAGCTCCTTCCCAAATGCTCAACAGAAAACTGTTCCAAATAAGAGTACTAAATATAACTTTACACATGTCATAAGATTAACTGTATTAAGCACTAAAATAATCATTTTTCCTTAACAGTACCTTAAAATTAACCAACTTATGCAAAAACTAAAACTAAGAAAATTAAACTAAAACTAAACAATATTTAACTAATAAAAACTTATTGAATTAGACAAACAAAAATTCACAACGAAATATAACTAATCTAATCTTGATCCATAGCTCTTCTCTAAAATGGCCGACTACAATTTCCCCAAAATGCCACATATGAAGGCACTCCCAAGTATAATGAGCTTGTTGCTCCAACACATGAATAAGATACCAGTGTCACTGCCATGATTTTTCATAGCTGATCACGTAAATAAGTTTATTCACATGTGATTGTAATTTAACTTCTTATTTAATGGAAACATAGAAATGGTAAAGTTGTAGCGGCTTGGGGGTGTATGACATTAGCAGAATTTTGACAACGATTTGCACACATTTGTACTGGAAATGCAGTTACAGACTACAACAAAAAACATTCTCCAGCACTCTGTTTTCTTCAATACTGCAGACCAACAACCATAACAGTTGCATTACTGTAAGTGAGAGGTTGGAATTAAACACATATGACACCCACTTATAGGAAAAATATTTAGAAAAATTAAAACATATTTTTAAACTTCTTGCAGAGGGCTCACGAAGATCCTCTGATTGACATTTGCTTTTCTGTCGTGCTAGTGAGGCTCCAGCTGTTACATCAAATCAAGCCTGCTCTCTTTGTGTCTCAGCAGCTCTTAATGAATGTCAGATCTTTGCGTGTTTTTTGGTGAAAATGTCAACATTTTAATTGAGCCGAGAAAGGCACACACCTGCAGGCAGAAATCATGTATTTGAGGAACACACTCAGAAGCACAGCTGTCTAATGAGACTGCGCTGTCCCTACAGGAGACGCCGCAGTCTTGTTCACACTGACCTAAAGGCCAAAGATGTTATTTACCCAAATGGAGGCTGAAAACCTGACCGGGCACTTTGCGTCTCTCCACATCTTGCTCTTAAAGGAAATGAAGAACGTGACATTTGCAGGCAGCCCAAATTGGTTTCTAATTGTCACGTTTCGTTGTTGCACAGCAGAAAATGAGACACAAGACGAATATGACACACACACACACACACCCACATACAAGCACACACACAGTCGTGTTTTCGTATCTTCTGGGGAATTTTCATTGACTTCCATTCATTTTCTACAGCCTTACCCTAACCCTACCCTACCATCACATACTTAACTCTAACCCTAACCAAAAGTCAATTCACACCTTGCTCCTAAACCTAACCTCTAATGGCATTTCCCCTCATGGGGACCAAGAAAATGTCCCCACAAGGAGCAATGGTCCCCACAATGTAGACAGAAATAGGTCCCCACAAGGCTATAAAAACCCGGTTCACACACACACACCAGTATGGTTGTAAACCCCCTGGAAGATTTGCATATAATTAGAGTGGATGTGAGACTTCGGTGGCAATCAAACTGCACAGGGCCTGGGTGTGCTAGATAAGCTCTGATCCAACCACCTTACTGTCTACACACTTCCAGCCCATCAGTACAAACGCTGCAATAAAAGAAAACTGCTGCTGGAGACCCGATGTATCATCTCACTGGATTTTAATATTTTATGTAATATAGAGAGTTAATGAGAGTTTGTGATCAATCATGCAATGCTGCTATGGTATCAAACAGGAGCGTTTTTATCTTTTTATATATAAATGATGCAGAGGATCAGGTTATTTTATGTAGTACTTTATTTAACTAAGTAGACAACAAATAGCACATTGCACTCATCAGAATGGAAGAAACTGTTCATGTAGCTGCTTCTTGTTCTGTTCGATTTTAAACAGGAAAACATATCTAGGTGCAAACACAGAAAACTTCTCAGAATGGAGTACGTTTTGTTAGTTACTAATGAATCCAGTGTTTAAAACAGTAGACGCACATCACTGAAGAATAAAGAACAAAAAAACCCACCTCCATCAACAAAGGCATAAGTATACATTAAGGGTATTCAATGTGACTGAAAAACATTTCACGACATAACCATTTTGTATCAGTCGATATCGATAATCACCGATTAGTTTTTGGTTTTAAATATCCTGCCAAACTAGCAACATGACCTTTCCTCTTTTATCCACAATTTCCTCTTGAGCTGTTGAGCATTTTCTCCTTTCACTCCACCTCCATCTTTATTTACCCATCTTTATTTATTTTTAAGCAGTTATAAACCACAGTGGCGAAACTGCTCCCACCTATTCTGTGGACCACCTACTGTCCAGTCAAGTATACACATCCCCTACATTTCTTGTGACCAATTCCTTCATTTCCCACAATCCAAATGGATACTAGCAAGTTTGATGGGCTAGTTAGGCCTCTAGTTAGTTCCATAACAAAATTGAGTAGGAGGGACATATCAAGAGTATTTTTTTTTTTATGACTGAGCACCAGGCTGTTTCCTGGAATTAGTTTGTCAAAGTTGAGTCAATACTGATCAAACTGTTAAAGGAGCAGCTGAATTACTGAATGAATAGTTCTCTTTTCAGCAGGAGGTGTCCATTACAGTTCATGTATGTATAACTCCAATCAGGTTTCCACTCAGATTTAATTCATGTTTTGGTCAAATTTGGTCAAATTAGCTATACATAGAGTCCACATTTCCACTGTGTAAAATCTGACATAATTCCATCATTAGGAGAGCAGATATTCTGCCTCAGAAACTGATGGAATAAAGCTAAATTATTTTATGTCAGCTGTAAACTTAGCATAGCCTTGTGATCAGAGACCCGTCTCACTCATTTTACTGAGACTACTGCTTTTTCGTACAATGGAGGGGACTCTAAATGCTCTGTATTAAGCCTGTGCTGGCATTCAGGGTTTTTGTCTACGTTTTTGTGTATTTCTAGTTCAAAATGCAAATAAAAATATTTCAACAAAAAAAAAAAAAGGAATTCAGGAGGATTTAACCCAAATGTGGTTTTAAAATTCAAATTATATTTAGTGTTTTTGCATCAAATGTTTAATACATTTGATACAAAATGTATTAAACATAGTGCCTTCGCTGCTGGCTGTCCTATATCCATGGCAAAAAGACATTTATATTGATAATGTCGTCCACTGCTTATAGCGGAAGGTCTTGTATCCTGTTGTTACACTGTTTGTCTGTTGATTAGTTATTTCTTGTGTACATTTTTTCTTGTGTTTCTTTTAATAGAACTATATGTTCTGTGTTCTGTCCTGTCAGTTGAAGATTGAGATGTTTTTTTTTTTATGCTGAGTTCTGTTAGAACAAAGTATGAAAGTTTGTCACTGGTTTCTTAATTCTTGACTGTATTTTATTTCTGGACTTTTTATTCTTGTGTTTTTACGCTGTAAAGCACTTTGAGCTGCTTTGTTGCTCAGATATGCTATGCAAATAATTTTGATTGATCGGTTGATAATATGCACTGTCCTAATCCAATAAATAAAATAAAATTATACAAAACAGAGTCTTGCAGAGTCAGATAATTTTTTTTACTTCTCTGAGATATTTTCCAACATCACCACTTGAGGTCAGTGTTTAATTTCTTTCCTCTCGTACTTCATGGATTTAAAGCGTTTGGTCCTCCTGCTGCTGTCTTTTAGCTGCGCTCTGCCGTCCAGCATGGAGGATGTAGGCACTAGGCAGACTGACTGACACGACGCTGCCCCAGATGCAGCTGCAGAGCAGTGGATGTGAACTCTGCTCCGTTATTGGCAAATACCATAGAAAAGCCCACACAGGATTCCGCACTCTGGCGTGTCTCAAGATGAATCATGAGTGTCTAAAAGCTGCATTTCTTCATCTTTCTTGATCCCTGCATTGGAACCGATGCCAGGCGCTTCGCCGATCTGCTGCAGGCTAGAACGTGTGGAGCTGCAGCCTCTGACAGCGCATACAGGCTTTTATTTTTCAGTTTAGCTCTTCCTTCACTTTGTAAAGAGAGTGACAGGAAGCTGGTTTGAAGCTGCTAAAAAATAGTCATTTTATGAGAAATGACTAGTGGCTGTTGAAAGATAGAAGTTAAGGATCATTAACGTGATGTTTTTTAAAAGGTTATATGCAGTTATTATCTTACCTGCAGGAGGTAAAGCTACAGTATGTAACTTTTATTTTTATGTATTTTCACATATCTGTAAAAACTACGACTATGTTGTTACAGTTTAATATGAGACAGACAATCTGTGAGAGTAAAAAAAAAATAATTGAGCTTCTTAGCCATCTCCCAGTTCTTCCAATACTAACTGCAGAAATACACCACTCACTCAGAAATAACCAAGTAGAATCAGGAGGAGGATCTTAACGCTGTCAATCATGCTCATGTATTCTGCTCAGACTCTCTCCCTTGCTGTCTGCTACGCTAAAGCTGGTTCTTCACAACTGGCTAGTTAGCATGACCACCGACATTTTCCTGGAATGGTCATTTGTTTCCATGAGGATCATTGGTACTGCTAAGACCCTCCTCCTGGTTCTGATTGGTTGTGTTTGACTGGGAGCGGTGCATTTCTACAGAGTCAGTCAGGGATAGGGCACAAGAACTTGAGTTTTTTTTTTAAAGGTTTTATTAGCTCAAGCAGCCTTTATTTGAGAGAAGTCAGACAGGAAAGTGTCTGAGAAAAGGGGAAGATATGTGGAAAAGGTCATCAGGCCAGGAATCAAACCTGTGACGGCAAGGTCAAAGACTAAGGCCTCCATACATGAGTTGTGCTTTAGCCCTGCGCCACTGCAGCGCCCCCAGCTTAACGTTTTCCATAGATTATCAGTCTCATACTGTTACGGTATAGTGACAGTTTTAACCAATATGTAAATAAACAGATTTTTTTTGATGAAAGTTACATACTGTAGCTTTAAATATCTTCAGTCAATAAAAATCTAGATAAGTTAGTCCAAAAGAAGGACGAACTAGAACAAAATGGACTTCTACGCTCACAAAACCACTTCAATCTCAAAAATGTCTCAGTGGTTTATGCAAAACTCTACTTTGTAAACCATCCGTATGTTTGCAGTGGGCAGGTATTTACGCACAAGCCAATTTTTATGTACATTGGAAGTTGAGGCTTATTGCTCTCCTAACCCATCATGTAAATGAGTCTATCTGGTGGAAGCAGACACAGTAAAACAGCCAAGAGGTTCGACCTGCGGACACATCTCAGAACCATCCGGGCTCTCCGCTCTGTAATTACTGCGGCTGAACCTCTGAAGTCTCAGTACATTCTCTGGATCACCTGCAGGACTGCTGTTTGTACACAATGTGACAATGCTATGGAGAGAGCTCTGTTAGAGGGCGACCCGAGCGAACAGATATGCTGGACGGGCGAGTTTTGCTGCAAAGTCACGGCGTGACGCCTCTTCAGCCGAGAATCAAAGGGGGGAAAACTGCAGAGACGGGGCTGCACAGCTCGCTGCACTTGTCTGAATGTCAATCAGTTTTCCCGCAACCAGACAGCCGACTGTTTCCCGTCAAACACCGGCGGCAAATTGGCTATTGTTGCAGCAAAGGGAAGGTAATTCAGAGTGTCCTGGTGAGCAGCCAGAGATTTTGGCCAAGGAAGACAAAGAAATCATCCAGGTTATGAAGCTCGTTAGTGACTTCCTTTTGCTTCCCACATTTTCACATCTCACAAGCTACAATCCACTTAAACCCAGCTTGTAATTTCTCTGAGAGTTCACCTCGATGTACCTAATCAATGGATTCCCCTAAAGCAGCAACAACAAGGCTTGGCAATTTGCCCCCTTTGAGGGGAGCAGGGGAATTGGGTTCATTTATTTAATAGTGCCTTCGCTGCTGGTTGTCCTATTTAAAGTGTTCTAGAAAAAAAAAAAAAAAGAAATTTACATTGTCTTTTGCCTCTCCGCTTCTTCTCTTTTGCTTTCATCTTTCTGGTGTTTCTCTAGCCAATCCCAGAGCGCACCATCTTTTTCCAACTAATTTGTTCAGGCTGGCATCTCTTCGGCAGACGAGGGCAGCTGGTGCATGTTTGACTTTCACTCACCTCTCTAATTCCACTCGGTTCTTTTCTCAAGTGCCGATGGGGATGTTTACTCGCCTTCCGAGGCTGCAACCAGAAACTAGAGGGCGAAAGGACACAAGTCACTCAGGACACTCTCTGCTAATGAAGAGAAAGTAGTGAAGGAAGAACAACCAACTATGGCCATGTCCTCCTATTAGCCGCTGGACACAAATTACTTCTTTATTCAAACATCTAATAAAGGTAGTACATAAGGAAAGATACCGTTTATAACATTTAATCTGATGAAATGTATGCATCTAGCATCTTCCAACACCTGTCAATTAACGGATAAGAAATACGTTGGGCTTAGTCGCTGTTCAAAATTTGTCAATTTTTCTTTTAAATGTCGCTAAATTATTTCAGATTAATGTGCTTCTGGGAAAGAAAATGCAGCTTGGGAAGCTGAAACACATCAGTTCAATGCAACTTTACACCAGTGTTGTATAAAGCACCTCAAAGTGATGCCGATGTGAAAGTACAAGTATTGTACCATAAAAAGTCTCTTTAAAAAGTATCCAACATTTTTTTTCCCCGAAGAGTTTTTGCGGCACTAGTGGCTCGTATTTTTTCTACAGTAGGCAGACAGGAAGGAGGGTGAGAAGACATGCGGCAAAGGTCGTCGGGACCGGGAGTCGAACCCGCGACGTCCGCGTCGAGCGTGCTAACCCCCTGCGCCACCACAGCACGCCCCAAGTATCCAACATTTAATGGCAAACGTCATCATCATCATCACCATCATCAT
This sequence comes from Xiphophorus maculatus, assembly GCF_002775205.1. Lineage (NCBI taxonomy): Eukaryota > Metazoa > Chordata > Actinopteri > Cyprinodontiformes > Poeciliidae > Xiphophorus > Xiphophorus maculatus. The sequence goes on along the minus strand of NC_036457.1, from coordinate 21,578,978 downwards.
CATCATCAGCATCAGACGAACTGGATCGGTTGGGCTCTGGCTGTAGGGTTGTGCTATGTAGTCAATTCCTAAAATATAGAGAAAAAAAAAGAATCAATGAACTGATGCAGCTCTTTAACATGATGTGATCCCAAATGTAAGTTTTAATTAAAGGTTTCATATTTTCATGCATCTGTAATTGCCAATATTAAACAGCAGGGGTCTTGACATCCATGTCTCACGGTTCGGTGTCCTGCAACTTTTAGATGTGTCCTTGGTCCAAATCACCTGAATCAAATAATGGGATAATTAGCAAGACATTAGAGAACTTGACTGAGTGAGGAGGTAATTCGGCCATTTGACTCAAGTGATGGATCAGGGAGGCGTCTAGAAGTTCCAGATTGTGGACTTTAAGTGGCTCTTCGGAAGACGCAGCTCCAAACAGGTAAAAGATGAAGGTACCTATTCAAGGACTTTTACTAATAGTTGAAGTTTTTCAGTAACATCTGAGATAGAGTCAGAAGGTGTTATGTATTATTATTATTATAATAGCTGACATGGAATCACCCCTTAATACCCAGCAATACCCTACGACCAGTAGTAAGTCATTCAAAGCAAATCTTAACAAAAGACAATGCTTTTTATGACATGAATTCTTAACACTAACTCGACATTATTTGGCCAATTGACTAACCAAAAGTATTTCCTACATTGGTTTAAAAGAGGAAATAGAAATCATGCCAGAAACCATAATTTACCATTTCACCATCATTAATATGTATGAGGTTTGACGTCGATTTAAATGCTTGAACGCACTGGACAAACAAACTGGCTCAAACATGCAATCAGAATGCTAATGGGATCCTCAAAGGTTTTGATGCCCCCAATAATTAAAAAAATATATATCTTTTTATGTCTGACTGTATTGACAAAACTCAATTGACTTGGAAAATACATAAAAAAATATTTTTAATTTCATTAATTGATACTTCTGAAATTATGTATTAGAATAGTTGTGCTTAGTAGTTCTGACTTTTCTTATGGATAAATTATTATGTGTTTTCCTCTGTCTCTTTTGTATGTAGGGGTGTAGGGGTGTATGTGCGTGTGTGTACATGCACACACGCACATACACCCCTGCCCTCGCACCAACGTATACACACATAAGGTTAAGGAAATAACTTAATAGGGAAACGCCCTCTTTAGGGCGGAGCTTCGGTAGAAGCCTAGAAAAGGAACCAGAAACTGTTGTCCTGTCCTGGGTCATTTTTCTATGTTTCCCACAAGGAAGCATAATAATGGACCAGCGCTGCAACGGTAAACTATTTCTCTGTTGTCACAAAACAATGTTACCACTTATTTGGCTTTAATAAATTTGACTGATGATTTTAACTTGGTTTTCCTGGTTATTTGAAACGATACCTCCCCCCCAAAAAAATAGAGTCCAGGGCAACACGTTTTATAATTCTTTTCATTATTTTAGACTATTGTAATGATTGAAGTTGTGCTCTCGGACAAGGGCACTGCCCACACACATAATTTAAAATAAAAATGTTCATAAAACATAAAAGCATACGCTGTTTTGTTGACTTTGCCCAGCTTAGTAATTTTTTACGCATTTGAAGAAATTACATTTTGTGCATATTTTTATCAAATTCTATATTTTATCCAGCTGAATATGTTCTGTCCCTCACTTACAGAATCACAGATATTTGCAGCCACATCATATTTCCTTTGTCATATGTCACTATATTGTTTTCTAATGTAGGCTTATCCATGGTACTTTGATGGAAACATAGAAAACAATTTTACTTCAACCGCTTGTCAGGTGGAGGTACAAAGGTTACTTTATAATGTGCTCTGGAATCATGTAAATAAGGCTAACTTTAGTTCTCAGTGATATTTTTTGTTCTGTTTTTTTTAAGTAATTCTTTGATGGGAAGGAAAATCAGCCAACTTTTCCCCTCTGAGGTGGTGTTTTATCACTCAGTTAAAGGAGATCTCTTTTCTCTTCGCCTTTATTCATCTGACCTCATTATTAAACACTTGAATCTTAAGGGACGATTGCCTCAAGCAAGATGAAGAACTGCTTTAAAGTACGAACCTGTGCTAATCCAAAATGAATTAACAATGAAGGGTATAACAAGGCAACAACACAGAAAAAAATGAACAAAAAAAACTCTCACATTGCTAAATTGCCCATATTCCACCAGAGTCCAGGACTCCACCACCCCCAAACCTGGAAAGTGTACATTTATTACCCTCTAATATATTATAAAAGGAACCATTGTATTTAAATAATAGAAATATAAAATGGCAAAAGAAACAAAGAATGAAATACATCTGCCAATGACCTAAGAGAAAAATGAGGATGAATTTTTGTCCTGTTCATCCAGGACATGGCAAAACCAAAAAAGGTTTACAAGTAAAGCAACTTAACAAGCTATGATCTAAATAACACACGACTTGCATTGAGAGTGAGGCTGAAACAATTCCTTGAATAATTAGAGTAAGTAGATAATTAAAATTCTTCGAGGATAATGTATCTGCCTTAAAGCTTTGTTAAATTATGTTTTGTTATTTAGCACGCCGTGTTCTGGCCGGGTTATTATTTGCGTTGTGTATCACTATCATTTTCGGCTGAGTTGTTGACGGAAGCTGAGTTTTAGCATCATAATGTCCAATTTCCAAGTTTGGCCAGGGAGGATTTTATTGACTGATAATGTCTGAGTTTTTGTCATTTTTCGGGGGAACAATAAGCTTCCTCTTATTCTTCTAGGACAAAAGTGTAATTACACCTCAGACATTTCATATGATGTCTTCAAACTTGTATACAAACATGAGCAATTTCAGTACTAAAACATGTGTTACACTTTATATTTTCTGGTTAGTTTCCCACTTCTTTGGTCGTAATAAACTAATATATTTTTCAGAGGAATATGACTTATACACTCTTAAGAATGTGATCTATTATAAAAGCTATACTACAAGGACTAATTTTAATCAAACCGTGATCATTACATCTAAGAAAAATGTTCTGCTGATTAAATTATGTATTGATTAAACCATGAATCTAAATCTAACCTAAATTGAGGCCTACTCAAAACGATCATGATCAGTCTAATATTTCAACATGCACTAAAGTTGAAAGTGCATGTTGAAACTTGCGCTGATGTTGAATTATTAAAACTAGCACAATTAAACTAATATTTCTAACAAGATCTCAAACTGTTTTATGAATACATAAACCAAAAGCTGGAGTATAGACATTTCTTATAAGCGTATTTGTGAGTCTCCCTCTTTATTATTAAATTGAATATAATTTCAGATTATATATAGATATAGATTATATTCAGATTTCAGAAAAGTTTTTGTATAACTTTTCTTCATGTTAACTTAGAAATTGAAATTATTATTACAAGTTAATTTTCTAAACTAAGAAACATAGTTGTTAGGGAAACTCAAATATGAAAAAATTGGACTGATTTTGATATCCGATAGTAACACTGCTTTCATGTTAATCGCAAAAATAATCAATAGATTACTCGATTACTAAAATATTCATTTAGAACAGCCCTAATTGAGAGCTACTGCAATAAACCACTTTCAATGAGTAATTTTATTAAGTGAAGTTAATCGTTAAAACTTGTTTTTATTCAGAACCTTACATTTTTGTATAGGTATAGCTGAGAGAGATTCGAGGGGGTGGGAGTAATTATGAGTTAATATGAGAGCACGACGGGAAAGAAGGGCAAAATATGGTAGTTTCCCGACTCTGTTGCCCAGGAAACGGCGAAGTGTTTATCTGGCCCTGGTGCTCTGGTCCACTTCCTGGTGTTTGGAGCGGTGTCTGGACTGCTTTGCATTCACTTATGCATTCAAACCACATTATTTAATAATGTTTTTATTTAAAAAAAAACAACCAGTGGTTAAAAATTTGACTCCAAGAGCCAACAGTTTTTTTTAATTAAAAGAGAAAGAAAGTAAAGCAGGTAACACTGTTAAAAGTATAATTTTGTTAAGTAGCAAAAAATATGGTAACGTAGTATAAGCACTGGAACACATTAAAATAAGGTTGGCAGTTCAACATTTCCTACAACAAAAAATGTGTGAGCGCTTCTCTGATTCTTTCTGCCGACCTCTCAATGCACCTTAGCATGCATTATCTCTTCAGTGACCTAAAATAATAAAGTAGATGAAATAAAAAGAAATTTCCAGTACAACTGTATCTTCTGTCACTAGCAGTGTTGTATAAAGTACTGAAATCTCAGAGTCAAGTAAAAGTACAAGTACCTCTCCAAAATATGACTTTGGTAAAAGTCGAAGTCACTGACTGAAATGTTACTTGAGTTAAAGTCTTAAAGTATCTGAAACTTCTTGTACTTAAGTATGGAAATTACTGTAAAAATGGATGTACTCAAGTAATGTAATGAAAAGTACAAGTAAAAAGTAAAACAAAGCAAATGCAGTTTGAATGACATTTTTTATATTTTGGTAAACTTGTCAAATACACTTAAAATAATGTACCCAACCAAGTGCAGGCAAAATTAAACCTGCTAATAGATATACCTGCAGGCATCATTTAGTTAAGAAAATTAGGTGCTTTACCTATAGCACAAGGTTAACTTAACCTGCTTTACAACTGAACCACCTTCTTAGTAAACCCTCCAGGACAGAAAATACAAAGTTTTTGTAAGCCTTAAGTTTTCCCTTCAAGTAAGGTCAGTGCTGAAAATGAGAAAAATAAATAGTACAGAAAATGTGGCCAACATGAAGAAAAAGATCTGTTACGATTACTCTACTTCACAAATCAGTGAATCAGTCAATGCTACAGTCAGTAGGTGGTGCACACAACTGGTCATTATGCAAAAGAAAAAAAAACCAGAAAACTTTGGAGGGGGGGAGTGCTGCCCACACTGACGCGGCTCAGGGATTACGTGACACGCAGCGCCGTGTGCAGTGCCCTACAATGCACTGTAAGCTATGTAATGTGTTTTGAGGCAATTGACCAAAATCCCGGACAATTTTGATGAAATGAAATAAGGTATCCCAAGCAAAAAAAAAAAAAAAAAAAAAAAAAAAAAAAAAATTAACCTCCGAGAATAAAATATAGGTTAATAAAATACACATATTTTTTGTTGTATTGATATGTATACAAGGATGTCTTGTATGTATGTATATTATTTGTGAAAGTCCACTTAGTAAAAATATATCTGGGTCACAACTTTTACCGGAACTTATAAAAAGGAACAGAGGACACTTGATTGAGAGGAGAATGGGGTGTGGCAGCACGCTGGAAGAGACGCCGAGCGACGGTCCGAGGAGCTTGCAAGATTAGCCCGGAGAGAACTGACTGCTGGACTAAAAGCGTGGCCAGAGCAATTCACAAAGGGGTCAAAAGTCTTCTGGAGGCAAGGTAGAGCCACACGGAGCGTTGACCGGACCCGAGGCGCTCGCGATCCAGGCCTGACGAAGGGAACCGCCCGGGCACACAAACGCCGACCCGGTGAGACCCTTCCAATTTTTTTTTCTTTCTTTCTTGTATTTTTGGTGCACGAAGACGGATTAATATTTTTGGGCCCCAACGTTGTTTTTTTGCGCAAACGGGACTTTATTTTTTTTGGATTGCCTAATTATGGACTTTTTTGATGGACTATTATTATTGATGAACTATTTCTTTTTCTTTTGATTTATAGGCTGGGTTATGGACTTAGATTTGACTGTTTTGTTGTTTAATTGTAAAAAATTAAAGAGTGCCGGGTAAAATACTATGATTTCAGGAAAACAATTGATTATTAAATGTAGCGGGCAGCTTGTAGCCGCTTCAGTGCGCTGATGTGTCCCCTCTTTCTTTTCATTAATGAAATCGTTTTTCTAGCATTGTTTGATGGTCATGCTTATTACCAAATTCGTATAAAAAGAAGTAAAAGGACTCACTTGAGCGTGTACATTTCCCGTTTATTCGAGGATTTTGTTACATACTTCACAAATCAGTGAATCAGTCAATGCTACAGTCAGTAGGTGGTGCACACAACTGGTCATTATGCAAAAGAAAAAAAACCCAGAAAACTTTGGAGGGGGGGAGTGCTGCCCGCACTGACGCGGCTCAGGGATTACGTGACACGCAGCGCCGTGTGCAGTGCCCTACAATGCACTGTAAGCTATGTAATGTGTTTTGAGGCAATTGACCAAAATCCCGGACAATTTTTAAATTCCCCCCGGACATCTTTTTAGGTCTGAAAAGTAGGACATGTCTGGGAAAAAGAGGACGTCTGGTCACCCTATCACCAGCTGGTGGTTCCCCTGGAGCCGTGTCCGACGTAGTTGCAGTCGTTGTGGTCTCTGTCTCCTCCTCCATGTGGCTGCTGCTGATTGCGAGACTTGCTTTGTGTTTAATGGGAGAAGCGAAACAGGTGTATCCTATTGGAGGTGATGAACAAGCCCAGGCAAGTAGTTCTACCGACTTTGTTCGGTAGCCTGCTTGCTACTTGCTAATCAGTAGGTGGGGTCAAAACACTTTGTTTCTCTCTCGCTTTTTTGTAACGAGAAACTAAACCACACATTGAAAATGTATCGGAGTAAAAGTACGCAATTAAGTTCGGAAATATAGTGAAGTAAAAGTGAAAGTCATCAAAAATTTTCATACTCGAGGAAAGTATGAAGTACTCCAAAATATACTTAAGTAAAGTAGTGAAGTGTTTTTACTTCGTTACTATACAACACTGGTCACTAGTACCTGAATGTTAAACACCTACTGGTGGAAAAAGCTTCTCCCTCTCTGCCAGGGAACAGACATAGGAATCCCTGAGAACTCTCACATTGTTGACGGTTCCAGGCCACCCAGCATAGATTACTGGTGAAACCGGTGGAAGATATTGTTTAATTTACCAACTACAGTATCGTTGTTGTTTCTATGGTCGTGATCCATTAGTATGCCACCAACAGTAACCCCAGTAGTACCCCAAAATAAAAAGAGATCGCCTAAAGTTATCCATTTTGTATTTTTGAATCCATATTTCTTGAGGACGATACACTTAACCTGAGTCCTTCAAATCTCTAACTTAACTAATAGTTTGTTTTTGTTCCTTTTTAAGCCGTCCATGGCGGCGCGCACGGACGCAGCGGCTTTCCGCTGCCTTGGCAACGGAAAAGATGCGCATATGTGGACAGGTGGATTTTCTGAAACTTTGCTGGAACTCTGATGGCTGAATTTTAATGTATCATTTATTCATATTCATTATTTTTCAAATAATTTTCTTGAATATGTTTAACCATTAATTATTCATTTGTCCATTTCAATGGCAGCCAGAGGCGGAGCTAGAGGGGGTGCTGGGGAGGCACTGCCCTGATATCTGATTGACCCTGATTTAGATTTCTGAAAGGTGACAACCCTGTCTCACACTTAAGAGTTGATTTTATTAAATTTCTTTCTGTATACTCGCATATTAGTTCTGGGGAATTATTTTCATATCATTAATAATCTATAGGGCAATTAGCAATCCAGCAGTCATCAGTCAGTATGTTACTGCAGTGTAATTGTTACGTTACGCAGAACAATGTTCGCTGAATTCCCAAGCCGGTGCTCCGTGACTGATGCTGGACGGTTTTATTCCCGGCGGAAACATCTTGGGCAATCTCTCCACTGAACTCCATTAGTTGCAAAAGCTCTCTGCTTAGTGTCATCTTCGTTATATATGGTTCACTGCAGCTTTGCTTTATGCTTATACTTAATCAATGACTATGGTTTTATGTGACGCCTGCTTTCATCAAACACCAGCTCTGCCTCTCAGGGAAATTAAAGGCAGGGATTTTTTATTTTATTTGGCTGTTAGCTCTGAATGCAATCTGATTCACATGGGAATTGTACAGTAAGCTAAAAGCTTGCCAGGTGGGATTGCAGCGGCCTTCAGTAAGAGGTTGCCCTTTTTCCCAAACCCTCAGCAGAAATCGTGCTGTAAATCATGGGACTGTGAATTTATTTTCCTTTGGGGGTTTATTTTGGCAGGAGATTTTATAATTTAAATGTAAATTAAATAACATTTACGTTTTCCATATTTTCTTCTAATATTACTGACTGTTGGTAAAATGAAAAAAAAAAAGGATAAATACGAAAGTCGGATTGAAAAAAAAAGCCAAATGTACAGGGAATGTTTGAAGTGATTTGTGAATTTCAAACGCTTAAAATGCCTGTCATGTTCTGAAGAAGCCATTAAACACACGTACAGAATCAAACAACAAACACAAGCTTGAGGAATAAATGAAATGTTTACTTACAAAGACTAAATGAATGAGCCTGGTGGGGTCTTCTTGGTGTTGGGCGTCCGCTTTACTCAAACGAACTAATGGGACAGTTTCCCCAGCATTCATTGCGCTGGAGCCGTCACAGATAAAAAAAACTGATCAGTCTTTCGAGGCCCAGCTTCTGACTTCAATTGTTTTTCCCATTAATTGTTGTTGGCATGTCCAACTTAGCTTGCTGCCATTTTGAATAATAAAAACACAAACTACCACAGTCCCTCTGTGGAAGCACTAAAACTTTTATTTGAGCGAAGGCATTCGGCTGATTCCCAAAATGTCTTTTTGCTTTGGGCAGCAAATGGGTCAAACCATTTGTAGCTGAACTATTAATGGCTTCCCAAAACAAATATGTACTTGTCACAAATTCTACATGAAAAACCATTCAGAGGCTCTCATAATGTCACAGAGACAGATGTAGGGACGCTCCGCCCTGTAACATTCTGATTAGTTCAGTTCATTTTATTCATTTGGTTGGTATGTTGCTCCAAAGGTCCCCGGTTTGAATCCTGCAGTAGGTGGAGGGCTTAAAAGGACGACTATATGAGCTATCTTAAATTCAATTATTACAAATGCTCTGGGTGGGATCTATTTCCAATACTTACTGATTTAAGTTTCTCTTGGTTTAATACACTGAGATTCAAACAGTTTCAAAATGTACAGAAACAGCTTAAGGCAAAACAATGTGCTTTACAACACGAAACCAGGAAGGACTTTTTTTTTGTGCATGTTTTGACATCTAACTTATTAGCTAAGCTAACGTTTTAACTCTTCATTGACTTTTGTCTAATAAAATAAATAGTTGGACGATCTAAAATATTTAAGTGGAGCAAAGAAATGTGTGAGGAGGCAAGTTTCACTGCACTGTACATAAATAAAGCTAGCCTAGAAGGAACAGCAACACCTACTTGGCAACTGGTTGCAGCAGCTTTAACTTCACTTCCGTCCTTCCACAGGTCACAGCTAATCTGTTTTGTGAAACATGCAAAAAATAAGATATACGTGTTCTTTTCTATGTTTGATGGCTAACCTGGCTTCTAATCAGAGCAAGCTAGCTAAGGTGAGTTGCAAGTTAATAATGCAGCTAATTCAGAAGTAAATAAAAAATTGTTTATTTGGTTAGCTAAACCGTATTATGGACTACTTTGATCCACAATATTTATAATCAGTCATAGACGAGGCAGTTCACTTCAGTATTAATCAGAGAGTAGTGTGGATTTCACCTAGCTGCTTTGCTGGAATGTATTTATTGAACCACTTGGCGGGAGCCGGCATTTGTCAAAGTGCTAATTGCTAATAACAGCCGTAAACGCTGCCAGTCCAGGCAGCTCCAGCTCAAAATTAGAATCCAATGCCACACACCATTATCTGTTCTCTAAATCCCTCCGTCATCAGCCTGCCGCCACGCTTTGAAAAGAAATAAGTAAAAATGGAGGCAGGAAGGTGACAGAAGGCATAATGTGCATGAAGACGGTTTGGGGGGAAAGCAAAAACCATTCACAAATTCTCTTGAACCTGAAAGGTTATTTACGGTACCATATCCCAGAATGAAAAGATGGCAGCACTACTTGTGTCCGTGTAAGTTGTGTCTTTGTGTACTCTAGGAATTTCTGATCTAGATTTACACACACAGCTTTGCTGTCTAAGCAGAATGTTTTTTCTTTTTCTTTTTTTTTTTTGCATAATGACCACTAATGAACAAAATGGGAGTGAGGTTTGCATCTAAAATGAAATTCTCTCAGGCTACGGTTCATGACAAAGACTACGTTCACACAGCAGGTCCTGATGCTTGATTCCAACGTATTATTTTATTTTATTTTTATTGCGTGTTCGTGTGTACTACTAATTAAATGCAAACACAATCAGACTTCTCTGTGAATGGTTTACGACCCCAAAGCATAGAAGAATATTGCTGATGTCACACAGCAATATTTTATATAACAATATTTTCTGTTTACATTTTCACAGGGTAAGGAACTTGTGAGTCTTTCTCTCCCCCCCCATATGGAAGTAGAGCAAACCTCCGACAAACAGTGTTACAATGGCAGAAGTTGTGGAAGTCAGTGCATTACCCGATGCAGTTTTTGAGTCATTTTTGCCTAATCAGGTAACACTGAGGCAAAGACGACAGGCAAGAAAATTCTCCAATGAGTCCTAGTTCGGGTCTAGTGGGAAACAACAGAGAAATTGTTGTTGCGCATCAACCAACCCCACCTACTTCCCTTAAACTCCAAGGCTGACTCGTGACCAGCTCTCCATTTAACAAGTCTGGAAACCCCATAGCCCTCATCGAGTCTTACCCTGACTTGAGGTTTTGTGGGATAATCTGTTCAAGCTGGTGTTGAGAGAGAATCATCCAGGTGCCACACGCTTTTTCAGTTAGTGAAGTAATCAACTGAGTAGTCCTGCAGCTGCATAGCTTTAAAAATCACACCTGTTGACTGCATCTCCCTCTCTAATTAACAACAAGCGCTTATTAGGCTAGATTTATTTTAATAACTCAACATAAGCTCCAAGTGTGTTGTTTAAAATTTGCTAAGGTGACCCTTAAAAACCTCCAGTATTCTAGAACAGTGGTTCTCAAATGGGGGTACGCGTACCCCTGGGGGTACGTGGAGGTACTGCAGGGGGTACGTGAAGCTTTTCAAAATATCTTTAAAAAATCAGTAGGCTCCTCATAATAAGTCTTGGGAAAATTATTTTGTAAAAAGTTCGATAAAATATAAATGTGTGTTCATGCACTGAATTTTATATTCAGTATTTACAGGGTATTTACAGCACTGTACCTCTGTTTTATTCCAAAAATGTTTTGCCCGTGTCAGGGGGTACTTGACTAAAAATATATTTTTAAGGGGGTACATCACTGAAAAAAGTTTGAGAACCACTGTAGTAAAGCATTGATTAATGCCTGGTTTTAAAATTAGTTCACTGAACTTGTAGCCATTATTTTGTGCCCATTGTTGGACACCACATGGCAGGAACGAACCGTTATACCTAGGATTTCTGTCGGCTAATAATGTGTTGTCTCTCAGGTTTTGAAAATGGGCAGCTCTAAGATCGTGTAGTGTCCGCTGGGCTTTACACTAAGGAAATGAGGAAGGGAGGAGTCAGTGGAGAGCACCGGAGTTGAGCCTTTTTTCATTTAGTGTCATTAACAGAAAGAGACGATAGTGCCGATAATTAAAATGATGTCCATGGTTTCAATTTATCGTACGATTAATTGATTTATCGTTTATCGGGACAGGCCTAATAGCAATACATTATGAAAACCTGTGATGTTGAACAGTGTTTTTCAAAGTGGAGGCACCAGAGGGCGCTAGATGGGCTGGATGGAAGTTGTGAAAGAAATGCAAAAAAAAAAAATTTCTGGTACCTTTTTTTAGCAAAATATTTTAATCAAACTTTTTTTTTTAAATCATGAATGCTACTTCGTTTTTCAATCGTTATTAAAAACTAAAAATAATTTATTAAAAACAACATGGCTATATGTGCAGCAATGCCATAACAATGCAAAAACATTCAGTTGATAATTATCTATCACGTGTTCAAATGTGGGTTTATGTGTGTGTAGATCACAAACAGTTGAGCCCGATCAGCCAGAACCTGTTTGTGTTTATGTGTAGGCCCGTTGGATGAAGATGGCCAGCCCCATGGTGTCTGCACAGTCACCTATTCCTCCAGTGATCGCTTCGAAGGACATTTCACCCACGGAGAGAAGAATGGGAAGGGGAAGTTCTTCTTTGATGGAAGGTAGTGACTCACTGTATCATGGAGGTTCACTAAGGGCGCATTAACACCAGCCCTGTTTAGTCCGCTTTAATCAAACCCCAGTCCGTATGCCCAGAAAGTCTGGTTCACTTGAGGAAGTGTGAATGCACAATCCAACTCTGATGCAAACTCTGTTCCTTCTAAAAACCGATATTCTGTTTGTTTCAAGTGAACTCTTGTGCAGGTCAATTTAACTGCTGTTACGCCGTTTATCCAGGAGGAGGAGGAGGAAGTTCAAATCATCTCTTCCAACCGTCGTAACAGGACGTGTGGAGATTCTTTACGAAATGATGAACATTATGAACAACCTGGAGCATCCTCATCATCAAACTATCATACAACAGAGTCAGAGGCTTCTTCAGATCTGCAGTAATACAGACTGCTACAGGAGTTAATCCCTACACAGCCATTAACATGTTAAATAACCTTGGATGATAAACTTTTAAACAGCATTTGATCTGTTTAAAGTCACAGTGTTCATGAAATGTGGCCTCAGCCCAGACACATATTAAATGGAAAATTATGAACATTTTCAATCATGAAAGTTGAGTTTTCATAGTTAATTATGAAAACACCAACTTTACCTATTCCAACTTATACAACGATCAGGACTTTTGCTGCTGATTCCGATACGATCATCCATACTACAATCTACCTGCAATGCATGTGGCTGGTGTCAGAGTAAAGTCCTGACTGAATGAAAATCATTAGAACCTATTTACGTCACGTTAACGAAGAACAGCTGAAAAGTTACCGGGTTTATCAACTGCGGTAGCAATTTAGCTCCAACTCCTCCTCTTGTCATTTCTATATTCTTTGCATGTTGAATAAACATTAATGTTGTTTCCACAGATCATCTCCGATGTCCGCTGGACTTCGGGATGCGCCGTGTCAGCTGTTTGGGATTCCCCGACGTAATTTCCCCTCAGAAAGCACCGAGTAGAAACCACTCTTTCTGATTGGCTGCCTGTCACATTCAACAGGCTGAGTTAAAGCTCCCAGTCGGTGAAAACCCCAGATTTAGATCTGAGCGGCAACGACGATCTACCGCAGGGTGCTCAAACTTTTCTAGACCAAGATCTACTTTTTCTCTCACCAGCCGGCTGAGATCTACCTCTCATGACACGAAGACATAAAAATTGTAAATTAAACTTTATTGACGTATTTTATATGCGAATATACATCAGTTACAGCAGAAATAGTAAAGTGATAGAAAACCTAATGCAGTATATTTCTTCCTCAGTGAGATTCTCATATCGTCTTACACACTCTCTCTCTCTTTTGTCGTTAAGCACGCCCGTTGCCGTGGCAACCGCCTGCGCCCCGCAAGCGGAGCTACAAAGACATAACATTCAGTCCGTTACGATGTCAAGTTTCCAGGCTTGATATTTATTTCTCGATTATTGGTTGATTAGCTAATGTAAACTCCTGCTCTGCTAGTCAGTCGGTCTTTGAGTCGCTTTTTTTTTTTTGCTAATGGAACTGAAACGCACTGAATTGCGCAACACGTTGTTGAAACAATAATTACTGAGAATATAAATTTTAACAGGTTTTGTTGATTATTTTTTGATATAATTCTTTAATGAAGCTACAAACGTTTAGGACCTTAGTGAATATTTTGATTAACGTGTCAGAAGAGGAAGTTCTGGTCTCATCGTCCTGGCGGTGTTCAGTTTGTCACCAACTGTCGAGATCAACTGAAAACCTTCCAGTGATCGACGTATTGAGCCCCCTGATCTACCGTAACACACCAAACACTACAGGATGATCGGTTACGAAATCGTAAGCGACAATCTTAGAACGGCCGAGTTTCACTGTAATACCTGTATGCACACGCACACACACACACACACACACACACACACACACACACACACACACACACACACACACACACACACACAGGACAGTGTAAGCTACAAAAACACACTCTTACAACCAGAACGTTTCAACTAAAAATAATGTTCACCTCTAAAAATATCAACTCTAATTCAAAACTATGCCCTAGTGTTTATATACAACAAATTCACCATTTCAATCGATTAAAAAATTAGAACCATCCTCATTTACAAAAGAAACATACCTTGTGCCTCTATCAATAGGGCCGCTAATCTTCTGTTCCTTTCTGCAGTTAAGCTGCCATTCTACAACATATATAGAGCAAAATAAAAATAAAATAACATCAAATCAAAAACTGGAAGTCATGTGTCATACAAAATAAAATGAGATAAAGGAACAAAGCGCTAAAGATGTCTAAATGAGAGACAGTTTAACCTGAGTTCATCCAACACTTTTCCTCATCAAAAATGTCTTTTGATGAGGAAAACACTGTTGAGCAGATTTAATGGGAAACCAGGTGATTGTGTTTTGCACATTGTTAAGCCTATTTAAATTACAGCCACATTGGCAGAAACTAGTCTAAATTGTTGGGAAAAGTTTCATTTGTCTTAATATGAATGAATTTATTTGGAAATGTTTTAATGGTTTGAAACATCTCCTTTACTAGAGGGTCTGAATCACTTCAGAGCTTTTCCCGGTTACCATAGCAATAGCAACTAATGTTACACTTCTACCTAACTGATGATGTCATTAGGATCAGATGCTTTGTGTCATAGATCTATGACATCAGCTCTGAAACCTCTTAAATAGTTTGTCACTTGTGTTCTAGAGCCAGACCTGCAGAACTCAGCGGATTTATAGTGAATTGTTCTCTTTGCACCGTGAGACAGAAACGGAAGATGGACTCCCCTCGTTTACCCAAGATTATTATTCCTATGGGAAGGACAAAGAAGATACAACCAAATGAAGAACTGTACCGAGCTTTGCGACTTCGAGAGCAGGAAGAATCTTCAAACACCGTTGTGTCATACTGGACGATATATACAAAAAATGCAGAACATGAACGAAAAATGAGACAAAGAGCTGTGTCCACGGCTAATTGCAATGAGGTTACTGGGAAAGACAAACATGACAAACAGATTAAGAAGCCTTTGTCATGTAAAAAAGAAGAGAAACCCATCATACAGGACCTGAAGAAAAAAGAAGTTGCAAAAGACACTTTAGAGGAGAACACGTTTTCTAAAGAAATGGCTATGCGGGAGACAAATGAAGACTTTCCTTCTATATCTGTGTTTCAACACCAGCGTGAGATGAGGCTTCCTGAAAAGGTCCTTTCTCAACAGGATCGCAAGAAGATTGTTTACGACAATCTAGACGAAATAAAGAGGAAAGAAGCTGCCAAATACATTCTTCTGGAGAACAAGCGTTGTGCAGAGAGGGCCAATCAGCAGTTACTCCAGAAGTTGCAAGAGGAAAGAGAAAGGAAGCAGAAAGATGAAATGAAACAGTCTCTGACTGATACCTGGGATGCTCAAATTCTATATAAACAACAGAAGGAGGAGAAACGAGCTAAACTTGAAAGGCAATACAGGGCTGCCATGATTGAGTCAGATAGACTCCATCAAACTGAGGAAATTGAGACGAGGAGACGGAAGAAAGAGCAATGCCGGAAATTTTTGAGACAGAATGAGACTCTGCGTACCAAAGAAAAAAAGAAATCTAGTGATTACAGTTTAGAGGACGTACTGAAGAAATGTGATGTTCTTTTACAGGAAAAGCATTGTGACATGTTTTCCGAGGATGAGACTGCCACATTGTCACATAAAATACAGCAGCAACAGAAAAATCCAAAGCAAAACCCTCTGGCTGATGAATTGGCTGCCAGACATGAACGCAAAGAGAAAAAAAAGAGGGAAATGGACAGGGCTGAAAGGCAAGGGGTTCTTCCTGGATATCGAGGTGAGGAAAGTAGACAGAAGAAGGCGGCTCAGCAGAACCTGAAGACACAAAACGTTACTGAGCCAGAAAGAGCTGTTCATTATCAATCAGTCGTTCTAGATCGTGACAGTCACTGTGACATTGCTGATAACAACACAAGTCTTGAAATACGTAAAAAAATTGTGTACGACCAACTTTCACTTATAAAGAAAAAAGAAGATATGAAAAGGACTTCTATGGAGGAAAAGTTAATGGAAGACTTTAAACATCGGGAAGCTGCAGAGCAGAAGGTTGAAAAACTGGAGAAGGAGAAAAAAGCTGCAGCTAACATGTGTCTGATTGATTCGTGGGGTTCCCAGATACGACGCAAACAGCAGGAGAAAAAGGAACTTCGTGAGGCTGAGAGGAGAGACATGCTGTCCTTAATTGAGCTGGACAGAGTGTGTGGAGGTGAAAGCAGAAAAATCAGCCATCAGAAATGCAAACAGCCTGTTCAGGGGACTCTGCCAGCAGCAAGACCAGGGAGAAGCAGCTCCAAGTCCTGTGCGGGAAGAACCAGCAATGCTTGCAGACCTTCACTGAGTCGTCAGAAGGTTAGCAGTACCACGCCTCTCAGACTTCCCTCACTGGACTCTAGCTCTATCCACCTCCCTGAGGATTGCCAAGAGACTGAAATTGACATTGTACAACTCCCATCCATTCCCATACAAAATGATTAATTGTTTCTCAGCTGGCCAAGGAATGCGAGGGGATTCCCCTGGAGCTGAGGAGAGGGAAGTCTGGGCCTCCATACTTAGGCTTCTGCCCCCACGACCCGACAAGCAGAAGACAATGGATGGATGGATGGATGGATGGATGGCTCTTCAAACCAGTCTTTCCTTTTGTCTTCTGCCTGTCTGTGAAAACAGCGGCTATCACTTTTCGTTTACATAACATCTTTGTAAGATTGTTAGCTACGTCAGACATATGAGGCCTTATCTTTGAAGGTAGCATACACGGTATTAGTAAGTTGAAGTTATTGTTAGTCATTTTAACAAAAGGTTTTCTCTGGGTGCTCCAGTTTTCCTACAAAAACGATAGACAGACCGACAGACAGACAGATAGACAGACAGACAGAGACAGATAGATAGATAATTGTCTTTATTAGTAAAATTAAATAATCCTACTTCAAATATAAGTTTTCTCTGGGTGCTCCAGTTTCTCTAAAAACACAAGTCACAGACAGACATTGTAATTTGCTCTCTTAGTAAAATCAAATAATCTTGCTTTGAACAAAAGGTTTTCTCTGGGTGCTCCAGTTTTCCTACAAAAACGATAGACAGACAGACAGACAGACAGCAGTGGCGGGCCGTGCATTTCACACCAAGGCCTTCAGTAGTGCTCCGTCTGAATCAATCCAACCCTCAATAACTATTTTATGGCTATAAAACTTCTACTGCAGGTACAGCTGCGACACACATAAATAAAGCATCAAAAATAACTTGATAAAATTGCAATAATATTTAGGAATATAGCAACATTATACTCACCAAAAATCCTGATTATTTGTACACAAAATCCATCCTCCTTTCTTTCCTCAAGATTTCAATGACTCTGTTGTGCAGATTATCCTTGCGTTTCACTTCCATGAAGAAGTCCTTTTCTATCGCCATCGAAGCTAATGCTGAAAGTCGAGCCTGCCCGGTCCTATTTCTGGCATAAGTTTTAGTTAGTAGACTGAAAGTGGCGGACAAATCCTTTTCCCGGTTGTGACAGGCTTGCTAGCTTCGGAGTTACTCGACCTTGTTTAACAATGTCCAGCTTTTCTTGAAAAGTCCGTCTTGAAAATGGCTTTGACAGTAAATCTCCAACCAAATCCATCCGTACGATTAATTGATTTATCGTTTATCGCGACAGGCCTAATCATAGTATTAATTATTACCACAATTAACTATGAAAACTCAACTTTCATGATTGAAAATGTTCATAATTTTCAATTTAATATGTGTCTGGGCTGAGGCCACATTTCATGAACACTGTGACTTTAAACAGATCAAATGCTGTTTAAAAGTTTATCATCCAAGGTTATTTAACATGTTAATGGCTGTGTAGGGATTAACTCCTGTAGCAGTCTGTATTACTGCAGATCTGAAGAAGCCTCTGACTGAAGACACTGTTGTATGATAGTTTGATGATGAGGATGCTCCAGGTTGTTCATAATGTTCATCATTTCGTAAAGAATCTCCACACGTCCCGTTACGACGGTTGGAAGAGATGATTTGAACTTCCTCCTCCTCCTCCTGGATAAACGGCGTAACAGCAGTTAAATTGACCTGCACAAAGAGTTCACTTGAAACAAACAGAATATCGGTTTTTAGAAGGAACAGAGTTTGCATCAGAGTTGGATTGTGCATTCACACTTCCTCAAGTGAACCAGACTTTCTGGGCAAACGGACTGGGGTTTGATTAAAGCGGACTAAACAGGGCTGGTGTTAATGCGCCCTTAGTGAACCTCCATGATACAGTGAGTCACTACCTTCCATCAAAGAAGAACTTCCCCTTCCCATTCTTCTCTCCGTGGGTGAAATGTCCTTCGAAGCGATCACTGGAGGAATAGGTGACTGTGCAGACACCATGGGGCTGGCCATCTTCATCCAACGGGCCTACACATAAACACAAACAGGTTCTGGCTGATCGGGCTCAACTGTTTGTGATCTACACACACATAAACCCACATTTGAACACGTGATAGATAATTATCAACTGAATGTTTTTGCATTGTTATGGCATTGCTGCACATATAGCCATGTTGTTTTTAATAAATTATTTTTAGTTTTTAATAACGATTGAAAAACGAAGTAGCATTCATGATTTAAAAAAAAAAGTTTGATTAAAATATTTTGCTAAAAAAAGGTACCAGAAATTTTTTTTTTTTGCATTTCTTTCACAACTTCCATCCAGCCCATCTAGCGCCCTCTGGTGCCTCCACTTTGAAAAACACTGTTCAACATCACAGGTTTTCATAATGTATTGCTATTAGGCCTGTCCCGATAAACGATAAATCAATTAATCGTACGATAAATTGAAACCATGGACATCATTTTAATTATCGGCACTATCGTCTCTTTCTGTTAATGACACTAAATGAAAAAAGGCTCAACTCCGGTGCTCTCCACTGACTCCTCCCTTCCTCATTTCCTTAGTGTAAAGCCCAGCGGACACTACACGATCTTAGAGCTGCCCATTTTCAAAACCTGAGAGACAACACATTATTAGCCGACAGAAATCCTAGGTATAACGGTTCGTTCCTGCCATGTGGTGTCCAACAATGGGCACAAAATAATGGCTACAAGTTCAGTGAACTAATTTTAAAACCAGGCATTAATCAATGCTTTACTACAGTGGTTCTCAAACTTTTTTCAGTGATGTACCCCCTTAAAAATATATTTTTAGTCAAGTACCCCCTGACACGGGCAAAACATTTTTGGAATAAAACAGAGGTACAGTGCTGTAAATACCCTGTAAATACTGAATATAAAATTCAGTGCATGAACACACATTTATATTATCGAACTTTTTACAAAATAATTTTTCCAAAGACTTATTATGAGGAGCCTACTGATTTTTTAAAGATATTTTGAAAAGCTTCACGTACCCCCTGCAGTACCTCCACGTACCCCCATTTGAGAACCACTGATCCATGAGGCCAATCTCTGCCGATCAGTACCGTTATTAAAAAAGAGGATCATTTAGTGCTAGCTTTGGACAAAACGTTTGGCTCTTTTCCTCTTTTCTCCTCGAGTCCTTGGCGAGTGACGCTCTCCGTGCAGCGACGTGTAGCGACCGCGTGCTGCTAAAACGAAACAACAACAAAGCGTGTTGACGTCACAGATCACAGAGTTTAATTCCATACCAAGCAATGAACAACAAAACTGCAGAGGAACAGAGATATGCATTTTCTCATAAAAATAAAAACACACACAAGGGGTAGACAGACAAACACAGAGACAGACAAAGGCGCCCACGTGGAGAAAAGATGAAAAAACTCTTCCCTCTCCGGTGATGACCTGAAACTATAAACCAAAAGGGTGTTTCCCTATTTAATATATGCAGTCAAGGCGTTCCGTTCTTTGACCTATTAGAAACTCCGTAGGGACTCAGAAAACTTGGACAGTCCCCTCATTATGGCAAAGGTGTCTGTTTTTTTTTTATCTAAGTAAGAGGGCGGACCACTTCGTGCCCATCGCTGCCTGATACGGAAGATCCCTGGCGCCAAACGTCCTAAGATGAGATTTCACAGACACCTCCGTAGCCCCCACTCCCATTGGAATGCAAATTTATTGCTCTGTTGTGTCAATGGGGGAGGAAAAGGCCCTACTTCCCCCATGCTCCACAGAAAACTGTTCCAAATAAAGTGTTGGCTATCCCTTTACACATGTCGTAAGATTAAGTGTATTTTTAGCATTAAATAATCATTTTCCTTAACACCGTTCACCTGGAATGGCTATTAATTTATTTTTTGATAGAAAAATTATGGAAAAATTGTCTTGCAATAAATTCACCGAATTTAGACATATTTGACATATTTCAATACATATCTAAAATCAGGATTTGTTGCTGCGCGCTTGTGTTAAGTGTGAAAGAAAGAGGAGATGAGCTCCACACTCAGGCTGCGAAGTGAGATAAAGGTGATCGGTTTAGGTGATCGGCAACAAGAGACAGTGATCGGCTTTATCACAGAAATCAGCCAGTTTTGATTGGTGGCCGATCGATCGGCAAACCTCTGCAAGACAGGCGTTGAGAACGTCCACCCGAAAGTTGTTCTCTGCGTCAATGAGGCAGCTGCCTTCAGAGAGCTCATCAAAGTGAGGCTTAACTTTTCTGGCCCTGGTTGTTTCAAACTGCTTTTGACTTCCCCGTTTTGTGGCTGGAGCAAGAGTTGCAGACATATCCTCATCAAATTGCTTCCTGAACTCCATTAAAACACTGAGAGTATCTTGCAGGAGAGCAGATGCTTTCAGAATATCCGAATCCTGAGCTTAAAGTAACAGTGAGGCAGTGTTCATACACGCAAGAATCTTGGTTTGTGTGTTGACCAAAAATGTGAAAGAAAATTTGCTTATCGCATTATTGAGCCCACTTGCTTCATTACGCTCCTCTTTTTTGTCACTGGTCGAGGATATTTTGAAAAGGGCTTTTGTAACGTCTCCATATCTGTGCCTTAACGCAAAAAGCGCATCATGTGGGACAGAGGCTTTTTAACATGACAGTTCTTCTCTCCTAAGAATGTCTTGCAACTTCTATTTATTTAGACTTTGAATTCAGGTCAGTTCCTGATTGAAATGATTGAAATAAAATAATTTTTAAAAATATTTTCTGCTGACTGTAATTTTCTTCTATAAAAAAAATCTATTTAAATTGGATTCTGGATTAAAAAAAAAAACAAAAACATTGAGATTTTATTTTTACCAGCCCTAATTTGTTCATTATTGGAAACACCACAACTGCACATATTAGGATAAAGATATCAATTGTACTAAATGAAAATTGTTCCCTCTTTTTTTAATCTGTGCTTCTATGACTCAGCAGTCTGGTTCAGTCGTGGCCGTCTGCTGCAGGTCAACTCCATCCATCACGCTGGACGTTGCACCAATATGCAATGTTGGAGTTTATGACACTTCTAAAAATATCACCCAATGATTGTTCCAATCCACATAGTCCATGATATGTTCATGACAAAGTATTTGCAGTACATTTCTGCAGGGTTAGACGTTCGAAGTGCTACGCTCCTTCCTGTTGGTCTGTATGTGGTTATCTTTGTCCAGTAGTGTATTCAAACATGATCCAGTATGAAGTAGGGTTTAATAAGAGCGAGCGTGAGGCTGGAGATGCCCCAGAGACTGTGTTTCATTCCACCTCCTCCCACTTTCATTTGCCTGCAGCAGTATCTGCAGTATTCCTGTCTCTGCAGAGAGAGGGGGTTTCCCTGCTCAGGCATTCCCTCACGCTCTTATCTCTCTGCTGCTGATACAGTGTGACCAGGATTACACTTTTTACCCAGTCCAAGATGGCTGCCTCCCACTCCCACCCTCTCTCTCTGTCTTTCTCTCTCTCTCTCTGTGTTTTTTGTTGTCTCTTTTCACTCTGTTTGGAAGAGGATAAAAGTAAAAGGCAGCGAGCAAGGTTTCAAAAAATACACGACCCTAGAGAAAGAATGTCGCCCCGCTGGCCGTCTCCCGACGGCAACCATCAGAACGTGTGCGGCGAGATTTGCTTTTATCCTCTGTGTGGCAGCTGAACATGGTAATTAAAGCAGCCATCCCATCTGTCGCTTCAGATAAGTAACGCTGCCGAGAGTTCTCGAGGCAAACAGGCGGGAATCAAATCCAGGATGCTGTGCTTTTATTAGCAGCCACTCGCTTTCACGAAGTGGCCAAAGCTGGTCAGACTCAGTCTGATTTCCTCTAAGAAGCAGGTTTGGTTCAGACCTTCATCTACAGATAGAGCAGGGGTCAAAGGGGATTCTTCTAAATATGGGGGGGGGAAATCAATAATTCACTGCATCCAGAACACAGAAGATGTCTTTTTTCATAATTTAACATCCGCCTGAGTGGAGTAACCTAGATTCTAAGAGTCTGTCCGTCTTCTGCTCCCTGTATGGGATGAGTTGTAATAAGGAAGTTATTATGGGAAATGTTCTGTGTTCAATTTCTGCTTAGCTAGCAAAGTTTATGGGTATTAAATTTCTTTTACTGACACGCTGTTAGTATAATTGAAAAGCAGCCGTTTCACAGCCCAGTACAAAAATCTGGAGTCACTTGTCTTGAAGGATTCTTTTTTTTTTCCTCAATCATTTAACATTGGAGGCGAAAAAGGAAGAAAAATATGTTGAAAAAAGTGTTGTATTTTACATTCCTAAGACAAATATCCATAGTGCAAGCCTACACAAAGGAGCCGACAGTTAAAGGGAGTTTCCATCCACCTCCATGAGTCATTGCCCCTGGATGATTGATGGAGTTCAAGGTCAAGGCAAACGGAGGTCAACGACCAAAGTGTGATGTCATCGAAAAATTTAAAATTAACTCCGAAGAAAAATGAAAAAAGTCCAGGAGTCATCGGCCAACTGACCATAAAATTGCTGAGGTTTTTGTGTTATGGTGAGGTCGTTTTTCAGAGGTATCAAAAGTTTGTATATTTTGCAAAACTGCAATGGAAAACCTTTTATTTTTTTGCATCACACGTGGTCACGTGATCACGTGTTACTACTGGCAAAAAAGACAAAGAAGACAACAGGAAGTGATCAGAAGATAACTGCTTAAAAATAAAACACAGCAGCAGGGAGTGAAAACTGCGGATAAAACAGGAAAGGTCACACCACCAGTTTGGCAGTATTTCAGATATTTAAAACAAAAAACTAATCAATAATTATTCATATCAACTGACATATATTGTGATATGTTTGTCAGCCATATCGTCCAGCTCTACATAAAGTCGTTTTTCAGGTTGATAACTCATCTGTTCACCAAGGAATAGACTTCAAACTGTCTGTCAAGATAGGGAGATAAATTTAACGTTATGGCAAAAAAAAAAAAAAAAAAGTCCAGATCCTTATCCAGAGTTTATGGAACAAACTAATGCTTACTGACAAAGGTCAGTCCAACAAAGCTGAACTGTCTGCAGCTAGAAAAATCTAGAAAACATCTAGAAAAATCTCAAATTTACAATGAGTCGTCAAAAAAACGTATGCAGAACATTCATCTTTATTTTTTATAAAGTTACTAAATGACTAAAATCATTGACTAAAATTGGTATTGGTAGATCTGACCTTTACAAAGCGGTTGACTGGAAGTTAGATGCAAAATCTCAGCGAGTTGCATCACCACCGATCTAAAGGCACATTCTGCAAACATTCCTGGAAACAAAACAGTTTTGTCCTCTCAGAACTTTGATGATGGTGAAGTGTTTCAAAAAATTAGCAGCGTTATAATGCAGCTGTTTTATGCTCAGTACACGCAGCAGAAGCATGTACTGTACTAAAAGCGATTCAAGACAATATTTAAGATTAACAGTACAAACAGTGACTTAAGTTAATTTTCTGAAAACGTCCTTTAGTGAATAGTCATGTTCTTTAGCTAGGATGTTGTTGCAGATGACAGTTTTATCCCAGGAAACAGCCAAGAGTTGGACATAAAAACAAACGGAGGTTCAACACTTCTTTTCTTTTTCAGAATGACGACAAAAAGAAATGGAGGAGTGTAGAACGGCCTGCGTGTGACTGTCCTGTCAGACCTGGTCACATGTTTGGATGTCAGTCCTCTGCAGGCAGCAGATGCTCAGAGAACAACTAAAAACACACACACACACACACACACACACTCACGAGCACACGTCATGTGAAAGGGTGTTTGCCATACTGTCTGCGTTCTCTGCAGGTTACCATGGAGACACACCAGTCCCTTTCTCACCCGCCCTCTCCAACAAACTCCTGATGCTGCTGCGGTTTTGTCTAACACGTAAAAAAAAAAAAAAAAACATTTTGAAATGAGCAATGAAGTGGAACAGGAAGAAAAGGCAATTCAGAGGAAGTGATTTCTCTAAATACCATTGGATCACAAACTTTTTACCAATTCAATTTTTTTTTCTTTACCATTTTTAATCCTTGGGAGAATAAAAAGTGTACTGCAAACAAATATCTATCTATCTATCTATCTATCTATCTATCTATCTATCTATCTATCTATCTATCTATCTATCTATCTATCTATCTATCTATCTATCTATCTATCTATCTATCTATCTATCTATCTATCTATCTATCTATCTATCTATCTATCTATCTATCTATCTATCTATCTATCAGATTTTGTTTGGTGATTTTGGTGCAGAGGTAATGGGAAGACCTTTTAATGAAAGGTACTGTTTTGGTTGCAGTTACCCAGAATGCCCTGTGGGCCACTTCCTGCTTTTGGAGTGGTTCACTTGTATTCACACACATTCACACTGTTCCAGAGTTCACTTTAATTGAACCAAAACCTGAGTTTTTAGGTGACCAGAGTTCACTTTTTTGGTCCACATCAGAATTTGATTAGCAAACAAACCAGACTTTCTGAGCAAACAAACTAGCTTTCAATTTAAGTGGACTAAACAGGGTTGGTGTGAATGCACCCTAATGTTTCTGAGTGCAATTGGGAAGTGAGTGACGGCAATAACACTCTTGGCGACCTGACGCTTTCTTCTCTGCAACTAAATTTCTCACCTCGCTGTTGCTCATGATCTAGAGAACCCTTTCCTTCAAGTGCAACATTCATATCAACGGTTTTAGCCCCATCTCGATGCAAGCTGACAATGGCCCCATGGTCTTCCATGAAGGTAACCAATAATTTCACACACATCTCTTTTCCAGCAGTCAGTCAGCCAACATAAGAACCGCCTCCATGACTGAGATCCATGTTGCCTCCAGAGGCAACCCAGAGAAACAAGTATTCCTCCCACTTGATTTCTTCTTCGTCACATCGACAACATTTTGCACCTGCAAGCAAGTCCTAATGTGGTTTGGTGGGACGGTGTGCTGCAATCAATCACTGGCAACGGATCGGAAGGTGGAAGGAAACTTCTCCTACCTGCTGCTAGTCAAAACGGAGATCAAAGGCAGTAAAGCTAAGCAGGCTGTGTTCGGCATTAAGTGGAGTCTAACACAAACGTTCGCGCTGACGGCTCGTCACAGTGGATCTTAGTGAAAGACAGCGCATTTGTACGCGGCAGATTGAACCAGGACAAGGCATCAAAGAGAAACCTCACAAACACATTCACAAAGTAACGCTTGGAATGGAATATAAACTATACCGTATATGCAACGTTGAGACAGCTTTGTTGGCCAGAATGGGGAACTCGTTGGAACTCACAGGTCGGGTCTTAAAGTTAACAATGAACACAACATCCATCACAGGAACTAGTTCTTTGGCCCCCGGAGTGGTTTATTTGAATAGTCCTGGTCTGCAAACATAAAACCCTGTTGGCAGTGTGGAATTATATTTTGTCTAATATTATATGGGATTAGATTTGTTCTTTTGCGTCATAATGTTAGTTTGCAGATATTGAAGCTGACATTAATTAACTGCTGTAGTAGTGTCATGGCTCAGACTGTTCTGGGATATTATATCCCACATTCCTGCGCTGGTCAGACAAAAACCGAGGTCATGCGGGTTTCAGGTTTCGCCACCTGGACTGACAGAATCTCGGAAGCAGCAACTCCTTTTTCAGGAAGTGTGATTCATAAAGCTGAAACTGTTCAAAGTCACCTGAAATTCGTGGGCAGGCGTGGTGGTAGTTTTCCAGAAGAGTTTGTTTTGCTGTTTACTGTGTAGCTAGAATCTACATAACTGAGTAATCAGAAAATATACCAGATCTGACTGAACCTTCTGTCTAATTTCCAAAGGATATCTTTTGGATATTAAGCATATCAAGGATATTAAAGGTTGGCTGATTTTAACTGCATGACTCATGTTTGATCGCTCACATCACAAACCGGGGTAAAGACATAAATTGATCTTTAACAGCAGCTGCAGGTCAGACAGTAACTACTAACATGTATCTCACAAAACCCCGCTTCACAACTCTGCCTTTTTATTCTAAAGTCAAATCACTTTAATGGCTTTTGTTAATTTATTTATCTGTGCTTTTTATACAGACAGAGTGACGTGGGGTGATATATGTGCCGGCGCTGAGTGAGCAGCTCAGATCCATTACCCATCTGCTAATGCAAGACTTTCCCTTTTTATGCACTCATTCGTCTTCTTCTTCAACCATATAACTCACCAGTATTTACTGCAAGAACAACCAGTATGGAGGACTGGAAGCAGAGTGCCTTATGAGGAACACAGAGCCTTCATCTCATCAGCTTTGCTACTTGGCTGATTATAAAGACTGGATTCATGTTCTTTTTGATTATTCCTAACCCTTTCAGTGTATCTGCATTGTCATGTTGAAATGTTGAGTAGCCAAAAAATCTCTCAACTCCATCTGCTCTTTACTACTGCTCTGTTTAGCTGTTATATACTGTATGTTGTAATTACTTTTAATTGCTTTGGATATTGTATTTAGTTTGGTGTTTGTTTGATGTCCTCCCACCTCACTGGTGGAGTCTCAGTTACAAAAACATTTTAACCTCGGTAATCCTAAAATCCTTAGAGCCAGCAGTGGCTTGTTGGAACTGAGGATCTGCTGACGTCATTTTACAAACCACTTCTCATCCTGATGCTGCGGTTTTAAGTGGCATATAGAGGACAAATGTTGTGATGAGGGGCTGTAGGCGGTGTCTGAAAGAAAACAGCATCAAAAGGAAGGCGGAGTCAGAAAGAAGGCGGAGTCAGAAAGAAGGCGGAGTCAGAAAGAGCAGGAGCTTTTTAAAGAGACAGAGGACCCACCTTCAAGGGCTATGCATAGCATTTTATAATTTTAATAAACTGTGTATCGGCTGCACTTTTGGTTAAAATATATTTGTTCTCCCTTTAGTGAAGTTAGTCAAAGTGGGTAAAGTATCCAGAAATTTTACTCAAATAAAAGTAGTGATACTTCAGGGTAATATTACTCCAAAGTAAAAAAAAAAATACAATGTAGAAAACTACTGTCATAAGTAGATTTTTTCCAAGACTTTAGTTTCTACCTGAATTTAACAGTGGTTAGTTAAAAGTCTAAACTACCTTGTCCACATCAGTTAACTTCTGCACTAACCAGCGTCTCACAATCGGATCCGGTTCAAGAAAATTCCTCCTATTTATCTCCCTTTTATTTCTCAGATGGAAGTTTGTTGTTTTTATATCTATAAATAAATATATATATATATTCTGTTGATATAATTGTTAGTATTATTACTGCTCTGAAAGCTGTGGTTGTTTAGCCTCCTTCTCTGCAGGTTGAAACATGATTTCTCTCTGGGCTTTTTTGGACTAGTTGTTGATTCTTTGGATTCTGTTTGACTTGGCATGACTAGTCCGAGTGTTTTTGTTGTTGTTTTTCCTTCCAATATATACAGGGGAAATCATCAATTAAAAACAGTGTTAAGTTATCTTTGTCTGAAATTAAAAAGAGAGATTGATGATCAAAAAGTCTTTGGAAAAATACTTTTTCCACAACGCTTGTATGTACGCCTGCTGGGGTTTTTACAGTGGAATACATTTTGAAATGATTTAAAATTTTCAAATAACCTCTGTTGATGGCAAAGAATAAATCAAAAACTTTATTCAGGGAGCAAATGCTGTCAGCCACTTCATCTCTTGCAGACCGCCTGCCCCGCTGCTCAGACGTGCCACTGCGGGGATTTCCACCAAACAACAAAGTCTTTCATGGTTTGCTGGTTGGGACGAAATTCCTAGTAAGTGAATTGGCAGGATGATTTTAGCCACAGGTGTCCTGGTGGTCTGTGGTGAGATAAAAACGTCAGTGTCATCTCGGTTTATTTATTATGAAGCTCAAAGCTTTTGTGTCGTTTCGTTTCTAAGTAAACCGGGCTCTTCTAGACACGACTTCTGGCAATGGGAAACGAAGCCATGATGGCTCCTCGAGGCGGGGGGGTGGGGGGGGTGGGGCGGTGGAGGGGGTCGGGCTTTATTTTGTGTGTGTGTGAGAGAGAGAAAAAAATTCTGTTATCCAAAAGCTAATAAAGAAAAACAGACATCTTGTGGTTTCAGGATAGGAAGGCGGTCTGCTGGCGCCCCTGTGGATGATCAGGATTAATCCTGCACTTGCAATGACCTTCACTGTGTGGGGGACAGCTGGCAGGTAGCGCTTCCATAATGTGCAGTGATGAGCCCGCGCATAATTACAATAATTCCATGTTGTCATTAAAGGGAAAGGCAATGGCTTTCTTGGGAGGTTACTGCTTGGAATTAGCATGAATAGGAAGTTTACCGGTGGATCCTGTTTGGCATCCGACATATGAGAGATGCTATTTTAGGTGGAAGGTCCTGAAATGGACTCATGTCACAGGCTGGATGAACAACCTGAGACTATTCAACTGATTTTCTTTTGGTAATACAGAACTATTTATTTTTTTGTTTTTATGGTCATATTAAATTAACACTGATGCAGTTTTAGGTGGTAAGGGGATGTTATGGAAAATTGACTTCTTTGAGTTTCATAATAGACCTGACACACAACCAATCAGAGCCAGGAGGAGGGCCTTAGCAATCATCCTTATGTACACGCTGCTCAGACCTTCCCCCATTGCTCTCTGGTACGTTACAGCTAATTCATCACTACAAAGTTTGCCGTGAGCTAGCTAGCATGGCCACCGATGATGATGGATAAGCAGTTATCTGGTGACGGTAAGTTGTTTCTCTTCCGTTAGTACACTGAGCAGTGTGTCGATGAGGTTGATTGACTCACTTTTATGATC
Source organism: Xiphophorus maculatus (assembly GCF_002775205.1). Classification (NCBI taxonomy): domain Eukaryota; kingdom Metazoa; phylum Chordata; class Actinopteri; order Cyprinodontiformes; family Poeciliidae; genus Xiphophorus; species Xiphophorus maculatus. Next base: position 21,549,787 of record NC_036457.1, on the reverse strand, counting down.
TGGTTTTTATTACACATTGACCCAAATGTTGCCTGTGTTGTGCCTTCCTCCTTTCTAGCCGTCTTTGTTAGTTTAACAGCCTTTTAAGCTCTTTTCTTTAATGTTTGGCTTTTGATTCCTTTTAGTGTTTCTTTTTTTATCGTAAAGCACTTTGTGCAGCCTATGCTGTTGGAAACACGCAATATAAATAAATCTGACCTTGACCTTGATTGACAGCATGACATAACAGAGGGAAAGACATTGTGAGCATAAAGTTTAAGTTGATCTGTAACTTTTTCCCTGTGCTGTACTTTAGAAAAAAAAAGACTTATTCTCCTCTTACTCTGTGGTAGTAAATCATGGTCAACATAACAACTCCAACTTCTAAGAGACATGATTAGATTTACATGTTGTGCTGTGACAGGCAGACGGCAGTTTCATGTCATTAACCCTCCGTATAAAAGGAGACGACTGAAGAAGCGCTGGAGTTGCTGAGGCCCAGCATTCACGTGGCAACGCCCTCCATTCTGTTCCAACAATGGAATCAAAGTGGCGGAGATAAATGAAAGAGAAAGTGCCACTGGAGACTCAGCCATTGATCCGGCACAGAAACAAATCTGTCTTCTTCTCTGTCTGCAGGGATTAGAATAATACAGTAGCGAGCACGATCAGCATGACTGTTACCGTTTCAGCTCTTTTTCCCCCTTTTTCACTGTTCACATAACTCAGATAATTGAATCTTTTCCAATATGGTCATCAAAGTTAATGGTCATTAACTTTGTCAAATTAATGTTAGGTCTTTTTGTGTCTTCCTGAAAGGTTTAATGTTTTTGATGTTCTATTCACAGAAGCACAATTTGATATTGTTTATGGCTGCCACAATGTGTCTCTGTAGTTTTGACTTATAAAATTATAATTCTTTAGAGAAAAGGTAAGGTAATGTTTAGTGACACCCTTTGGTAGATTTGTGTTGCAGACAGTACAGACAATTTAAATATGTAAACATCCAAATAAATTAAAAATCACAGGCATACAAACAACAAAAAAACATTAGCCTAAAATACTTTGAATACTTAAAACATTAAAGTTGGACATGGATATTCATCCATCCATTTACACCCGTTTACTCTGCAGTGTTCACACACTTTGAACACTGCGATACGGGGCCCCTAAGGGCACATGGAGGAAAACACAAAAGAACCACCCTGACTTTCTTGAGATCCCAATTTGCTTTCTTGAGATCCCGAGAAACTTATTGAAAAATCTGTACTTCTCTTTTGGGTGAAAAGGTGTGTTTATACAGTTTCTTCAAAGTTGGTATTTCATACCATTTCCTATGGTGTGGAGATGTCTCAGATGAGGGTTTTGTTTCTTTTTAGTGCTTTGCCGCAATTCAGTGCAAGGCAAAACAGTGGAAGCGCACAGTAGCCCAAGGCATTCAGTCAAATGTCATCATGTTTTTTTCTGTTATAAATGTTTGGAAATGAGGGAAAAATGGAGCAGGAGATCAACAAGCTGATTGGTGCAGCGTCGGCTGTGAAGCAGCTGCTATAACAGTCTGTCACGACAAAGGGAGAGCTGAGTCAAAAAGCAAAGCTCTCGATTTACCAGTCGATCTAAGTTCCTACCCTCATCTATGGTCATAAGCTTTGGGTCATGACTGAAAGAACGAGGTTACAGACACAAGCGGCCAAAATGGGTTTTCTCCGTATGGGCTCTCCCATAAAGATAAGGTAAAAAGCTCAGTCATCCAGGAGGGACTCAGAGTAGAGTTGCTGCTCCTTCACTTCGAGAGGAGCCAGTTGAGGTACGTTCTACCAGGAGGAGGACCAGGACACGCTGGAGGGACTGGGAACTTCTTGGGTTCCCCCCAGAGGAGCTGGCCCAAAGGGCTGGGGGTGAGGGGAGTCTGTGCAAAATCTTGCCAAGTTGTCTAGAGAGACTATCTTAGACAAACTATCTTAAAATGAACTAATCAACTTGAAAAAAAGCACTTGTTTTAAGTAAATAATTCCTTAACATTGATGAAAACGTGCTAGTTCCATTGGCAGATAAATTAATTTAAAACATGGGGAAAATGTCTTGTTACAAGTGAAATAATCTGCCAATGGATCTAGAACTTTTTAATCAATATTAAGAGATTATTTCCTTAAAACAGGTTCATATTTCTTGCTAAAAAAGTCACTTGTGAGTTAATTTTGTCTGATTTCAAGGGTGCCAAGATATTTCCACTGGAAACTAGACCACAACAACTTGGTAAGAGTTTGTGTTTTTGCAATGTACCCACAAATCAATGGATAGTTACATTTTTGGATCAAAATTACTACAAATATTACACTCTGCTTTTTGAACTGACACGAGGCTCTGCTGAACTAACTCGGCTGTGCCAACCGCACCACTCGGACACAATTCTCTGCATTCATGTTTATTTAATATTTATGCAACATCTCTTCCAATCAGGATGAGTTCTACGGTTTTGGCATCCTCCTACTCCTGTGTGCTGGAGACTTCTCGAAGCCCCCCCGGGCTCTTCCAGTGTTTTCATGCCCAACTTGGAAGCTACATCACTTTATATATATTTCAGAAGGGAAATATGAATGTGTCCCACTTTACCTTGAAAACCACCTCGCAGAAAAGCTTCTCATCCAAATGGCATCAACGGCTTGTGGAAATGCCTCATGCTTTGTGGCACTTTGTTTCATGAAATGATGCGTCAAAAACAGCGAGTGTTTAATGTGTTTTAAACCAAACATGGTCTGTAAGTAAGTGATTTATATGCAGGCAGGGAGCGTGGACTATTTCTGGAGCCGTGCGCAGTGTGATTCAGAAACAAAACGAGAAGGAAAAAAATGAACACGGTGCTGTGTAACCAGTCTTTATTGGTTTACTTCATAGATTCCATCACACTCCTCGTGCACCGAAGGCTAACAACAACGTATCAAGAAGAAAATGTTCCCTTTTCCAAGGGAAATTTGCTTAGTATTAATTACACATTACATGTTGTTGTGATAATATTTTTGCCTCACTCAGTTTTTTCAGTGATCAAACCAATTTTAATATGAAAGCTAACCAGATTAAAATCCTCTTTTCAAATAACAGAGATTTAAAGAGAAGTGGCAAAAGCAAATGAGGCAGATTAGCAGCGTTTGCCACGAACTGAAGGTCTCGTCCAGGACATGTTACTGTGAATGATTGTTTCTGCCAAATATGGAGTTGGTAGCACGTCACAAATGTGCGATAAAATGTTATAGGACTGAAACTATGAGAGAAAAAAAACATGTAACGTGATACAAGTCAGAGTATTTATGTTGAACTGTTGAGGATTTACGCTCAGGGCTCTTATTATTCATTTTACATCACTAATGGCGTTCTAATCACGTTAGGGGTCCAGCCATATTGTTTCCAGGGGGAACAATGATAAATGGATTCTGGGCTTTGCAGGAGCAAAGAGGAGGAAAGAAATCAGTTAAAAGAAGAAACCGAAATCAAATAAAACAGGTAAATGAAATAAAACATGAGTTCAACAGAAATAGCTGAAAATATCAGTTTTCCTTTCAGTTCGTTTTCTTGTGGAGCAGGAAAGCTAAAAATAAATCATGTGACATAAACTGGATTAACTTTCTAGACTGAATGCAGATGTCAAGAAGTCATATAAATAAACTAAACTTGAAAAAGGGAACTTTGCACTGTGAAATATTGACTAAGCAGAAGGTCTATGGAGCTTTAACCACAATGTACAAAGTAGATGAATCAAAAGTCGAAGTGTGATCAGGAGGCCCATAAGTGGCAGCACCAGAAAATCAATATGTCCAGCATTTCCTGCTGAAACGTAGTGAATAACGCTTGAGTTGTGGTCTCAGTGAATCAGAAACAGATTCCTAACAAGGAATGGAGATAAACAAATCTGGTGGCCAGCGATTCTCACTGCATGATGGGAAGAGAACGGCGGCCTCAGATGAATCAGCCCATCAGCATTGGCAGAAAGATGAAAATAAGAACATAGACACCTTTATTAGTAAGAATTTGGTTTCCAGAGAAAACAACTCTCTTCAACAATTACATAGTAGTTTTATACATCAGGATTTCACAAACCTTTAAACCGACGTGACATTTGTCTTTGACGGTTATCTATGAATAAATGAGCAAACAGGCATCGATGGGGAAATGAAGACTCGTACGTAACACCAGGAAAGGTCCTGGTACTCGGACTCGGTGTAAAGTTTTACCATTAGCATCACAATGTTTATAGTTAGTGTTTCTAGATAATGTTTGTAACAAAATGACTTCTTTTGAATCGTCCAGAATATAAAAAATCTGGAAAACTGAGTTGTTTGGTTTGAGACTATATAAAATTTTTCTTTTACGTTTTTAAGACAATGTGTTATTTTTATTTTTTTTTACATTTCAAGCTTACAAAATTAAGCATGGTGACTAATCACAGCGCTAGAGTGTGATTAATATGATACATTTTTAAATTGATATATAATAGTGTGCATTTTCCTTTGAATGTGTGATGCTTTGTTAAATGTGTGTGTGCACGACCGTTTTGGATAAACAGATGAGCTTCGGCTTCAAACAACTGGCCTGTTTCCCTCCACTGAACTGTGAAGTGCAGCAATTTCTTTTTTACTGGGGCCTGATGGCCTGTGAATAGGTGTGAAGGTGGAGGCTGTGCTGTGATACATGGGCTTTCCCCTTGCTCACCTTGGGGTCTCCTTTTCTGCTCCACATTATTACACGGGCGCCTGCATTATCACAGCAGGACGAGGAAAAGGCTTTGTCACAACGTGAGCGAAGCCGGAGCAGCTTTTTCAGCCAGCCATGTCAAAGTCTCAGAGTATGAGCTCATGCGCCGCGCCACACGCCTACGTTGTCCTTTCGCCATGTGGAAGTGTCGGTTTAAGTTTGTTTGCCTCGTTTTATTACCATGCAACGTTTTCCTCTGAGACGGTCCTGTTTCGGTTTCTCTGGCTTTTTGTTCCGCCGCCCCAATTCTAGAGCAAAGGGGCCTTGTGGGACCCAGGCTGTAAGAAGCAAAAATCAATAGCTTGGCGAGCAGCATCATTTTACTAGTGACAAGTGCATTTATCAAGTAAAAAAGCAGAACTGCTCAGCGAGCGGCACCGAGAGTCTCCCTACATACTGTATCACTCTTCCAACCTGCGAATGTGCTGTGCTATAAAAGGTGCAAAAGGCTGCCTTTTACCATCGATGTTGTTAATTTTATGGAGCCCTCAGGAATCCCGTTCACCTTTGAGCAAGTAGAAACGTGTTTTTAACTGTTATCATGTATGCTCCAGTTCTGTAAAGAGGAAATTTAATGAGTAGTTAATGCTCTGTGGGGGTAGAAGAAGCTGTAAATGTGGGATGAGGGCAGAGCAGAAACTCAGAGCTCGTTTCTGTGTCGCGGTGGCTCAGCAGGTTCAGTCCCTTTCACGTACCAACATAAGTCAAAGGTGAAATAGTGATGATTACTACCTCAGTAACCAAACGGTAATGTTGCACACTAATGGTTATTTTAGCAATTGATTATTCTGACGATTAATTGATTGTATTTTTTTTTTATGCCGCACTCTGTTGACTTTCCATTTAACCTCTGTAAGTTTATTTTATGCAATATTTAAAATACAAAGAAATATTTTATATTTTTTCTAAAATAGAAAGAGATTTTATTGCCAAATTAAAAACATTTCTTTAATGAACACTTGCTCAGTTGTAGCAGTGGATGCGTCTGCAGCTAAAACAAAATCGTTCTAACATCAACATGTGGAAACCTCAACGCTTTCTGCTCGATTTCACACCAATACAGTTTGGGCTGATCTGTTGATTCTTAACAAAATAGCAAGAGGTGCTTAATGGAATATTTCTTTTGTTTTTATGCAGAATTTAAACAAGATGTGGCTGAATTGCAAAATGGGATGTTGGGGTTTTTTGTACCGTTTTGGCTTAGTTACAGTTCTGGGTGTGTTACTATTTTAGCAAATGGTTTGTTTTTGAGTCTGTATACTCTCATCATCAGTTAATTGATGACTAAATTAGTCAAACATTATGTCAATAATCAAATCATCACGATTAATCGTTGCAGCCCTGAAGGATTTACACATGACGTGTAGGGCAAAAAACCAGGTCCATTCTGGTGTTGACAAGCCCTGAGAACTGCTCATTAAAGAAAACTACGAAAAGAAAATCAAATATACTTTACATGTGATCGTTAACAATGGTTAATTACAGGAAATAAACATATAAACTACACAGATCTCGTGAGCTGAATTCCAGGACGGACTAAATCATTTTTTAATGGTCTTAAGTTTCTTCTCCTTCACCGTCTTTTCCCACGTAACGACAATAAAAAATATACATACAGTATGCGTATATGTATATCAGAACTGATTCTTGTACTTTGTCTGAACTACACAGACCTCATGACCTGATGTCCAGGACGGGTTAAATAATCCTTAATGTTCTTCTCTACCGTTTCTCTTGTGTATTTCCTTTATTTATCTTCAGTTTTTACATTTCTTTCTTTCTGTGTGGAGCTAACCGTCTGTCGCGTCCCGCAGAGTGCATGTATCTCACGGCTCGTATGGAAGTCAAATTTAAACAAATGTATTTTCCAACAACTTGCATGGAACTTTAATAAAAACTACGAGGTGCAATAGAGTAAGTTTGGATATACAGCTTTATGGAGCATTAAATGTAAATATACTGTTACATGCACGCTTCCACTAAGGATTTTGTAGACACTTGTAAACTCCGTCCAAATTCTGTTCTTGGTTTTAATAAACTAATTTGAAGGAAAAAAAGTAGACAAAAACATCCGAAGGTCATGTTTTGATTTGATACTTGCATCAAATCAAGTTTGATAAAAGTATCTATATCGATAAAAGTATCAATTTCAGTGATACTGGCCTTTCATTGATTTGGTATTGGATCAATACCAAAATATCACCACCTTCCTAAAATAGTTACTTTTTGCCAAAAGGTGACTTTTGATAGAAACTTTTGATTTTGGACAAAATCCACCTTTTGGCGTAAATCCAAAAGGTGATGCTACATTAAATGTTTTAATATTCCATAAGCTTCTCAGTTACTCAAAAGGCATGATTCCTCAACAGAGATATATTACATGAGCCGTGTGCACAGATGGGCTTATTAAGGGGTTAATCACTCTGTCACCTCCCCCTGCTCTGTTTTCCATTTTAAAATTACCTTCCAGGAGCAGAATTCACATTCCGGTGAAATACAAATTATACGCTTCACACAGCAACACTGTATTTTATTTTTATTTTTTTTAAATGACTGTTTTGTGCGACAAAGTTAAATTATGTTTCAAAAAAAAAAAAAAAAAAAAAACAGTTCTGAAAACCAGCCAAAAGGTTTAGAGAAAGTGAAAAATGTGACTGGAAGGCAGATGGTCTCATTTCATTGACTGGATCATCTCTGTGCTTGTCTCCACCACTCAAATGGTGTGTGTGTGTGGGCTGTGTGTGTGTGCGTGTGTGTGTGTGTGTGTTCAGCTGTAAATCCTAGCTGCAGGAAAGCTCTGTAAAACCAGTTTGAAGTTTAAGAAAAATACTCACAACCCAGGCTCCACGTACTTTTAGAGAAGTTATTGACCAAACTGCATTGGAATATATTAATTGGTATAAAACCAAGAAGACGAAGAGTTGCGTTAGCGTTGTAGTGTGAAGATTTTATCCCCTAATTTGCTTCACATTTACTCTTCAGGTTGCAGCAGAATTTCACATGAAAAGGAACAATCCGTATTTTATAAATATTTGCCAGAGAGTCATAAAATATAAGGTGACGCATTTTACTTGAGTTCATTTCAGCTAACGGTGTGAACATTTCCTGATTCATTAGCTTTGTTTCTATCAAAGTGTCATGCGAAATTTAAGCAAACTTCCATGTAACAAAAAAGTGAATGAGGCGTGTTTCCATCTACTGGTTTGGACAGAACCAGTCAGGCTGGATAAAGGGTCATTCCGTCAGATGTTGATGCTACACATGGCTGCAATAAACAGGAAGTAGAGGTTGCTAGCTAGCACAGACCACACATCTCAGAAAAATGGACAGATGTTTCCAGGAATATGTTGCTATTGGAAAAGCTGTAATTATTCTGTCATGTCAACTGGCATTGGCAATGCTGTATTTTGTCCGGAGACAAATAAATAAAACCCAATTCCAATAGAAACAGCCGATCAGTCGTGTGATATTAACGTTCGCTACGTCAGAACTTGTTCAGCAAATGTTTTGGACGAAATTGAGAAAGTTATTTTGAATTTTGCCGTTTCCATCAACCATTTCTAATGTGATGCTTCAAACTGTGCATAAAAAAACATTAATACATGTGGTTTTTTTGACTGCTAAGAAAGCAGTCCAAACATTTGTAACAACGTCAAAATACTGTAGCATTACGAGACAACAGAGTATCTACAGTCAGAAGCTTCTTCAGGTATGCTGTAATACAGGCTGCTACATGAGGTCCCTACCCCACCCACAGCCATCACAACAACTTATTAAAAAACATGTATGACATGAATTACATTAGACTTCCCTTTGAGATTAATAAACTGTTTTATTTGAATTAACTATTTGAATTTTCACATCATGTTGAGCTACTGAACTTTTTTCTCAATAGTGATGCATAAATAAAGTCTGTTTTGCATTCTTGAGCTAAAGAAGTATAAATACTGACTTTAAGTAGTCCTACCAAGTATTATAGTGGATAAACAATTGGTAAATGTGGGATGCCAATCTGGAGCACACAAGGGATCTGGAGAATAGACAAAGGTACAGCAGAAGGATAAGGAACTGGGTTAAGGATGTTTTTTTTCTCTATTAGGCAAATGTATCTTTCTGTAGCAGGAGAAGAAAATCAAAAGCAAATAGAGACATTAGAGAAGATACTGTACTGTAGCCAAACTGCCAAAGCATATGGGGAAGATGCAATCTCCTGAAGCAATAAAATTTTGTCCTTGACTTACCAGCAGCATGCAATGTCTGCAGAGAGGCTGCATTAACATATGCTCAACTTTAATGAGAGAAGGACAGATGGTGGTTTGGGGTTTTATCTCAACTGTAACTGGGTCCCTTGACTTTGCAGCAAGCGGATTGAGCAGAAAGATGAGGTGGGGGGCGATGGAGTGAGGAGAAACTGTGGAAATGTTAGAGGAAGAGGGAGAAGCCTCCAAAGTTGGGTCAATGTACGAAGAGTTGTGGACTGTTAAATCCAACATCCTCGAAATGTATCAACATGATTGGGAGGGTAGTGACAGAAAAGGTTGGGCCGTCAGGTTCAGTTCTACACTGCAGTTTTAAAACGAGTTGGACAACACCATGCCGCTACAGCATCATAAAAGTACAGTTTAGCAAGCTGTTTTAAAATTTAGAGCTGCAGTATGAAACTTTTATAAAGAACAAGTTGAAACTGTCACCACGTTGTGACAGTACAGTATGAGATAAATAATCTGAAAAAAATGGAGCTCCTCTGCCTTCTCCCAGTTTTAACTAGAAACAACCAATCAGAGCCAGTAGGTGGGTCTTAATGCTGTCAATCACCCTCTGTTGGTGCTGCTCATTTCCTCCTCCCCGTACACTCCTTGCTCTCTTGCTAGGCTGCAGCTAGCTTGTTGTGAATGCTAATGCTAGTTACCCTAACCACCGAGGATGGCGATTAAACGGGTTTTTCTGCGACAGTAAGTTGTTTCTCCACTAGTAGTGCATTGAGCAGCGAGTACATTGGTTTGAATGACAGCACTAAGACCCTCCTCCTGGCTCTGATTGGTTGCTTTTGGTGGGGAGCAGAGCATTTCTTCAGATGGTATATGTTTTGATAAACATTACATACACTGGCACCAGGTGTAGAAACGGATTATTGGACGAACAAACAGAAAATAAAACTACAATAAAAGGGGACTGAAGGTGTTGCTAATTTTCTAAAGTTTATTTTATTACCCAACCAAAACTCTAAACCAGAGCACTTCCTCTCCCGAACGCAAACCAGAGTTTCCAGCATAGAGGTGTGGACTCTACGATGACTGCAGACAAAATGTCCTTATCAGGACGGCTCAATGCGGTTCTTTAGTCCAGACTGGTTGCTTATGCATGCTGACCTTCAGATGAGTCCAGGCCTGATCTGAAGGTCAGCCATACAGCAGTTGGATCAGACACAAAGTCCACACTGCACAGAGCCTTATCATTATTCACTGCCTGACCACCAGCAGGGCAGTAATGTTAAAACCCCCAACAGTTATTACGACTGCCCTTGACACTTTACACCAACGCTGGAAAGTGTTTGAACATAAATAATTTAAAAAACCCACAACAAACTATGCTTCAAAGCAGAGAGAATATACATTTTGATTTGGAGCATCAGAGAGACTCTGAAGCACGTAAACATTCAAGAAAAAAGTTTTGTTTGTTCAAGGACACTCTGGCAGATTCAAACCTTTAACTGTGCTGAACAGGCCTATCAACACATATTTTACACATTTAGAAAGAAGCAATGAGGCCAATAAATTCTAATAAAAGGATGCTGACGAAGACGGAAGAGAAGTCTCATTATCGTATCGACTGTTCGGAGCTGCAGCTACAAGTTCCAGTTAATTCATGGCAGAAGAGTTGCAGTGGAATGGTTTTCTCTTCCACTAAAGAACAATATTGAAGACATCAATTTCTTTAATGTTTCACCACAGCAAAACGGAGTCTTTGAAGCCACCGTCTAAACGTTTAATTTGTCCCAGTGTGCTCCATGCTACCATGTAGCTGGGACTTCTTCTCTGGATAAAGTTATTATGCTATGGAGACTCAATGAAAAGTTGCTCAGTTTGCTGCCCTCCTGTTTCATTGTTGAACTGTAATCTGAAAATGTTTTCTACCAGCATTTACACGCAGTGGCGGCTTGTAAGGCTACAATTAGCAGCAATATTTTTGGTGTATTTAGCCTGGGATAGTGGGGGAAAAATGGGTGTTCACTTTTCAAAATCACATTTTCACTATAGTTATTCATAGTTATTTATGTATGACATGATTCCAAACAAAGTATAAAAGCTAAATATTTAGTTTGGAATCTAATTCTTCAGTTCCCAAGTAAATGTTTAGGGTCAAGTAACATATTTAATTTACTACATATTTAGTTTGGCGTTGAGAAGGAGTAGAGCGACTCAGATTAGCGGTGAGGATGAAAACACTTCTTTAATCTCACAACTGTGATCACGATCAGACAGAGTCGTTGACTAGTAGCACAGGAAAAACCTCAAATGACAGACGGTAACTGACAAGCAACCAACAACCACAGAGCACAAGACAAAAGACTAAATACATAATCAGACATAATCAGGGAACAAGACACAGCCAGGTTCAATCAAAGGTAAGACACTACAGGGGAACTGAGTAACCAGTAAGTGAGGAAAAATCAGGACATAAGCCTGAAAGTAACACACAACATATACAAAACCCCTAATCCCCACATGACCCTCCCCCAGCTTCAAAAACAGCTACTGGATGCCAAAACAACCCAATATGGATGGAAGGAGGGGCCACGGACAGAGGGCCTTAAAAAACTAAAGTCAGTGTGATGATCTGCCAACCTATACAAAATCCCTAATAAGGTGGAGCATATCTTCTGATTTTAAAGTGGTTATCCGACTGGAGCCGGCACTTTAACAACTTGATAGTTGTTGTCTTTCTTCCTGCTTGGGTGTGTGAGGGCGCAGCATAGGGACATTTGTCGAGTAACACTGACATTCAAGTCAGTTGGATGCGACCTGGACGTTAGGTCACATTTGAATCGGATGCTTATTGGACATCCAAGCGGCCTGGGTCGCGTTCGAAAAAGGTTCCCACAAAAATCACATGTTTTCACACGTGGTTCCCATTTTCCACATGTGGTCAAGTATTTTGTTCATGTGTTCAATGTTCCTTGCATCTTGTGATCACATGTGCACCACATTTTCTTTCACATGTCAATATCATTAGATTACCTGTCATATCCATATTACATTTCTCAATATTTTTAAGTACTTGACTGTGTTATTATAGTTATACAGTTAAGATATATTTAATGAATGTACAACATAAATATTCATATTTTTGAAATGTTATATATGTCAACAACATCTGACAAGTAAACACTGACATCCATCTGTAATGTAATTTACATTTTTTTAACATTGAAATAATTTTTAAAAATTGGACAATGCATATTAAGCAACCTGTCAGAAATAAAAATCGATGTTAATATGTTGGCACAAAAGATCATTTTCATCAGTTCTCTTAAGGCAGACAACATAATCATATATATATATAACATTTATAAAATATATATTTTATCACACATAATAAAGACAATTAAGTGTGATAAATATATATAATTTTTCGTGAAATACCAAGAAAAATAATAGTACAAAACAAAATCGAAGTTATATATATATATACTGTATATATAACATATTTTACACAAGCGGGAAAGAGATGCGACAGGCCGCCACCTATGGGTCGGCCTTACAAAAAAATCCCATGAAAATCCCATGAAAACCACACATGTGGTCACACAACATTTTCATGTGAAAGATGTATATCATATGTGGAAGCACATGCATACATGTGATTTTGGAGCATTTTGTGGTGAAATGACATGTGAATCACACATTTCCACATGTGATTTACACTTTTTCACACTGTATAAAATGTTTCTCACATGTAAATCACATGTGGAACTGTGTGATTCACACATTTCCACTAATAAAGGGGAATGAGAAGAGTATCTTCTCCTCCTCATCCTCCTATTATAACACCCATGAAGTTCAGGGTCCTAATCCCTTTCTTCCTCATCCTCATTCTCTCAGTGTGTGACAGACTGTTTCTGGACCATTACCCAAATCTATCTCTTCAACATGGTGAGTCTGGCATTCCAGTCAGCGGGTGCTTCTGTTTGGACGCAGCGTGTTTTTAAAGACCTCCCCGTAGGGGCCGAGGGGCTTATGAACGCCGCCGGTGAGACAAGCACTTGAGGTTTCCTGAGTGGCAGCGGAAGACGCTGCAGACGGCCTGTCCTGGACAACTGGCGTCACGGACACGGCACGGCTCGCTTCAGTTTTCACGAAAGCAATTTTCAACAACTTGAAGTAATAAACGGTGTCCACAGTTTTAGCAGGACACACGCAAGCCTTTGCACTGTAGCTTCAGTTTTCAGACATCAAGACACTTCTGAAGTCTCGGCAGAACAGAGGGGCAGTATTCGGATTTGCCGTTTTCAAATGTTTGTTATTAAGACACGAACGTAGAAGAGCAAAGCAAGTGGAAGACGGGGTAATGCAAAAGGAGGGAGATGAAAGCACTTCCAATCTCAAGCACGCAAAAACCTAAATTGCCACTTGTTTTGTGAAAATGAATTAAGAAGAGTTGACAGTGCAATCAAAGCCCAGTTCCCTCTATAAAGACGGCAGCTACTACTATGTGCACTGAGACAGTCCAAATTGGTTATTTCAGCAAAGGCTGGTAAAATAAGCTGAATATATGAAAAGTGCTCAGTCTTTAATAGGAAAACTCTCCACCATCAGCTCGGCCTCGTTTAGAAACGCCAACAGTAGAGCAATACGCCGCCCATTGTTAGAAAAATGATCTAAGTTCATTTACTTGTGAGTTTATATGCTGCTGGTAGGTCCTTTCATTAACATCGCTGCCACAGTTTCTATGCAGTTTCTGGACACTTAAAAAAAAAGGATTTTCATTTAAATATGGAAAAGAAAAAACATCAGCATTTTCAGATTTTAAACATGATCTGTGTCTGGTTTAGACCCCCAAGCAAAGCCTTGATATTTTTTTTTTGTTTGTTTGTTTGTTTCATTTTCACAAATAAAATACAAGTATCATAGATCAGTTGCATCTGTATTCGGAGAATAGGTCTCCAAGTTGTTCAACATTCACTCACACAGGCTAAAATGTCCCTCAAAGCATTAACTTACGCTTTTTGTCATTGAAGTCAAAAGGGCGACAGACACAATGTAAATATTTAGAATTTTACCATTATCTGCCGATTCAGCTGATTTACTACCAATGTTCTATTCTTTGAAGTTTTCTAACTACAACGTCCTTACCCACACATTCTACCTCCAGAAAACAGCAGCACTCAGAATAAAACACTAGTAATTCTGCTTTAACCAAGCTGAGTGTTGTTTAACTGTCTACCTCTTCCCTGTGGTTGGAAGTGTATGTGGACACTGATAGTCTGGTAGACTTGGTTTTTATTGAGGACCAAAATTACAACATTTGTTGGACTTTCTTCTGCGGTTCACTTTCACACTGAGGGGGCTACACTGATAACAAGTAAGGATAAACAGAACTAAACTCCACACACAGTTTTACAACATATCTCAGGAAAGCCCGCTAAAGAACACTTGTGAAAACATGCGTGAGTTCAAGGAAAGGTCTTAAACACAGTTGATCAAGTTCCTCCTCTCTGGGGTGAGAACACTAAACCTTAAAACTAAACAACAACTAGTAATATAAAACTACTAATGTAAGAAAGATAACAAAACATAATAAGTCTAACACTGACTGTGTCAGACAAATCGAAAGACCTGTTTGTAGGGTTTCTCTTTCGTCGATGGTTTAAGACCATGAGCCATTTCTCCTCCTGCTAGCACTGTATTTACCCAGAATGCCCTGCTCTGCAGCCTGCTTCCTGCTTTTGGAGAGATTTCCAGTCCGCTTGGCATTCACATATCCATTCGACCTGCATCAGAGTTCACTTCAACCAAATGGACACCTGGGTTTGTTTGCAGACCAGAGTTCACTTCAACTGAACGGAGACGAAGTGCTCAACTTATACATTTTACAACTATACTTACTAGTATAGTTCTAGACTATACTATACAAAGTATAGTAAGTATAGGCTATAATATACTTACTTAATACTTAATGTAATAAGTGTATAATATAGCAATATTATTATGTATTGTTCTATTTTGAAAGGCTGGATTAAATACTTTAGCCAGTTGTGTTTATAGCACATGTCCATAGAGTAATAGATCTTGTTGATTGTGTTGTATTGCCCATAGATGGAGTGTTAACTGTACTGGATCTGCTTCCCCTTCACCTTGTGTGTAACAGGAAGGACATGCAGGAAGGTGGGTTTGGACAGCCTGGTGCTGGCACTCGCTCACTTCTTGCTTCGCAGGACGTGCAGACAGGGAGTGAACCAACTTGGATGTCCTTTTTACAGAAGACTAATCAAGACAAAGGACACAATAATTAGGCTTACACTCCAACACCACACAGCTCCATTGAGGAGACGGCGTCAAGCCGTTGTGAAACAGCAATGAGTTTAACATCCTGGCTCCAGGGATACTGTGAGGAAGCCTTTAGGATACGTTCAGAGTTTTTTATTATGGATTAAAACATTAAATGTTTTGGTAAGCGTTCCAAATACAATTGTTTTCCCACTAAAATTTATTTTAGCATGTGTTTATGCCCGAACACATAAAAGTACGTTTTATTCAGAAATGAGCATGTTTGCACATCAGATATGAATGTTTCCAGACGTGTTACCTTGGTTAGAAAAGCAGACGCTGGTGGTAATGAGATTGTGCTATCAGATCCTCCACTGCTGCATTTGTACAGAGGAGAACATATTACATCTGTTTGTTTTAATAACACTATTAAAATCGTGTTAGCTTACATGTCACAATACTGTACAAGTACAATGTAGCTTGTAGAAGCGCAACTCCTTTCTTTCTATTGCTGCTTTCACTTTTTCCAGCGGGGTAGTTAGCTGGCTGCCTTGTAGCTACAGTAAACCGACATTTCTTACTTCAGTAAGTTCTATTTGGATGCTCCTTTGTGAATGATGGGAGTGATGGTGCTGCGTTATTTACTCTCACTCAGAGGTCAGAATGCAAAGCAGTGTGTTAGACCTCAGTGTTAGAGCATTGTTAGCTTACCGGGAAACGGCCTTTCTTGAGGTCATACAGTCATAACAAAGCACTGCACTGTGCTTGTCATGCAGTAAATAGAGATATCCATTCGTGTCATCAATCAGACAAAGTAGATTTCTCCACCTGACAAGGTCTTTACTCGGGGGAGGAAGAAGCCATTACTTCAAAAACAACATTAAAGGCCAGATTACAGTTTGTAAATAAACTCAGCGACAAATACTTCAGTTTTTCTAGAAATGTTCTGTGGTTTGAATATAACATTGATCTCAATATTGACCTTTGTTGCATTTGGGAGAAAAAGGAAGAAGCATGCAAGCCTTCATATTTGAAGTAAGAGAGTGGGAGCATCATGTTATGGGGCTTTTGGGATTAATGGACTTTATAAAACATTTGAGGCATTATGAGGAAAATAGCTTTGTTTAAATATTAAAGCAGCATCACATGATATCAGCCAAGAAGCTAACACTCGGGTGCAAATGGGTTTTCAAAGTGAACAACGACCTTAAAGCTGCAGTATGACACATTTACAAACAATATATACATATATACAGTATATATACATATATATACAGTATATATATGTATATATATGTACATTTAATAGCATCACTATATCCAGAAAGTATAAAATGAAACGGATAATCTCTTCATCCTTCCTGTACTCCTGCTGCCATAAGCAGAAACACACCACTCAGTCATAAATGACCAATCAGAGCCAGGAGGCGGGACTTAAGGATCCACCATGGTCATATTGAGGTCAGTCTGTTGACACATGCTCACGCGGTTTTGGATTTTTGTTTCTGCACAGACCTTTCATGGTCCACAAGACCCACCAAGTTGAGCTTCCGAAGAGACTGGACTCTTGGTGCCCCACTCCATCATTTTAGACTTCCCTCTCATTCAGGACACAGGAACACAAAAACAAAACTTTAGGGTAATCTGGAGCCCTCATAAGTTGTATTTTGCATCATTCACAAGCCTTACAAAAAACCCAACTCAATTGTCAGGAACTACTTAATGTTCAAGCAGGGTTTTCTTTCTTTTTTTTGTCAAGAGTACCCAAGTGTCTGAAATGTGTCAAAGGTGTTTCTGGGTTACAAGGCCAGAGCAGATGGTTGCCTCTTTCCTGCAGTTCATTTTTACTTCAATGAACTAAGGATGAACTCTCTTGTGCACCCGAGCATCTTCTGCGTCTTCCAGTCCATGTATTAATCCTTTTCTTTCCAGTTTAGTTGTGTTGCTGTTCAGAGACGTGGGGACCAGAGGAGCCTGATTCTTTTGGAATTTTGACTTGGACAAATAAATGTGATAGCAAACCTTTAGTTCTCATAGACTTCTAAAGGAGAAGTGGGAGGAAATCGTCAACTCTGGAGTCGGCGGCACTTTGTCATTCAAACTACATCTGCGAATACGCGATGTAAATATTTCCTTGGTTTGATTTAAACCTTCAATTAGTGTATTGGTGATATCATTTTGATCACTACAAATTCATATTCAGTTAGTGAAAGGAACTGAAGGTACCTTAGAACCTGACCTCTGTTTGGCCTGTTTCCTTTCATCACCGCCACATTTTAGATGTCATTAATCTGTCTTTACTAAACAGATGCATCATGGTCATGGGTTTGCTTAAGTGCTTCCAACTAGTAAAATTACCAGGCCGCGTGAGATCATTTTCCACTGTTATGCTGGTGATAGTCTATAGCTATAGACTCATCCACAAATCCTGATGAATCCAATCAGTTAGGTAGACTACAAGCATGGACATAAAAACCTAGATGATTGTAATTTTTCTGCTTTTAAATTCTGAACAGACAGAAGTTGTCATCTTTGGGTCGGAACCTCTAAAAAATAAGCTGCTAATTCAAACACTTGATGCTATTTTCTCAGGAAATCAGAGGGTTTTCTTCAAATTCACTGTAATACAAGAGATCCTTCCTGCCATCACTAAAAGTCTTTGAATTAATGAGTTACAACAACATTTAATTTCCCTTTGAAGCATTTTTTGAAATCGAATTTTATTTGAATTAACTGGCCTCTGGTAATGAAGTGAAGAATCTCTGTTATTTTTGTCCAAGATGTAATTTCAATCCAATCGTGAGCTATTAAAACTATGCATTTATTTTATTTCATAAAAACCACAAACCATCTTGTTTGGACTTTTTCAGGTTCTTAAGGTAGGATAGATATTGTACAAAGAGGTGTCACATATAGAAATGAACAAAATAAAACATAAATAAACATTGGACCAGTGTTTATTGGTCCAAAATAAACACTGGAAAACTTAATTTGACAATCTGGTTGAATTTGGTGGCTGTGTACTCAGACATGTTTAGATAAAGTGGAGAAGAAGAAGAAAGCTCAACATTCAGCCTTATTAATCTAATGATTCCCCATGACTGACAGTTTTTAGTTCAGCCTTTTTGGCGCCCCCAGCTGGTCCATGTCACACCTCTCTGCTAAGTTCATCATAAAAAAGAATCTTTGCCACCTTTTCAGTTTTGTAAAATATCGATTGACTGAAAGAATCCCAATAACTCAACATAATTGCAATATCAAATTACATTTCAGAGCACCTCTACCCTGTGACTCCCCCACTCAGTTCCTTCAGACTAGCCAGCAGCAATTAGCAAACACCTGGTGGAACTGAGCGTCTGCTGAGCTCTTATAGGAGCTGGCTCTCAGTGAAATGCTGGTAAAAAGCCATGTTGTGATGACTTCCTGAAAACGGAGTTTACATTAGTTAGTCATTTCTCTTCAGTCATATTTTTTTATATATATATAATTTTTACAACAGTTGAAGTTAACAGACAGTGCTATAAAATGGCACTCTGTGCCTGGAAAATACATGATACTTCTCCTTTAAATGCTGCTGCAGTAGTCTGTGATAAGGCCGTGTGATTGGCTCTTTGTAGTCACATGGTTCACATGAAAGCCAATTGAAATCTAAGCCCTTGTGGCCCATAAAGCCCAGCAGCTCACTGGAAGTACCACCAGCCCTCCCACTTTGCCACATTTACACTGTAGAACTGCTTGATGACATTGTTAGCAACTGTAGTCAGCTTTGTCAAAATTAGTCATTCATTCATTCATTCATTCATTCATTCATTCATTCATTCATTCATTCATTCATTCATTCATTCATTCATTCATTCATCCATTATAATCAGGTCTTGTAAAGGGAAATATTAATACACAGACAGCAGCTCTATTGTGAGCCAAAGATGAGCAAGAGTCACCTTAACTGGCCCATTTTCCCAATTTTCCCGGGGTGTTAAGGTCAGCATGCCGGCTGCCATCAGTAATCCTGCCTCCCTGTTGAGGATTCAGAAAGAAGGACAGCGTCTATAAATGGCTGACCCAGATGTCTGAAAACAACCTAAATCGGTACCAGCAGACATCCAGTGGGGGGTGAGGGGTGGTCGAGCGTCTAGACAGGACCAGGAGTCCAGAGTAACCGCACCGCCTCACAGCCTCTGTCCTTCACAAAACCTTTCACCTACAGCTTCACCGCGCTTTCCTGTGACTGACGCCTGTCAATTTGTCTCATCTTCACTGCGGCCCGACAGTCTGTCATGGAAATGTGTAAATTAGACGCTTATTTACACTGATGGCTGAACCATACTGCTTTGGGTTTTTTTTTTCTGTTCGGCCATCTCTGGCCTGTTAGGGCCCCTTAGTGTGGGCCTTCCCCTTGAGAGTGGCTGTTCCCTCACTACATGCCAGTCGTTTAGTAGGCAGTCATGCTTTGTGTGTCGAAGAAGCTACAACAATTTGTCTAATATGTATCCATCTCAATGCGTGAGCACTAAAGCCGAAACATGAAGTGGCAGCACTAAAATGCTTCCACTTTGAGTGACGCCGGAGTCATTTCCAGGAGCAGAAAAACTGTAATTTCACTCTTAACCTGAGTTTGACTGTACTGTTCATATAAATATTAATTTTTCCAACTGAAACCTGCAATGAGTTTAAACATTTAAAACTCCACTGGTCACAACAGCCTGAGTTTAATCATTTGTATTATTTTCAACAACTGCCCTTTTACTTTATAGGGGTTCTTTTCACCTATTCCTCAACGAGATCAAAGGCAACATACATGACATGATGTGGACATCAACATCTGTAACTGTGTTTCCATTACAAATGTACGCAAATGTTGTCATTATTCCACTAATGTTGAAAAAACACAGTTGCGGTTTTTCCATGAAACAGGAAACTCAATCATAATCACACGTATATAAGTTTTACACCATTAGTCACTAAAAAACATGTCATACCATCATCCTCCAATTGACCAGTTACATGGTCAATGGAAATGTAGCTACTGCTGTTGGTTTCCTGCAAATAGTTCACTTCTCCATGCAGACCGGTGGGTCGAGTAATCCCTGGTGAAAGGACACACTCCAGTCTTCATCAGGCACAACCATAAGGATTCAAGTTTGTTGAAGTTCGAGTCTCCAATGAAAACTTCTAGGAAACCAGAAGTAAGCAACCATTGCCTGATTATGCAAGACTTCCAGTTACTCAAAAGGAGAGGACGGTCTGTAAAAACAGACAATCTAGGATGAGTTTCTCTCTCTATCTTCTCTAACCGTTTGCTTGGCATTTCCAGATTGTGAGCAGTGTTCAAAATTTCAGTTAACCACCTCTAGAAAACACATAATGTTAGATTAGTTACCTCAATGGAAAGGCCATAAAAAATGCCACGGAATTTTGAATCCTACTTTACAATATACACAATAAAAAAGACAAACAAGTAAGTGACAGATGTGCAAAGCAGATAAAAAAATCGTTTGCAACCCAGTTTGTTCACTCTCTCCATCAGTCATCTTTCTTCATCGTCTCCTTTCCTCGTCTTGATTTCAATCACACTTCACATACAACAATTTGGTGCAGTACCGCCACCAATCAGTAGGGAGCGACCACCGTCTCGGACCATGAATGTTGCTTTTTTACGCGTGTGCAGGATGACGCTTGTAAATTTGTGATTTGTACTTGCATTGTTGCTGAGATGTAACTCAGGAGTGGTTTTCACTGAGATGTGGTGAAGACAACCTGCTGAAGTTCAAAGCCAACACCGACGTTTAAGGGAGTCAGAATGCTGCCTGGTTGTTGGCGTCAGTCTCACCGTATCATGAGAACGGTACGAAAAGAGAAACAATCCAGTGAGTGGTAATTGTGTTCCTTGTTCATTTCGACGGTCAACTACCCATTACAGCCGAGGTACGCTGAAGACTGAGCTTTCTTTGCCTCAAATTTGGTTATGGGCAAAACGACGATAAAGGGGGAGAATATTATGATCTACTGTTAGATATGTTCAAAGATCGATCGGAAGGAAATGGCCTAACTGTGGAACCTTTCTCCTTGCAGAATGAATGAAATGAAACAAGCAGAGAAAGCAAACCAAGTGAAGAACAAAAGGATGAGGAAAAATGAGACGTGTGGGTAATTCCAAGGCTTAATGGCTATTCCCACAGCTCATTGGTCAGAAAGAACACCTCAGCAACCTTGACAAAACCCATGAGATATCCATACATCATCCATATACCAGGTACTTTACAACCCGCCTCCACAGAGATCATCAGCTTACAGCCATTGGATCTTTTTCCTGAAGGCCTTTTTTTATGGTTTGGTCATTGTGCCAGTCAGACAAAGCTGAGGTCATAACATCTAGCCACATAGCAGGCGTACTGTAAACGTTAAAAGATCGGCAACATTACATCCAAACAGCATGTAGCAACAGTGACCCACAGTTATGATCTGCAACTTTGTTTTTAGCCAAACTGACATGCATCGTGAAGCTAATATTCAGGTATAATAATCTGCAAATCCTTTTTTGTTTTGGCTGCATAGGTATTGGATATAAAATGTTTAATATCCACACATGGTTTACTGCCGTGCCACCCCCAGTCTGACCTTGATATGATGAGAATTTCCTTCATGGGACGCAGAGCTCGCCCATCAGTCATGGTTTGCTTAGCCAGGCTGTCTGGTGCTATCAGGTTGTAGAGCAGAGCAGATGCTGCTCTCTCCGAGCGGGGATGGGTTTTTACAGACGCTGTTTCCTCAAGTCTTCCCTCTGTACGTCTGACTGCAGGACAAACACCAACTGCTGTTTGTTTGGATTATATATTCATAAAGGGCAGCGTGGTTTATGATGGGTTTTACCTAGAACAGCTAAGGCCATGTATGATTAAATGAATGATAACATGTCCTCTATCAGCCAACCCAAGATACAAAAATCTTCTTCAGAATGCAAGTTCAAATGATATGTTTGGATTATTATTATTTTCAATATTGGTCAATATTTGCTTGTGTAGATACATTTTGAAGGCATCAAAGAAAATTCCCTGTTTTCTGCATTGGTTTGAGGTCAACCGGTTAGGTACAATCGATCGGTTAGGTATCGATTGTACCTAACCGATGCAGGATAGGTACAATCTAAGGCAGAGTATTAGGGTTATTGCGAATAGAAAAGAAAAGAAGAGTCAATTTCTGCCAACTACTTGGACATTTCTGAGTTTGAAAATTCAAGAAATGGCTAGAAAAACCCAGAAGGTTTGAGATTAGTCTCAAAAATCCTTTGGAGGAAGCTTGGAAACTTCTGAGTTTCAAAAAGTTAAAAAGTTCCAACCTTTGAAACTGATAACAATCAAAAATAAAAAAGTCAACTTTTGAAACTCCGACATTTCAGTTTTTCTCCAAATTTGATTTTTCTTTTCTGCCGTATTTTTGACTTTTAAAAATCAAAAACTTCCAATGTTTTTCTAGAAGATTCCATAGATTAGTCTCAGTATTTCTGAGTTTTTTGGTGGAAATTTACTCTTCTATTTTTTTATATATATCTACAATGGCCATCACTTTGTCCTTTGTGACAAAGAGCTCACAAACAGGCCATGTACTGTAGATGAGTTTGTAAATTAGATTAATAATCTTATTCCAGTTTCTTTAAGGTTTTGTTTGTTTTGACCCGTTTTATTTTGGTACGATCTAATGAAGTGCAGTGCGGTGAAAACCAGTCAGATTTTTGTTGCTCAAGATGGTTCTGAGAAACTAAAGATGCTGAACAATAAAAATCACCAAAAGATTTTTTCTAACCCTTTGTGAGCATTGACTACAGTAGGTAACACTTTTCATTACAAAAAACAGACAAACAAAACAAAGCTAGATACAAAACTTATGTTTTCTCATTTTCTAATCAGATTTCTACATTCATTTGAATTTTGGAGTAAACAGAACCTACAACCATCCAGCAACTTTTCAATTAAATCTTAGACGTTTAGTTTGATAATAATTAGATACAAATAAGACACATTATATATATATATATATATATATATATATATATATATATATATATATATATATATATATATATATATATATAAAGACACTGGGGCTGAAATGTTTGAATGCAAAATTTCTCATGATGAAGCGTAATTTCATGGCTGACAACAAAGAGACAATCTGACAGTTTGTGGAATATTTTAAACAATAATTTAAAAAAAAAAAACGATTAAAAAAACATGTTTTTGAAATTCAGTGGTAGTTATTCTCTCTTCTGTATTTTGGATTCAAGACATTTTTACATATTATAAGAGAAGAGGAGAACTCTACCAGTGATGCTATCACTTCTCTTGAATCAATACTAATGAATTATTGAGTGAAAACAGGCTCATGGCGATATTTTAGTTTTGTCTTATTTCAACTTGACGGAGACATTTGCACTACAAAATCGACAAAAAAAAAAAAAAATACCTGGTAAGATCTTGTGTTTCTGCAGTGAATGTGGATTGATCTTTTTTTAATTTAAGTTCTACTTCTAACCATCTGCATATGAAATACTTTCTTTGGAAACAGTCACAGGCTTAATATTATGAAGTCAAAAATACCCACTGGGGGAAAAATTGATCTTCTGCTTGAAAATGGATCACTTAACTGATAGGAAAAGAAAATGAACAAGAAACACACACACACACACACACACCCTGTGCTCACCATCAAAGTATCGCACAATAAACACACATTGAACATAACCACATTAGCCGCTGCTTTGTAGTGGGAAACTATCGTACATTACACAGAGTGGAAGAAGCATTTTAAACACAGCTTAGACAATTTATTTAATTAGAAGGAAAGCAGAAAACGTCTCCCTAACATAAATACTTTTCATGTGGTTTTCTCAAGATGATGAGAAAAAATATCTCATTATCACAAAGAAACCCATGTTGTTGTTTCTTTCTTACATTATTTGCTCTGGAAGAAAACGTTTGCCACCACTAGATTATATGCATATGAGATATAACATAAACAGCACCATTCAGAGATGCAATGAGTTTATAGCAGATGTTCCACCATGTCTGTAGTTCTGACGTTCTGCCATCACTGTGGTTCTAAAGAGCAGCTCAGAGAGGCAGACTAAATCCTATGTCTATTTTGAGTCTGTTTGTATCAGTTAGACTTTTGTTTTGAGTTAAATTTGGCTCGTTTTTTGTTAATTATGTCGCCACAGTTACTCGAAATGCCAGCAAAAGTAATATCTCCCCCCACAGGATTGAGCCGCACGTTTTGATATACGTATATATTGTGAGGGGGCCACGCAGCGGTACGAGCCGCATTAACGGTAGTATCGGGCAGGCCCCAATAAAAAAAAACTACAGAAAGAGCCAAGAAATTAAGGAAATCGAAGATTGTGATAATAGTGTGTTGGCAAATACATAGATGACTAAATGAAAAACTAACTAAATAAATAAATAGATAAATAAATACATGAATAATTAGATAAATATAATAAATAAAAAATTATCTAAAAATTGGAACAAAAGTCATAAAGGAAAATTCTGAAGAAATTTAAACAAGGCCTGCCAAAGTGTGCCAGTCGGTTGGCACACTTCGTGGGCATTCTGATGCTACAAATTAGCATCAATGCTAAAGTAAGCTACAATGTACTCAATAGCATGTGGAGATTGACAAACATGTTGAGTAACATGGACTTATACCATTCAGTATGTTGAAATTAGTGTACAAGTTAAAATGAGCCAAATTGCTAACATTAGCCAAAATGCTGTCAGTAGCATGTGGAGCATCACTCCATTCAGTGTATTAAGCATGGCTAATAAATAAGAAAAATAGCTAAAAGCTTCTTTTAGGGAAAAGGCTAATGCTAATGGGGGCAGTGAAATGCAAAGGTTTGTGCTGAAGTTAATTTACTGTCTTGCGCAGCAGGGCAGTGCAATAACCTGAGAGAAAAAAGATAGTAAAGGCTAATACTAGTTAGCACTACCCTGAGAGGAATATTTAGGCTTTTATTTTGAAATTCCGTTACAAAACTTAACGCGGTGTCACTGTTGCTCCCCGTGATTAAGCTCATAATTACAATCCTCTGTACTGAATAGCTCTCTGATAGCAGACGGTGTCCATAAACAAGTTTACTAAATATTGTACAATAATTGAAAACAGAGATGTAACTTCTATCATGAATATAGATTAGCCAAAAACCCTCCAAATTACAATGAAATACTTCTACTTCTGGTGGGCGACGGAAGTAACACCCTTAATCGTTTCCCTAGTAAGCCTCCCAGGAATAAGGTTGATAGAATGTTCAATTCCAATGGTATCAATGACATCAGCGGTTATGACGACACTCTATGATACCACAAAGGAATCTCTCTCTTGAATGTAGCTCGCAGGCAGCGTTTTCTCAGACCTGTTCCACAGTTCTATCGCGACAGATCACTCTTCAGAGCACGTTCGAAATTAATTGAAACAAGCGGGATATCGATTCCAGATATTACACGCCTTTCAGAGAAGCAAGAATTTACCACAATATAGACATGAAGCAACAACAGATTGTTTGTGAACATGAAGCTTTTCCAGCTGAGCTTTCATGGGTCGACATTATGGACCTGAACATCCAAGTCGACTACGACGCAGTCATTTCTTTTGAAGATGACAGCGACAGCCCCATTAAGCCGGAAGATGAATCAGCAGAGATCCAGGGGGAATCAGGTCCTTCTAGCAACTTTGAGAGTCCAACATCATTGGAAGTCAAGCAGGAAACAACTCCCTCTGCTGGCTTCGAGATTACCCCCTCAGTGGAAGTCGTGGAGGAAACTAGCCAACACATCATTGATCTGACAAAGCAGGTAGACGATCTTAAAAAAGAGTTGCAGAGTAAGATTTTTGATCTCCATGAGGAAAGAGACCGAAGGATTGCATATCAGGCTGAAGTCAAATCACAGCAGGAGGAGATTGAGAAACTGCAAAAAATGGTAGTAAAAGAACATCACCTGCGAGTCAAATGTGAACATGAAAGAAACGTGCCAGAGATTAAAGCTGTATCAAAGGTTTCTTGCTCTTCCAAAGTTACAGCCGACAAGAGCATTCTTCAACAGTTGGACTACTTCAAGAGGGAGGCTGAAAAATACGCCTCCCGCAATAAAGGTCTGATAGAAGTCATGGTAGAAGAATACAGAGTGAGACTTAAATATGAGGACCAGCTCAAAAGTCACACAGAGCAAGCTTCAAAATTCAAAGAACAGGAGGAAACGGTGAAATCTCTGCAGGGTCAGGTTGTAGACCTGAAGGTGAAGTTAAAACTTGCTCTGGAAAACAACCGTCCTAGAGTCTCCACCCAACCAGAGGTCCCCCTGCAAATAGAAGGCTCCCTACGACCAGAGGAGTCCAAGGAAAGACAGACCTCCCATCAATCAGTGAGGTACGAGGAAAGACAGACCTCCAATCAATCAGGGAGGTCTAACGAAATACAGACCTCCAATCAACCAGGGGTCTCCATGCATAGCGTGGCTCGGCCTTTGCACCGACCCACACCCAGGTTGCAATCAGAGGAGTCCACGCAAAGCCAAACCTCCACACAAACATGGAGGTCTGAGGAAAGACAGACATCCATGCGACCAACCTCCACTGGTTGCATGAAGGGGCTTCATGTTGGCGTTGGCGTGAAGGCCAATCTATGCCCGGCGCGGCCTTTACGCCGACCCACACCCAGGTGGCACTAACCTAGGTCACTATCCAAACCCAGGTTTTGCTAACACTCGGCATTATTACTTGATTAATTGATCTCTCTAAATTGTCCTAAGGTGTGAATGTGTGTGTGCAAGGATAAGTGTGTTAGATGATGGATGAATATTTGTTAAAAGTGTCTGACAGTAGAATATGAAACAGAGAATCTGCGAAAATGCATCTAGCTCTGCTACTGTCCAGAAACAACCAATCAGAACCAAAAGGCAAACCTTTGGTTCTGATTGGTTTCTAATGCGTTGAATGTGTCTCAGCACATTCAACGCATTAGACTACTAGTACACTGCAGCTACACAATTGGCAGAAAAACACCCTAATATTATATCATCATTGTTTATACTGATTTAGAAAACAAAATGCTGTACAGGTTTGTCAAAACTATTTCGACCCATATTAGAACTTTGCATTGATTTCCTTCAGTTTAGTAGCTGTGATTTTGCCTAATCCACACATTTTCCCTAACCCCAAACAATATTAGTCTATTCCTAACCCTAACCCTATCTAAAACTTAATTAGCATCTTACCTCTAAATGTTACCCCTGACCCAAAACAATGAGTCCATCATATTAGGACCAGGTTTTGGTCCTAATATGATAGAACTAATGCAGTGTTTCTCAATTCTGGTCCTCAGGCCCCCTGCCCTTCATGTTTTAGGTGTTCCCCTTCTGCCACACACCTGGATTGAATCTGTGGGTGATTAACATGCTACTGCAGTACTTGATGACTGCAGAAGAGGTCATGCTGTTCTGGAACAGCTGTTCTGAAACAGAGACACATCTTAAATATGCAGAGCAGAGGGGCTTGAGGACTGGAATTGAGGAGCACTAACCTAATATGACACTGGACATATAATGGTGCGTTCACACCAAATGCGTTTTGAGCATCAGGCGCAGCTGGTTTGCATTCAAAGTCTATGTGGAGGCGCGTCGAGGGCCGTTGCATCGCGCTTCAAGCCTCTAGCGCGGCACGATTTGAACCGTTTGGAGCGTTTGACAAATCAAGCGCATCCAACGCTTCACATAGACTTTGAATATAAACCAGACTCACCTGACGCTCAAAACGTGTTTGATGTTAATGCATCAGTAGAATGTTCAGTTCCACTGGTAACAATGACATCAGCAGTGATGACATCACTCTTTGATGCATCAAATGAATCTCTCTCTTGAGTGTAGCACACAGGCTGTTTTTCAGACCTGTTCCTGTTTCAGAGTTATAAGTTATAAGTTATGAATCTTCTCCAGGAGTATTGTTAAAATGATTTGAAGGCTCAGAATCAGCCCAGTACAGGTTCACATTCTCAGGTTAGAGAGACTCACCTGGTATAAAGTTAATTTTTTGGTACTGGAATCACACCGAAGATAAATTAGTTTAATCAAAGTATGTCATGAATATGTGTTCATGTACTCCATCTTAAGTCCAGAGCACACTAGATTTTTGTTGCTTTTGCCACCACTTGATGATATGCATACAAGATATAACATAAACAGCACCATTCAGAGATGCAATGAGTTTATAGTAGCTGTTCCACCATGTCTGTAGTTCTGACGTTCTGCCATCACTGTGGTTCTAAAGAGCAGCTCAGAGATGCAGACTAAATTCTGTCTATTTTGAGTCTAACTGACTGTTTTGTGTCAGTTAGACTTTTGTTTTGAGTTAAATTTAGCTCGTTTTTTGTTAATTATGTCGCCACAGTTACTCGAAATGCCAACAAAAGTAATAGCTCCCCTCATGGGATTGAGCCGCACGTTTTGATATATATATATATTGTGAGGGGGCCACGCAGCGGTACGAGCCGCATTAACGGTAGTAGGAAGCGGCAGTTATTTTGAGGTGTAGAACAATAGGGGCCTGCCATGCAATGCATAGGGATTATATCCCTATGCATTGCTATGGGCAGGCCCCAACAAGTAACAGACAGGAATGTGAAACACAAAAAAGGGGAATATGAAAGTTTTTTTTAAGAAGGAAAAGGATGAGGAAACTTTAAACAGTTAAAGTTTCATGGAAAGAAAAATAATGATGAAAGGAGATAATGAAAACTGCTAGCTCATAGTTTGCAGGATAATAAACTGAGTAGTAGGTTTGGTAAGTAGGCATGTGTGGTGATTTAGAAATAAGGAGAAAGGCAAGGAGTAAGTGAGTCAAAGTAAGAGAATGGAAAAATGATTTGAAAAAATATAAAATGAAAATGATCGCTGTGTCTCGGCGGGGAGAAATCCCCTCTGTGGGCCGGCCTTTCTGCCGGCCATCACTTGGCTCGGGTGCATTATCATTTCAGACACACTTGCATTAGAGTTGTGACTCCTCATTAGCAGCAGTAATATCCAGCTGGCCCTCTTGATGCCTACCAATGAGCCTCTGGACAAACAAAAAGGTGCTGCAGCTTTCAGCAGTGGAGGACGGACAGCAAGGGGTCACACCAGGGGCAAAAAGAAAAACAACAAAACGAGGCAATAATTAGAATAAGCAATGGTCACATGAAAATGTTTATGACTTTTATAATGAGTAATTATGGCTGGGATTTTTTTCACTCATTAGATCTTAATAAGATTAGCTTGTATTTAAGTGGCTGAATTGCCTGACAGTCAAACAGAAGGAAATCACGCAGGACAGGCGGTCACTGCTGATGCTACAGTCACTGCAGGTGCAGCATAAAAAAAAAAAAAAAAGTGGACAGAAATACATCCAAAGTGAAACATTCCTCCTCTGGGATTCATTTTGCCTCGTTTATGTTCTGCATTAGTAAAAAGGGCTAAACTTCAGAACCAGACTGGTTTTGTTCCTAACCTGAGACACCATGTGCGATTCACCAAAAGTGTCTTCAGCCTCGTCCACTTTGTGGACGTAATGAGATTAGGGCTCCGGCATCAGTGTTGAGTCATCCTCATGAATATTCCGGCTTCATGGTTGTCTGTGTGTTTGTGCTGATAGAGGCAGTTATAGTCCACTTCCCTGCCAATGTCAAGGTTGTCAGTTCTGGACCAGCCTGATGTACAAACTGACACGGTAACTAAGGAGAGGGGGGCAGATTTCATGTGGGTGCAACAATATTATGTTTTATTGTACAACACTATTATTCAGCACATCCAGAGGTTCTGACTAGGGATGCAAGTTATTGATTGGAGTCAATCTAAATACTGATTTATCTTATCGACTTATTGACTTATGATTAATTGGTAAGCGTCCATTTTCTTAAAAACCTGAGCTTCCTCTTCTGCCAGGGGTGTCAACCATTGTTTCATAACATAAAGGGCTACATTTTTCATAATACACTGAATAAAAATAAAGACATTTATTTTTGTACGATACAAAACACTTGGGTTTTGGATAGAAAAATAAAAGATGAAAAGAACAAAATGTGTGGAATGTAAAATACACAAAGTGTATTTTACAACCCACACTGAACTCCTTTATTTTTGTATGAGTTTATATTCCAGGTCAGTTTTGGGGGAAAATTGTTTATAAAACTGATGTTAAAGCAACTCCTGTAGAATCGATGTGTGTCGTGTTGTGACAAAGATAGTGAACACATGAAACCAAAAGGACTTAAATGTCAGAGATGAACTGTGTTTTATGTTCGGGGTTCTCATCGCAGGACTTTATGTTTCACTAAAATTGCCTAATTTCTTTCTTCTTTTTTGAAATTATTGACCTTGGTTTTATTTTCCAGACAGATTACCAGTTGCACAACAAAAAATAGGCACAAAACTGAATTTCTTGCTTGTTATTATTTCTTTATGTTTAGACCCATATAAAACACCTTCTAAATGCCAACATACAGGGCAAGTGACTTAAAGGCTAGCTTACCAAAACCTAATGCTAGATGGATAAATGTGAAATAAAGCTTAATATTCATATGTTCCCAGCAAACTGTTGGATTTAATGTGCAAATGAAGATTAAGAACTTCAGATAAGTTGAAGTGAACCATTGCAGAGTTATAAAGCTGTCTTGAAATGAGGCGATCAGGCAGATGTCGCGTGTTCAGCCATGTTAGAATTTTGTCAAAACATGATCCTGGAATACTGAAGTGAAACTGAAATCACAACATTTTCTCATTTTATTCGTCCCACTAGTTTCCATCTGCAGTTTATATGTACATGTGAGACTGGGGATCATAATGTTTATTTAGAATTGGTTTGTTTATTGTTGGCCTGATTAAATACATTTGCAGTAAAACGACTCGCATATCTGCAGACCCCACACATTCTGGACACAATTCTCTGGTTGGTGCTACTTATTGTTAGAAGCTGTCCCCACAGAGACAGTTTGCCCCCCAGGCTGTCTCTCTGATGGACATAATGAACATTTTACAGCCAGAGGGCACTAAGATACTCTACTGGGGAAAATAAAACATCCAGCAAAAGTAACCAGAGACATCTGGACATTTTAGAAACCACAAAACCCCCAAAGCTTTTAGGAAAGCCAGAGACTGGCAGCATCACATCCAAGTCTGTGTTCAATCGATGGATGTGTCTTCTCCTCTTTTTCCTCAAGAGGATCAGGATGGCAGCAGAGAGTCAATAATATCAGAAACACGTCAATGACAGCAGCAGCACGGCCTGAGTGACCATGATGGATAGGAATTCCAACCAATCAATTTATCCTGAGAGATTTCCGATAAGCTTGGCCCCGACCAAACCACAGGGTCCACAAGCTAATGTGAACAGACAGACAGATACTGTATTGATCCTTTGAGGGAAAATGTTCAGCCAGTTAGGCCAATTTAGACTCAGTCAAATGACTCTAAAGTTGCTGTTACGTTTCTGTTTTTGATAAACTGGTTGGCATAAACACTGTGGGTTTTAGTGTCAAAAAAAGGGAAAACAGTCAAACATCCAAGTCCCATTGTAGCCCTAAAGTGTGTGTGGGCGTGTGGACGTGTGCCCAGGTGTGATTGTTAAAGTAAATTCATGATAAAAGTAGTTTCTAATCTCTCACTATGTCATCAAGGGACTTGATATAAAACAACTAAAATAAATAGAAGTAACTACTAGAGATAGCAGGGCTCCTGCTGCCTTTCCTCAACTAAAATAGTTTTGTGCGAAGTATCACCTTTGATTCCAGTGTTAAACAAAGTTAAAGTTAGATGTTAGAAGCCAGTAGGTGAAAGAGTGCAACATTGTATTGTTTGCTGCAGGAACGTTACTGTTAGCCGTTGATGACTGAGCCCCTCTCAGGTGGGAAGCCCTGAGAAAAAATAGCCAACTCTTTCGGCTGCTGGCCGATTGGATAATGATTGCTTTCCTATTGCCGTTTGATCTGCCTCAGATTAGGTGGAGCGCACCATTAATGCTGTGGACTCAATCTGATTTATTTCCCAGCAGCCAGTGTCCTTGCAAACATCTGTCAGCCCTGCCAGGGACGGATTGGCTGCCAGAGAAAACGCATCACAGGATGATGAGGTCCTCGGAGAATCGTGGCGAAATGACACCGGCTGAACAGCGTGGAGAAGGGGCGACTTGGAACTGGAAGGTGCCAAGTTTAATCCCGTCTGAAATAAGCGAAAATGAATGAGGGCTCCTTTCTTCTGCTGTTTACACTGCAGCATGAAATTCATCTCCAGCTGCTTCGGTAGCCCTAATTCTTGGCACAAGGACCGAGATATTTCAAGGATGCCACAGATGCGGAGCTTTAGAACCTGTTTCTGACACCAAATCCTTTTTAGAGGCTTAATTTAGTTTAATTTTTTTTTTAAACATTATGGATGATGAAGTCGACTGTAACACTAGAGAAGCTGCCAAAAACACTTGAAGCATAATTTTGAAGTGATTTTAAATTAGCAAAAGCGTTTTGTTGAGAGAAAACTACCAGTAGATAGATTAACCTGGGTGACAGTCTGCTCAGGAGTTAGCTCTGGACATCTACTGTAGCTCAATATAGCAAACTGGGATTTTCAGCTACTTCCATTCACTTCTGCTAAGCTACCTGTCTGGCTCTATAATATAATAACACATAATATTACTAATATATTCTTGTGACACTGAGATGAAAGTCGCATTGCAAGTAGATTAGAATATCCAGAATGCTTCTAAGTCCCTGTGTATGATGCCTGTTTGTTAGGTCTCCATGGTACTGCTCTCAGTAAAGCATGATCTCCTCACTTCCTTCAAGGACAAATCAGCATGTAAAGCTACACCTCACACTCAAGCTGGAGTCTGGGCAACCAAAATCAGTTTGACCAAAAGAGTTTTTACGTAGAGATACTTTATGGTTCTTACGAGACTCACCTTAAGTTACGAAACCTCCAGATCTGAGATGCCAGTGAGCGACCTTTCACACATTTAAAAATGAATGGTATATTACAATATTTAATAAAGTTGTCAA
Organism: Xiphophorus maculatus; assembly: GCF_002775205.1. Classification (NCBI taxonomy): domain Eukaryota; kingdom Metazoa; phylum Chordata; class Actinopteri; order Cyprinodontiformes; family Poeciliidae; genus Xiphophorus; species Xiphophorus maculatus. Next base: position 21,516,508 of record NC_036457.1, on the reverse strand, counting down.
AGTTTAAAGACAAACAGTTCCACAAATTAAATATAACTTAGCATTAGCATAACTAGTGATTTTTAAAACGGCCAAAAACTACCTTCCTCATTCACACATGACTAAGGCCGGCTCTGCAGCATGCCCAAAGGCACGGATCAGAAAGGAAGATCTGAATATATATAAGAAAAAAAGTTTGTATTTTAGTAACTTGGAAAAACAAATTATCTCTGTATCATGCTGCAATCCAGGCACCTCTGTAGTGAAACTCATGTTGACACCATATGTTGTCTTCTGTGCAGCTGCTTGGAAGCGAGCGAACACCCACCAACCGTCAAAGCAGCAATTTTTGGATATTTTCCCAGCTACAGTGTCACGATCGATTAGCGGAGATGTGAATGCTTGTCGCACCCTGTCAAAGTGCTGCTGACATGTTGACAGCTTCGCTAGCAGCACCAAAAACAATATCATCACATCCCCGTTCCACCCGATCACTAATTCCCCGGATTGGCTCTTTCTGTAATCACAGCATGGTTGGAAGGTGAATTGTCATTTAAGCACTTATTGAATTTCCCTGGTTCCTGCTTATCTGTGCCTGACACTCTCCATCTTCCCCTAATCTAACATAGCCCCTGGTGTTTAGTTATTATTGAACAGGTGCGACATCTAATGTCTCAACATTTCGACCCTTAATTCAATTCAACACAGGTTTATCTCTGAATACACATACAACTTCTGCACATTTATTACATTAAGAGCCAGTTGTACCAACATGAATGAATGAAAAAAAAAATCATCAAATATAAGGCAAATGGTGAAGTTGCGGAGAGGCTGAAAGTGGAGTTAGATTATAGAGCAGGATCCCAAACTCTGAACATCTAACAGAGGAAACAGACCTAGAAATGGTCCACCGACAGCAACCGGCCATGGAAGGAGAGAATTCATCAGAGGAGAAGACAAGAAGTTCATCGTAACTTTGGAGGAGAAAATCTGTTGACTGAGCAGCTGTGAGATTTAATTCCAGCACATTTTAGCAACAAGGCGAGTACTTTACATCATAAAAACATGTTTGAAAATGTTTTTATAAAAACATCATACAATTGGGAAACCAGTAACCAACATTACATTTTGTCAAGTGCCACCATCAAAATAGTTGTCCTCCCCACAGAGGATTTTCATTTTCCAACATGATGATGACCCCTAGAATGCCCCCAGAGCCTCTATGGCATGATTTAATTTGAAGCATATTCATATTTTAGAATGACCCAGTCAAAGTTAAGACCCATATCTAATTAAAATATTTACAAATTCCATCCAATTCTGTTCTCTTCACAATTATTCTCTACTTGTTGCTGGCCTATGCTGAAAACTAGGGCCGGGACTTTAAGCATTGATTTCAATTAATTAATTACACGCAATGTATGTGATAAGACGCAATTACTTAATTATGTAAAAAATTTACATAATATTTTTTTTTTATATAAAAGTCCTGAGTCAGAACCTTTGTATTTGCTTGTTTCCCGTACGCCCGTAAATGTGACGCACAGGGGGCGGGGGGATGGGGGGAGGGGGATTTCTGCTTCAAAAAACGATCTAATTGGTTGCTGGAAAAGACAGCTGTTTTGTTCAAGTTGTGCTAAATGGAGTTAGCCTATCAGTGAAGCTATTCAAGCCCAAAATAGCACCTGAATGCTAAAGATGTTGCAGCAGCGCCGACGTCGCCAATGCTAACATTATCATCCACATCTTTAAGAATCATTTTTTTCAAATAAGTTCCAGGAATAATCTGGAGTTAGAGAAATGTTTACAACAGTACTTTAAACCAATTTGAGGGAGTAATAAACTGAAAAAACAGATTAAAAACAATATATAGGTCTTTGTTTTGAGCACATATTGCTTTTTATTCAACAATTTAGCAGTGAAAAGGGTATTTGAATTGAAGTGTTGATCAGCATGTGGTTTTGCTGTAAAAAACCTAACATCAGACCAAAAATAACTGAGAAGCATCCAAGGCAATGTGTGTGGAGACTCTCTGCAGTCTGCTGTAGAGGAGTTCAGTGGTGCTAATCAGTCGCTGCCCACACTGTTCTCTGGTTCTCGCTCAGAGCTGACCTCCTGGCTGCTTGGCAGCAACCAAACACCACCATGAAAACACTTTCTGCCCCCTAAACCAAGCCATTTGTTGTACTTGCTGTCGGTTGACATGTGTTAAGAACTGTTCCACCGTGTTTTAGGATTTGTCTGACTTTTTTTTAAACCTTCAGTTCATTCCTTAGCTTTCAGCTTTCAGATTCCTTGTAGAGCTAGTATTTGAGACATATTTTTATTCAGGGTTTAGTTATGTTTCTCTACATATCTCAGTTCATGTCGATTCTGGAAAGCATTTTTTTGTGTGTTAATTTCTTTTCCTTGTTGCTTCTGTGTTCTAACCTTTCGGTCATTTCTCCTGTTGGGTTGTCTCCGGTTTGTTTTCATTTCTGTTTCCTTGTTTCCCACGTTGCCTGTATGTTCTATCAGATATTACTCCGATTTCCTCCATTTTTTTCTTTGTTAATTTTTAACGTTCGTCAGTGTGGCACTCTTCATTTTTTTAACCTGAACAGCCATGAACCATTGGCTTCCATGGAGGTGTTTTTGTGGTGGCAGTTGAAGCCCAACACGTTTACTTTCACAACGGCTTTTGCTATAACACTTCTGTGTAATTATGTGTAAGTATAGATACTTAAAAAGAAAAACTACTAGAAATTGCATCAGCTTCATTTTGAATGCAATGGACACAAAGATGGAAACGACGGAGAGAATTGGCAGGGAAAAACTTGAAAGTAAAGAAAGATGGAGAGAATACATGACAACACGCTAGCAGTCTGCTAATACACCTGCAGAAAGAGAGGAAAAAAACAGAATCAAGAAGCTAAACAACATAAATATTGGATGTAACGACTGAAAACTATACAAGTTAATAATACAAGACCTAGTCCAACTGAAAAACACCTGAATCCAAACACCTGTGTGTGTGTGTGTGTGTGTGGGTGTGTGTGTGTGTGTGTGTGTGGGCGTGTGTGTGTGTGTGTGTGTGTGTTTTAGTGTTAGCTTGTCCAGGATGCTGCTGCTCTGGATTAAGATGGTTCAGAATTGACTGATGGCTGTAACTATAAAAAACAAGTTTTTTTGCAGAGACAAAATGTCCGAGAGAAAACAGCAACACAGTCATCTTCAAAGCAACGCTCTCGTTTCCATTTTATGGAAAAGGAAGGCCTAAAACGGAAAAGGTTTTGTTGGATTTAACGTTGGACAGTAAAAAATAAGCTTGCTTTTTTTTCCTCCTTACAGGGTCTGGAAACCTCTGATTTAATTTCTGCCAGTGACTGCTGCCAAAGCTGACTCGACCCAAATGAAGAGGCCAGAATGTCAGGAACACGGCACTGTTTCAGTGGAACAGGGAGGAAGTCATAGTGGAACTGCAACTACAAAACTACAAGTCAGGGATAACTAACTTAAAGGTGACCTCATTCCAGAGCTTTACCTCCGATTCCTTATTTTTCCTCTTCATTCCCAGATGCCGCCCGCCCCACTTTGAACTGATGAAGAGCATCATTAGTGAAATAAGACATGATTAGTTCCCCATCCAGTTCTTTCATCAAAGCTGCCTTCACCCACTTTGCTTCAGTTTCATGTTCACTCTAATAAAAAATAAAGCTTCTGACTATTTCAACAGCTGTGCCTCGGCGCCGCCTCGCAATTAAGACGGCGTCGGCTGAGCATGCGGAGCAGGAAGACGTCAGAAAAACTCAGCCAAAGACCCGAAACCACGCAAAGGCTGAAGGAGACGCTGCGCTAACGTGGCGGCTGGTTTACGGGAGAGTTATTGATCTCGCAGCTGGCGGCAAACGGAAGAGCAAAGTCACTCTGATACAATGCCGACAAAAACTTTAAACTGCTTCTATTTATAGCTGAGCCTCATCTCAAACAAATGTGTTTGACGAAACAAAAATGTTTTCTTTTTTCCAGGCGTTTGAGGAGTTTCCTGCATGTTCAGCCTGTTTGAAACTCCAGAAGTTTGATGATGAGCCTGAAGCATGAAGCGGTCCTGAGGACTGCAGCAGTCGTTCAGACATATACAAGTTTTCTTTTCATTGTCAAGATGTTTAGCACGTTTCACCAGATGTTGTATCTTTCATGGAATAGGTGGAAATGCAGCTTTGAATGAAGAAAAGCTGCCCCTTCAAATGGATGTAGAAATTAGCACTGATCACATTTAGTTGGCGAGGTTAACCTTATCTGTGGAAGAGGATTAGGGCCACAATGAAAAAAGAATTCTGACTTTAATCTTCTGGGATTAAAAGTCAGTATTTTTACTGTGAAAGCAGTAAAAATTAAAAAAAATTAAGAATAAAAAACAATCACAGTTGATCCATGAGTTATTAAGGGGAAAATACATTTTGAACATTGGACTAGATTGGTTTGAAAACTCTTGTTCCTAGAATGCAGCAGAAAATACATGAAGAGAATATAATGGGACACGTTTTACGTGTTTACACTTGGAAAGCTTTAAGTTTTCCTTCCAATGTTTCCATCATCTGCATTACGTTTCATCAAAGACAAACTACTGAAATACCTCCAGATCTCCCGTATAGTTTTTTGTGCTTTGTAGTTTCCATAAGACACTTTTGAACTAAATATTAACTAAATAATGAACAGTATGGCTGCATTTTAGTCAAAGCCACCCAGCTCTATGACCCAGACTGATGAAAACCATGAAAAGTGTGCAGCTGTGGAAGATTAGAGGGAGCGTTCCTAAAGTCATTTATTTAGACAGCCATAATTTGTTTCAGTCATTTTTAGCATAATGTGTTGAGCAATTAGGGGAAGGACTTTTGATTTTAGCTTTTCATTAGCTTTTTAATTGTGCATGTGTTTGATAGGTGAGTGCGTGCGCATGCGTAGGCGTGTAAATGTGTGTGTGCTGGGCTCAGGTAAGTTGTTAAAGAGGAACAATAACCTCCAAAAAAAGGTTCTTACCGTCTTCTGATTTGAAACCAAGAGGCGTTACAGAAGGACATAGATTGTTTCTCACTGTTAAGCTAAGTTCTTCTTGTTTTTAGCTCATTAAAGTATTATTTTTTTTATATCAGAATAATCAAAAATTTTGAAGTCTACCTCAGTTTCTTAGCTAGTATAATTGCTATAACTTGGGTTAAAAACTACAGTAGTTTGTTGGATGTTTGGCCCGTTTCTCCTGATAGAACTGAGTCCAGTTTGAAGGTCACATGGTTCACAGACACATTTTCCGGAAACACAGCAATTAAAAAAAAGATTTTTTGCTAAAAAAAGTTTTGCACTAGGATAGGTGTTTTTTCGATTGTATGTAAATAGATGTTTCTCTAACCTGCAATGGGAACATTTGCTCTTTCTCAATGCACCAATATCACTGTTCTGTTAATGTCAATAAAACACAAGTTTGCAATTGAGCTGTTCCAACTAGGTAAGAAATGAATATAAAATCACACAAATAATCTTATTTATGCGATAAGTCATTAAAAATTACGGCAGCGGATGAAAACAGTTACATGAGAACCACCTCGTTCTATTTGAACAACTTTTTATCGAAAATGCGAGGGTTTTTTTATGTTGACGTATTTCCATTAAGCAAATTTCTTTTCTTAATTTCAATTTGCACAATTTTCTGATTAACGGAAACGCAGTTACTGACAACATAGAGCACCACTAGGACACCACAAGGCAATACTGTCCATCAAAGGACAGAATAAATAAAAGCAAATGATCAGATGGAGAAAACCTGTAGAAGACCGATGGGAGGCATGAGGAAGATGGAGGACGGTTGCGCTGAAAAATCCCCTTCAGCTTGGAGGGCCATATATATCCAGAAACGCTGCGTTTGCATGGTGGTGAGACAGCCTTGACGAGCGCCCGGTGATTAATGAGGCTCAGACAGAACTGGCCCCCCGTCGTTTAACGAGAGACGATATATTTCTGAGGAAAGTGCTTTCCTGTATTTTCCAACTCTAGCTCACTTTCCACGCTGTGTTCTGGTCAGCGATTGAAAGGAATCCCAAAGGTTCAGACATAGAAAGCCAAACGGCTCAAACAACTGGAGCTGTATTTCTTCTTCTGCCCTCCCAGCCTGTCCACTCACCGTCCTCTTGATGGGGATTCACGCATGGCAGCTCAAACCTTACAAGGCCAGACACATATACTCATGTTTGCATGACTATCTTTGTGGGGACTTTCCATTGACTTCCATACGTTTCTACAACCTAAACCTTACATACCTAACCCTAACCTGTAACGTTAAAAGCAAAATCATCCAGAGCCCAAAATGCAGACAAAACAAGAGGACGGTTCACCAAAAGTTTTATTACAAAAATAATGATGTAGAAGGGTGTGGTCACACTGGTGGGTCAGGGATGGGGGATCCACAGGGGTCAAGAGTCCAGCCAGGGGAGGGTTGGGTGAGTGGACAATGGGAGATCCGGGGGGCGGAGGGGGGAGAGCTCAGGGGACAAACAGAAGACAGGGACAAAATTCACCAATCAGAGGCTGAGTCGTGAAACAGTCCGGGGTCACGCATGGGAGGGTCTCAGGCAATGAAAATCCAGTAACCAGAAGGCAGGAAGCAGGGTCAGAAACAGGCAGGGTTCATCAACAGGACTTCCAACAGCAGAAGGATTAGGCAAAGATCTGTGGTCAAAAAACAGGCAGGATCAGAAAACGCTTTGGAACATGAGACAAGACGTGACAGCTGTGACAGCGGCAACAGACGATCTCTCACTGAGCTGGTGAGGGTAATGAGTAATCAGCACAGTTAAGGTAGAGATGAAGGGCTGGAATCATGACATAACCCTATCTGAAACTCAATTCACACCTCAGTCCTAAATGTAACCCCAGAACCAAAAACAGTGTTTCCCTTTGTGGGGACCAGGCGTCGGTCCCCACAAAAAGCAGTGGGTCCCCACAACATAGTATGTGTCAGGAAAATGGTACCCACAAGGTATTACAAACAAACGCATGCGAACACACCCCTGCACACGCACACACACTGCAGGAAAATGGGACAAGAATAGGAGAGAGTTTTATATCAGATCTTTAGCATCTTGTTAAACATACACAGAGAAATAAGAGAGTTTAATTAAAACACTAGTTTGTTTCGAGCTTTCTCCATCTCTTGTCAATAACTGCGTTTTGACATTTTGAAAATAAATTCACTTAATTGAAACACGGCAATTAGCGCAAGGATGAGATGGGTTTTTTTTGTCCATATCAAAATCACAGAAATAGGAAACACGTTTTTGCATCAGAGAAGTCATGTGATCAACAGCTGGATGTTGCCACTGCCAGAAAATTCAAAGAAGAAGATGACAGGAAGTGGCAGGAAGTTGACAGCGCCTCATGTTTTAAAATAACTTATCATATGAACTAACTTATTCACTTGTGACTTTAATTTCTTTTGTTATTTAATGGAAGCATCAGAATTGCGAATTTGTGTTTTTTATTTATTAGTGGAATGTTGACAAAGTGTTTTGCACATTTGCAATGGAAACACAGCTATAGTGGTGTTAGCGAAACACTGAATCCCAATTTGTTCAATAATTAAAAAATTGGTGTGTGAATGAGTGTGCGTTCTTTGCTTCAATATGAAGTCAGTGTTAGTCAAATTTACACAAGTTCAGTCCATTTCCTTTTTAAACCGCTTGTGCCACTGCTGAAGCTGAGCTGCTGTTTCAGGACTGTAAACATTTAAAAACAGCTTTTTAAAGCATTTAGAAGATTCAGAAAAGCAAAAACAGACGGAAAATTTCAAAGGGGAAACGTCGTAATTTGCTGTAAATGTTTAGAAATCCAAAACATGGCCGTTACGGAAGATACCACTTCTGGTGTGGACGACGTTTGAAATATGTAATCACCGCTAATAACGCAAAAGCAGCAGAGCTAAACTTGTGGCAATGCAGTTGCCTGGAGGATAAAGCTGCTGAATTATGGCTGTAGTTTAACTCCCTGCCCTGACTAGGGAACTGGGGGTTAATGAGGTATGGGGGTATAATTCTCCCTGCACCACTTACCAGGCTTTGAGGAAGCCACTGAACCTTAAACTGCTGCGGCGTGGTTGCCCGGTAGCCAGGGACAGTAAACCTGCGGGGTAGTGAAACCAGGAAGTGAATGACGAGAAAATGAGTCCACAAACCCGCCTTCTCGATGTACCCTGGCTGAATGGAGACCATGTAAAAAAGGACAATTAAAAAAGATGCTGTGTCAGATTAGAGTGTGCCATGTAACGGGCAGAGACCCCGGCAGGTAGTGGGAGGTTTTTATGGCCTGTGTTTGCAGGTTTACCAGCATGAGTGTGTGAAAAAAAGCAGCCACAGGCCTTTCATTTCAGGACTGACAGAGCGACTGTTAGGAACCAGTAATGAACTGGTGGAAAATGAACCTGTAGCTTAATGCTGCTTAGGTGGCGAGACACAGATGATGTATGTTCTATGAAGCTGAAAACCCTCAACGTACGAAACGATTAATAGAGGCTAGTTCCACTGTGAGAAGAATTTTATGTTCTTCCTAAAGGAAGAACTGCTCATCACAGAGCAGTGATGAAACTGGGACAACAATACTTATGAAATCAGTTAGAGACAGAAGTCATTTTGCTTTTATTCCTTCTTTGGTTTGCTTCTTCATTCTGGTACAATTCTGGCTAATCAGATCGAGGTAATTTGATCTCAAGCTGAGTTGGGCGGATCTATCCAAAATATTGATAATATCGATGCCAAGTCCGTATCAATTTCGGATCAATAATTTTGTTTCACATTCCTGAAAGTTTGGCTTGTTTTGCAGTTTCTTAAGTCTACCGTAAACATGTCTGCGGTATATTTACCTCAAGTGAAGCCCATTAATCATAAAGATTAACAGAGCAGAAAAGAAAGAAGGTGCTTGTAGTGCTCCATGACGCTTTCAGGACAATCAGGGATGATTTCAACAGAGCGCTACGACTGCCACTTAATCACCCCCAATTTGGGTGAAGTGGGCTTACCATGACCAGTAGAGGATCCATTAGAGTCCGGTCTGGAGGGAGCAGTGGAGGACAAGTAGGTTCAATCAGAGCTGTCCTCATTAGGCAAAGCCTGTAGACTTAATTCTTTTAAGCAAAGTCACGCTACAAGGCAAGATGAAATAGTTTTGTCTTATTCAGATTTCTGGAGAGAGAATCATCCTGGAGGCAGCTATTTTTAGCTCCAACCAGATGAAACTTACTCAAGATGAATAGTTAATGAGAACAGAAGGTGAAGGGAGCAGAAGGAAAGAATTCGGTGACAAAACATCTGAGTTTCTGTTCTTGACATAATTGGGTGGACCTTGCATGGCGGCACGCGTTGCAGTGCAGATCGACTGAGTCTTTCTTGTGTCAAACCAAATGACAACACCTGATATGTGCAGCAGGAGGTCTCGCATTGTGCGGACTCAGCGGTTTTAGATGTGCTGCCATGAAGAGCGGAGAAGGCATTCATTAGCTGTCACTTCTTGCCTGCGTTGCTGATGGAGCGCAGACAGGAATAGAATCATAAAGCCTCGTTATTTAGAGGTATTTTGGGAATCGGGATGGATGACACTTCTGTGATGCTCTTTGTGCCGGCTGCCAGCTATTTTCAGGAAACCAGCACATGTGTTCTCTTTGATTCTGGAATCACAAGGATATAATTATTCCACAGCTTAAAGTGGCAGGAAGCAACTTTAGGGAGCTGTGAGGCAGCAAGGAGTTGCAATGCGTAATTGTTGGCCGCTTTAAATGGGGATCCTGGAATCTTGAGAAGTCTCTATTTGTTTCCTCCAGGTGGAAGAAGCAAATAGAGGAAAATTATTTTGGTTTTTGGATTTTATTTCCCGTGTCATTGTTAAAGAAATCCAACCATTCATTTCGAGAATATGTACCCCTCTCTATGCTATTTTTTAAAAGTATGACCGGGTTGCCCAGCTCAGCAGTGTGGCCACACAATGCATGAGATTATAGCCAAGTGGCTTTTTTCCATCTCTAGTTCCATTGGCAGGTTATTGTATATGATGTTTAATATTAATAAGGAAAAACAAACTCAAATTACTGCACAAAAATAACTTCATGAATGAGAAATGGGGAAAATTAGCTCAATACTTTTAACTGTAATTTGATACGTTCAATTAGCATGACAACACTAAAAACAGAGTTGTGTGCTGCTAAGCTGAGCTAGGTGAAACAGGATAATCGTGTGACTAGTTATTTAGAGATATTTTGGGAATACCTCAATTCCGAAAACAGAGGTATTCACATGCTAAACAGATCCATGTTTTGTTTTGCTAAATAGTTTTGGCCAACTATTCATTGTAATCTCAGACTGCAGTACATGTAGATGACATTGCAATTTTTGTGTGTCATCCATCTACAGTCTGTGCTCCTGCTTGGCCCCCACAAGGAAAAAAAATCTAGACATGCCCCTGGGTGAGTGATCATAATTTGGGGGATATCTAACTACACTTGTCCATGCTCCCCAGCAAAGTTGATTCAACATATCAATTTTGTTGACAAAATGTTAAATGTTGCCAAAAATATTACATCCCACTATCAGTTGCTGTTGTGAAGAGATTTCCATTAGCGTTTCCATTACAAATTTGCGCAAAATTTGTTCAATATTCTGCTAATGTTGAAAGGAAACCCCCTACAATTTCCCAACTGTTGTGTTTCCATTAAATAAAAAGTGTAAATATAATTGTTCACGAGATAAATCATTAAAAAGTTGCGTCATCATCCTCCTACCACTACCTGTTGTCTTCTTCATCTTTTCCACTAGTTGTAAAATCTGGTTGTTGATCACATGACTGAATCTCCATTGCAGTTTTATGAAGTACATTAATTTAGATAGTCAAAAAAACACCTTATCATAGCTCAAAATGGCCGTTTTGTTCAAAATTGTTGCGTTTCCATTAAGCAAATTTATTTTTCTGATTCCAGTTTGTGCAATTTTATGGTGAATGGAAACACAGCTACTATTATTCACCTTCCCTGAATTTCTTATCACATTTTTAGGAACGCTGGCCCAATACGTTGTTAATAACAGCAAATCAGCCAGCATTTGGCATGCTGAGGTGAGCGACAGTTCATCAGTTTAGTATCGTCATAATATGCCTTCAGTGTAAGTAATGTTATCAGAACATTTCACTGTTAGATGAACTCTCACAATGAAAACGTTTGTTGAGCCAAGGAGTGAAAAACAGATTTGATGATGTGTTCAGCAAATGGGGCATGTTTTAGTGTGTCTGCTAGCTAGTGTATAAAACTGCATTTAAAAATCACAGTGTAGAGTCTGTCTTGTGAGCAGTGTGTGTGTGCGTGTGTGTGTGTGTTTACGAAGGTGCTGATGCATGGCTCTGATTAGCAACGAGGATGTGACACCTTTGGAGGACCCTGCAGGATTACAGGACAACACCAGCATTTGGGAAACAAGCACTCAAGCGGAAAATCACTTTTATAAAGTGACACAGACCCAAGACAAAACATAGGCACACACACACACACACACGCACACACACATGCAGAGGGATAAATCCTGTTAATTCCTTACAGAAAACTACACAATAGACCCACATTTCCACAAATTTCATAGATTGTGAAGAAACATCTGAATGCAGATGTGATGTCTATGGCTTATTATGGCAGTATGGGCAGAAACAGTGAAAAACTTAATTGGCAATTAGCAAGAGTGCAGTAGGACCCTGATTGCCTACAATATTCGTTGTAGGTGCTGTTGCTTTGGGCAGCCAGGGTCTCCAGTAGCGGTCAGTCTTACAAAGAATATAAAGAGCCCTCTGATGGAAGACTATTGTTGTCCTTCTCTCTGCGTCCAGAAAGCCTGCTGTTCAACTTGGGTTCAAAGTTCAGGCATTACTTGCGCTTTAGAGATGATATTCAGCAGCTCCCAGTGGGAAAAATAACATCTTGTTGCTACGGTTCTTGTTACACAGCAACCAAAGCCAGAGGGCGTAGTTGTCCAAACATGCAACACCTCAGCCAAAAAAGAATAATTATGAACAAAAGTCGACAAAAACAACAATAACATAACGGAGCTGCTTCAATACAGCGACATATAAAGCCTCGTTAATATATAAAGCCACTGAATATAGAAAAATGATTTGCCTCATATGAAGACTGCAATTTCAGAAAGGTACTTGAAAATGTTATTTGCACTAAAAAATCTAATTTATTTGTTAGGAAGGTTATGTGCCGCCAAAAGAGAACCATTAGTAAGATCAAGTTATGGATAAAGTGAAGGCTAAATTTTTTTTGCAACTTTGACTGCAAAATTGTTGAAAAAGGATGCCACAAAATCAGCAATTTTACTCCACAACAATCAGAGGTGTGCGATCCGATACCAGTTAAATGTCGGGCCAGTATCACCAATATTGATACGGATGCCGATGCTTTTTATTTATATTTGATATAGCATCAAACATCTGACCTTTAGGTGTTTTGTTTGAATTATTTTTTGTTAAAAACCAAGGATAGAATTTAGACAAAGGTTTTTATAAATACTTTACAGTAGAAAAATAAAACTTTTTTGTGCTTTTTTCCTAAATATAGTACAGAAAAAATCCATTTGTAAACAAATAAAAACAAAAATAATTTTTGAGGTATTGGGTTGAAATTTCAAGAGGGAATCTGAAACTAAAGCATTGATCTTTCCGTGCTAGTATTGATCTGTTACTGATACCAACGTGGTATTGATATTACCTCTATTACCTCAACCTTCAGCAAGAATCACAAAAATCATTGCAACATCATGGAGGAACTGCATAGCCTCAAAAAGAGTTGAAAAGGGCGAGATGATTTATAAATTTGAACTCCATATCATAAGCATTACATGCAACATCTCTTAAATGTTCTGAACTGGATTGTCAAATATTCTGCTATGTAACAGTGAGTTCCTATTTTTGTTCTAAACAGTTGAATTTTATAGAGATGTTTTTTTTTTAAAGTGGGATAAAATTTAATCTTGGATTGATCTAGGACACTAACTCCAAAAAGTTTAGGGGTGGAAGTTCATATGAGTTGGGACAGACTTCAGGAAGAACTTAAAGGGGCAGTAGCCCAGGGCTCAAGTTTTGGATTTACTAACATTGCAACTCATATTAAGCTCATGGGCTCATTCCACATGTGGCAATTTTCTTAAATGTTGTTGGATTTTTTTTAATTAATTTAAATAAACAGCACTTAAATATTTATAAACTGTGAAGTTTTTGGGAACAACATGGGGCAATCTATGTAGATATGCCTATAAGTAGCTGCGTTTTCATGACAAATGTGTGAAAAATGGTGAAAAAACACAATTTTGCAACTGCGGTGTTCCCATGAAATGAGAAAAAAAAATTGAAATCACGCATGAAAACGTTTGTTTGTTGTTGATCACTTGACTGTGATGCGGGAAAAAAAACCTGTTTCCATTGCAGTTTTTGTGTAACACGTCTATTTCCGCAGGGCTGAAAAACCATGCTAGCGCAAAAACATTTTCCTGAAAAACGTGATTTTTCTTTTTTTCGTAATTGACGTGTTTATTCATTTCAATTTGCGCAGTTCTATGCTTCATGGGAACGCAGATGGGTTCTGAACCCAGGGGTTCTTATTCTCCTGAATGTAATCAGGTGGGTCTTGCTTCCTTGAACCCCCCCCCCCCCCCAGTCCTCCTCTGGCGTGCAGAGGCAGCACAAGCTGGGTTTCCCCCATTCATGAAGGCAACACTGACTCATTCCTGCCAGCGCTGGTGGTCAGTCAGCCACCTGCAGGAGCGTTTACAACTCTCATGTTGCCTCCTATGTTCCTAAAATAACCAGGCAACATCGCTGCACCCTCTCCTGCCCCCCTCCCCCAAATCCCCCAGTTCCCACCTCCCTCCACCCAAACACCCCTTCCCCTAACTCCTCCCCACCCTCAGCCACATGCTTCCCCGTTATGTACATAAATCAGGCGCCCGCCGCCGCCGCCGCTGTGAGGGTCTGTGCAGGCAGACAGGAGAGGCGCACATGCACACCGCACCGCCGCGGCTCGTCGCTGCCACTGCAGCCGGAGTGCAGCGGAGCAGACCGGGAGGCGGAATGGCCTGAGCTCGGCTCGACTCGGATCGCCTTGACGCGGCGAGATGCTGCTCCTCTAACTGGCCGCCTGTCCGTAGCGCGTCCGCCCGTCTGGCCGGCCGCATTGCTGCAGTGCTGCTTTTTTTTTTTGCCTTTTTTTTTTTCTTCCAGGTGTTGTGTGTGCGCGTGAGCGTGCTCGCGCGCGCGAACGTCCGTCGTATAGCCTGGTGGTAATTCTTGTACCACCAGGCACAAGAGTCGGAGTCGGAGGAGTGGGTGGAGGGGGGCTTGGGGGGAGCAGAAGAAAACAGGAGTCTGATGTCACATGTGCTTCATCGGAGGAGACGGGGCATCTGCGAGCCGGATTCTGTGGAGGATGCTGCGGCAAGTGATACACAGAGGGCTCAGGGCTTCCTTCTACTGGCTCGGCTTGTTCGTCAGCAGGCACCCCGTCTTCTTCCTCACCGTCCCCGCGGTGCTCACCATCATCTTCGGCTCCACAGTGCTCAGCCGCTTCAAGCCCGAGCGGGACCTGGAGGTGCTGGTCGCCCCGACTCACAGCCTGGCCAAGATCGAGCGCAGCCTCGCCAACAGCCTGTTCTCCATCGACCAGTCCAAGCACAAGCTGTACTCGGATCTGCACACGCCCGGCAGATACGGCCGGCTCATCCTGCTGGCCAGGTCCGGCGGCAACATCCTGGAGCTGGCCGACCAGGTCCTGCAGGTCCACCGGCAGGTGCTGGAGCTGCGCGTCGCCTACAAGGGCTTCAACTACACGTTCGCGCACCTGTGCGTGCTGAGCCACGGGGACCGGCGCTGCCTCCTGGATGACATCGTCACCGTGTTCCAGGACATCCAGCAGGCTGTGCTGTCCAACAGCAGCTTCCACAAGGTGCCGCTCAGCTACCCCAACACCACTCTAAAGGTGAGCGCTTGCTGCCGGCCGGGGCCGCGCGTGCACGCCGCCGTGTTGCAGCTTGGCCAGCTCTGTCTGAGCACGCGCGCGCGCGCTCTAATTTCTGAATGAAACGGAATGCGGCGCGCGTGGGGCGCCTTCTGCAGATTGCTGCATTTGTCATCGGCGAGGGAAGCCTCTGTGCAGCGCAGAGCAGAGCAGAGCAGCCGGCTGGTCGCAGGCTCTGCAGGTGAATTGATCGGCTGCATGTCTCTCCTCACACACACGCACACGCACACGCACACACACACACACACACACACACACACACACACACACACACACACACACACACACACGCACACACACGCACGCACGCACACACGCATAGGGATATCCTCGTTTCCCTCCCCCCGCCCCTCTCCCTCTTTTTGATGCAGTGTCTCCCTCCTGCTTTTTTCCCTCCCAGCTCTGCTGCTGGGTTTGCGCTGCACACACGCAGCTGCATCGCTCCACGCCGGGCTTACAGGTGAACATCCAGAGCGGGCAGGCCGGCGCGTGCCTCCGGTGCCTGATGACCAGATTTGAGGCTTTTCGCCCTGAAAGTCCTGCACAATGTGCAGCTCATTCAGGAGTCGGCAGTGCAGCGCGAACCCCGCATTGTTTTTTTTTTTGGGGGGGGGGGTTTCTTTAAATAATGTAGAATAATTCAGATTATTTTTCAGAAACAAAACAAAACGAAATGCTTTTTTTTTTCATGATCCAGTAATTTATCAGAAAAGGAACAATCTGCACACATGGCGTACATGGTTACACAATTCATATACATGTACATAACAGTATAAGCTTTTATAATGTGTCGTTTTAAGGCTCACCCAAAAAAAAAGCTCATAGTTCCATAGTTTCACACTGATTACTAAAACACATCTAGTTTTTTCTTTACTTTTCTTTCTAGCAGGTTAAAATGTTAACAAACCTCATAAGTTATATTTAGTGAGCTTAAATAATTACTGATTTGTTCAATGATTTATACATTATGCACAGTGTTTTATACGTCTTTCCATTTCGAAGCGTTACTTTGAGTGAAAGGTTGGTCAGTTAGTTCAGGACTTTATTAATAATTCTAATAGGTTTTGGACTAACTTTAGTATGTCAATAGTTGTTTTATTTGCATGAGCAATATGGCAAATAGTGCATAACCAAGTAGGAGTATATAACATACAAGGCTTCATTTAATAAATATTTCATTTTAAACAGTACTCCAGTAGTTTTTGCTATTTAATTTCTAATATATTCAATGTGAGGCTTTCAACTAAGTCTGTTGTCCAGAATTGTACATAAAATTTATTTTTATGAACATTGTCAGTTTAAACTCCATTTATATGTAGCTTCATATTATTATAGAAAATATAAATTCAGGAAATGTATCTGTATTTTTAATGTAAGGATAAATTATTATAATCAAACCACTTTTAAACCCAGCAGGTTCATTTTTCTCTTATCTGTATTAGTTCATCCATATTCTTTGCAGAGATCAGCAAACATACATTTCCAAATGCTTGATGCTATAAAAATATTTAAATTGAGAGTAAACATTTTAGGTTTTAGGACTGAGCCTTGAGGAACACCATGTTTTACAGTTTCAGTTTGTGACTGTATGTTATTCATTTGTACATATTGTAACCTATTACTAAAGTAACTCATTAACCACTGATGTGTTTATCCCACCATATTGTTCACATTTTTCCATAAAAACATAAAACATTGGCCTAGCGACCTTCACACACGGGACAGACATTTTTGCCTTTGGTCCAGCTGAACAAAATTTGTTTAGCTAAACAAAACAAATTCACATATTTAGCTCAGATTACTAAAAATTGAGTTTTAATTTTGTTTTTAGGTTTCCAAATAGTGAAAATCAAACTTTCACACCAAAGGAAATGAACACAAATTTTCAATGGAGCGTAAAATGTTTTGTAGAAAATGACTTAAAAGAAGCTCTTAGTTTGCTACCAAAAGGCAAAAATAGTTACTTTTATTAAAAAAAGAATTGTTCTTACACTTTTTAGTGTTATTCTTTATGAAAATGCTTATATTACATGTAAACAGCTGGTATTTTGTACTATGTATGTAAATAATCACTGAGGCTTTATCTTAGTATTTACAGTCCCATCAAAATGGAGGGACAGCTTATCAACAGTAATAATAATCTTTCTTACAATTTACAAGCATCTCAACGAAACAGCATGGAACCTACAGTAGCAGTTTTATAGCTTTTTTTTCCTCCAATATTTGGGGGTAAAATAAGCTGGAAATATTCCCATGTTCCAGAACAGACACATTAATTATTCCAAGCTCTCCCCACACTGAGGTGATGGAGATACTTTTAATTGAGTTATTTTTCATCTAATTCAACTGCACACGCATGACAAGAGTAATTGGATTACTGTAATTAGATGAATTAGATTAAGATAGTACAGTTGTTCATGGTGTGTAGTCTTATAATGTGTCTTATGCTTTTTGTTTTTGTTTTACATTTAACCCAGATTTGAATCCAGATTGGTCAGATTACATAACATCAGTTCAGTCATGGTAAACAAAAAAAAAATAAGCTGTCATTCGATAATATTGGCATATGATTCTATTGCATTAATTTAACTTGGGATGCATCTGTTACAGTTTTCTGGCCGATCACTGATCTTTAAAAAGTCTGACCTGCCGATTCCGATTTTAGCCAACACAAATGTTTCTTTTTTGTCTAAAAAGTTACTAAATGAGGTAACAAAGTTTGTCAGTAATGTATTTCATGCACCAATGCAACACTGTGAAGCTTACTGGGAATGACCTGCTCTGAAAACAACCGTCAGACTGAGAGAGAGAAGAATCCAGCCGAACAAGATGGCTGTCAGTGTTAATTCAGTATATGGAGGCACTGAACGGCTTCCTTCACTTCCTCTGCTGTCATCGCTAAAACTACTGACAGACTACAATTCTAAAGCAAATCAAAGTCATCGTTTACAACTTCTCCTTCTGTGCACTGATTGACCCGGTTGAAATTCTACCAGAGAAATCTGGTACAATGGGAGAAATCCCAGACGGAGAACTGAAGGGAGATGAGAATTGAACGGAATTGTGCAGAAAGGTGACGGCCAGGCTAGCAGTCTACCACTCTTGGACATTTGGGTTGTGATAGCTCAATGAGCATCCGTCCGTCCGTCCGTCCATCCTAGGACTTTTGCTGACATTCTCTCGCCTGGTTCACATGGCAAGATTTAAAAATTTGTCTGCCGGTTTTCAAAACCCCAGAGACCACACGACACACAAAAAAAAGGAAATCGTAGGTTTGGTCATACACTGTGTAATGCTGAGCCACATGACAGGAACAACACACCACACACACACACTCAAACATTCAGATGTCAGACGGGAAATCTCATGAAACCTCTCGATCAAACGACAGTTCACAATGGCCGACTGGGAAGAAGCAACGGCAATAGAGTGCAGAATATTTGTTACAGAGAAAAAAACAATAGAAAGATGTTTCACCAGACATTCTGGTGCGCCATGGCAGTTTGTTTTGTCTCTTGTATTTTAGATTCGCCTTCGTGTTTCCGCCACCTCGCGTTCTGATCGACTCAACGTCACATTCGACAGGCTGCGCTCTCGTTTGACTTCGTGGAACACTACAAAACAATCCAACACGTTGAATAACCTCGATAACACAAATCACACGGAAGGAAAACCTGTTAAGGTTCTCTTTAGAGCCATCTTGATAATCGGGGCGTCATTAAGATTGTCAGAAGAGGGAAATGGGGACAAAAGTCGACATAAAAATGTTGCCATGCAAACTAGGCATTTTTTTGTTCAAATGCTAGAGATAATTTACTTTGGATCTTCATTAGCCTGTTTAATTTCATGTATCCTTTCAGTTCAGCTTATTTCTTTAGCATCAATTCACAACATATAATTTCTAGGCACTTTACAGAAAAGTCAGTTTAATTCAATCATATGTCCATTCCACATAGCTGACATCCAGAACAGTGTTGGGTACCTCGTCACTCCTGCTTGCTGCTGTTATTAAATCCGCTCCCTTTGAAGCCTGACGTTTTTTTTGTGTTTCCACTGAAAAAAGAGGCGCCGACCGGCACGTCTTCATTTGCCGTTCTGTAAATCCTGTTTGTCTCTCTGTCCTCTTGCGCTAATGGAAAACTCAGAGCAACTCAGATCACAACACGCTATTATCTCTAAAATGTCTCAGCCCAAGTGGTGTTTTGCCATTTCGGAACATTCGCGAGCGAGAGAGTCCGAGTACAGTGGGAATTTGATCTTGGTGCCGAGTGTGTGAGATGACAGAAAGTGTTCTCCATTGAAAATTGTTCACACACCGAGCCGTGTGATTTAGTCGGTGTGACTGGGCATTTTCACACAGTGTGTGTGATGGCAGAGGTTGTGAAGTCACTGCGACTGCCGAGCGTCATGTTCAGCTTTGAGCTGAAATGTTTGCACAGAAGTTCATATGGCTGCCATGGTATACTTTAACTTTAAAAAAAAAAAGATCATTAAATCAGTGTCAACAGTTAACTCAGAATCATACTCAAAACTATAAAAAAATACCAAACAAATTAATTATAGTTTAACTCTTAACCAAACAAACAAACTCCCCCACCCCCAAAAACCATTCTGCATTCTGTGGCTCTATGGTAGAGTAGTCGCCTTGCGATCGGAAGGTTGTAGGTTCAATTCCAGCTTCCTCCTGGCACTTAACCCCAAATTGCCTACTGATCAGTGTATGTTTGTGAATGTGACTCTAGTGGAAAGTGCTTTGAGTGGTCAAAATGACTGGAAAAACGCTATATAAGTTCAGTCCGTTTACTAAGACTAAACGTTTGAGAATTGACTAATGACAGCAGCTGAAAGAGCTAAAACAAACTGGTATAATATAGCTTAAAATTATTATTTTTTTAACAATTATTGTTAAAAAAAAATTCAAAAGTTCTCACCCAGGTTCTGCTGAAACCACAGTATAGAGAGAATAGGTGAATGAATCCATGAAATGCTGAACCGTGACTAGGCGGGTATAATGTGTTCACCTTAGAAAGAGAACAGTTTGGGTGAGGATGAGGTGATATTTCAGCCGTAGTGAATTTGATTTATTTTACAAAACTGCAATGAAATCACTTTTTTTGCATCACGAGTCACATGATGAACAACCAAATGTCACTACTGGTGAAAACGATAAACAATATAACAGGAAGTGGTAGGACGCTGGTGGTTTGTTTTTGTGCTGCTGGCTCCACCTGAGCTCTTATCAAATTCATTAAAAGTTGCATCATTCTAACGTGTTGAATCCATAGACCTTGTGCAAAATTTCTGCCTACAATTTCCTCCAAACGCTGCATACATAGTCGCTCTAAAGTAGGCGGGGCTTGTCGCTCCAGCCGCTGATTAAGACGCCGACGTCTTATCTGATTGGCTGTTGGATGAGCGCTAGAGCCATGACTGAACATGGGAGAGGGAGTAACTAAGGTGAGAGCGGCGGGGGTTTACTACTGAAACTAAACGGGGGGGACGTAACTGACGGCACAATACCGGATATTAACGGGAAAATAATAGTAATGGAGGACGGCGGGAAAGGGGGGTAAAAAATGTAGTTTCCTGGTCGAAACGGGAGACTTGACAGGTACGTGACTGAATTATGAATACATATCATGTATCTGTTTACATGATTTTTAATGACACATGGCGTCGACAAACATATTCACGTGTGATTTTAATTTAATTTGCTATTTAATGGAAATTGTCTTTTTGTTGTTGTTTTTTACATTGGCAGAATATAGACAATAGAAAGACAGGTGTTTTATTTTTTTTTAAACTCAGGTAATTGTCTGATTTTAATCTGTGACATACTTTGTCACACCACTGCCGTGAAGCAGAAGTGTTTGTCTCCCTCTGTCTCTCTCTCCCTGGCTGACCCCCATCTTGGCCTCCAGACGCTGAATCAGTCACTCCACACTTCATCGTGTTCCTGAATCCCGCTTCTCTCCGCCTGCCCGGCTGACAGGCTGTCTGGACTAATTCGTTTGCCTGACTTCTTATGCCTCGTCCCGCTCTTTGATGTCACGACTGGGATTTATTTCTGCACTTGTAATGGAGACACTTTGTATTAAAAAAATGGGGGGGGTTCTTTTTGCTGAGCTCAACTCTAGCTCTGCTCCTGGGAGAAAGCGCTTCAGATATACACCGTTGTTTTTGCTGTCTGCTGTACTTTCATTTTGTTTGATCTTTAGTAGCTGGCAGGTAAATTAAAAATACATTAGAGCAGAGCAACAAAGCCATGCTAACGGAGAAATCCTATGGAATTGGTCAAACAATGCACAGTGAAGCTGGTATTATGGGCTGTTATTTAGAATGAAGTCAACTTATTGGGAATGATTTGAATTGTTTACAAGTGAAGTAGAAACTGCTTCGACTATAACTAGGTTTTAATATTAAGTATGAAGTGTCTTGAACAAACCAAAAATAATATTGTTTAGTTGATAACACACTTAGCATGTAAAAATAGGCTTAGATTATATATTGATTTAATAGGATTTATTTAAGTTTTATTTGTACAATAATTTATTTAAATGAATTTGAACTAATGGGCCTTGATTGGACACTAACTTTGTTGGTTTAGCTAAACTCAACTGGACTATAAAAAAACCTACATTGTTTACATAATGTACAGTTTTTTAAAAACCAACGTTTTACTACATTACAAGGTTAACTTTAAGAGGAAATTATTTTAATTCACAGTTAGAAGGCATCCCTCATAATAAGGCTGAATGACCCTGGTTGGGATTTTTCCTCATGGAGTTTGCATGTTTTCTCCTCCGGCTTCCTCAAACCATCCAAAAACAAATTTGTCCTTTGGTATAAGTTTGTGACCTGCCTCTTGTACCCCAGGCTTCCAAGCATATGACAGTATATGTAAAAATACATATCAAGGATTACTTGTTGTAGTATTTTAAAACAGTCGCAGTGACAGACAAAAACCTTCCCCATTCTCCTCTTTATGTCCATTTCCATGAACAAGAACAGAGAAGGAGGCAGAACTGAAGAAACATTTCTAGCTGATTATTCTGTCCTATTATTCACCGTATCAAAGCTTAATGAAATGTTCAATATTCATCCAAAATTGTTATTTTATTGCTGAGATTTATTTGAGTAAGTATTGTTGGAAAATCATTGACAGGCTAATTGAGCATTGTACAATTACACAGATAAAAGTGAAACCCAAGCTTGCACAGTGTTGCTAATCGTAAGTGTATATAGTTTTAAGTGGACAATAATCCACCAGTCTGACAAAACCAGTCCAACTTGTCCCACCCTGATGATTCTGAGTGATCCCAAACCAAACGTACTGTTGCCATGGCAGTTGTACAGTAAACAAGACGGCTCGGTAAAATGTCGGAGGTTCCGTTAATTGTAATATTCCACTAATGGGATTAAAGATGCGAAGTGGACAACAACAATATGAGAATAACACTTAGAAGCATTTCAGTTCAACATTCCATAGTGTTGCAGGCACAAAGTTTAACCATTTGCTTGCCAGGCCGCCAGATTTTACTTGCCCCTCTCCCCACAGGTTGAGCATCCATCCATTTTCTGTACACCCTTGTCCCTAGTGGGGTCGGGAGGTGCTGGTGTCTATCTCCAGCTAACGTTCTGGGCGAGCATTTGAGCATTATTTGTTTATTTACATATGGTTTTTTACAGGGCTGCAATAGTGAAACTAAATAAGGATTAAGCTGTAGGTTTAGGATGCATTGAACTTGAAGTGCAGGGTTCGCACCAACAGCACCATCTCTGCCTGTTGGCCTCACACACTATTGTTTCCAAATGATAATGCTTAGCTGGCGGTAGGGTGCTTTGGCAGTTCAGCAGCGGCTCAATGTGTTTTTGTGTTAAAATGTTAAAAGTAATAAAACATTTTGTGTAAGAGCAGGCATCATAATTTGGAAATGATAGCTTGAGTCTAACAGGTGAGTGGTACACATCTCCTCATGCCCTGTTCAACGCGTCCACTATCTAACTACTAGCTTAATCCGTCTTCACCGTCACTATTACTGATGTACAAAAACCATTTAAATAAACAAACAATACTCAGCCTGGTGGGCCACCAGGCTTATGCTACACTGAGTGATGTCTAAGTATCACATCCAAAGTTGTGATTTCAACTAATTTGAAATGTCTGAACTCTCTGCAGGATGGACGTGTGTCCTTCATCGGCCACCAGCTTGGAGGGGTATCCTTCTCACCCAACAGTCGGGACCAGCAGGTCAAGTTTGCCCGGGCCGTCCAGATCACATACTACCTCCGTAGCATCGGCCCTGTGGTGCAGGACGTCATCGCAGAGCGCTGGGAGAATGAGTTCTGCTCTCTGGTCACCAGACTGTCCACGGCCGAGGCGCCGCACCCGACCGACCAGCTTCACATCCAGTCGCTCACTTCCTTCAGCCTTTGGCGGGACTTCCACCAGACCGGCATGCTGTCCAAAGGGGAGGTGCTGGTCAGTCTGGTTCTGGTGCTCCTGGCTGCCACCATCTCCAGCTCCATGCGGGACTGCCTGAGGGGGAAGCCTTTCCTCGGCCTCCTGGGCGTGCTGACCATTTGCATCGCCAACGTGACAGCTGCAGGGATCTTCTTCATATCGGATGGGAAGTTCAACTCCACACTGCTGGGAATCCCGTTTTTTGCCATGGGTGAGTGGAAACCTCGGTCTTCCTGAGACTGGGTTTGGTGTGGCCTTATTCTAGAGGGATCTATGAAGAACAGAGACATAAAGCTGGCAGATTGTGGTTTTAGAAAAATTATAAAATTGTCATGGATGCCAAAGGTTTCTTGCTAGTAGCAGAACTTTCTCAGTAGCTGCGTTTCCATTGACGATATAACTGCACGATTTGACATGTCGAAAATAAATTTGTGATGCAATTAGCAGAGTTTCGCCCAGAAAACTTGCTAAGCCTGGTATTAGGGGCACTAGGGCGGTCCACCAGCGCCCCCCATGTTTTTGTGTTAAAAAATGTTAAAAGTTACAAAACTTCAGAGCTGCACGACCAGGCATCACAATTTGGAAATAGTGGTGTGTGATGGCAATGGACAGCTATTTTGTTGCGCATTCCCTTGCGCCCAGTTCAGTGCGTCAACTATAAACTTATATTAAACCATTTTTAATGTTACTGGTGTATAAAAACCCTGTTTTAAATAAACAAAAAGTGCTTAGTCTGGTAGGCTTTTGACCCGCCAGGCTTATAATACACTGGTGGAAACCCTAACTATACAGTTTCTGAGACAAACTTCACTTTGACAAGAAACATTGTCGTGTTTTTCATATCACAAGATATATATAAAAAAAACACATTAAATGGAAAATCAAGAAAGTCTTCATGTATGGCAATTATTATTTGTTGCTTTTCCCCTCTGCTTCCCCTTATTATCCTTTCTCATCGACTCCGTTCTTTAGCCGTACCATGCTTGCTTGTCTAACTTGCGTTTCTAAGGTCACGGGATCCCAGGGGTTTTGCTACAGCTCTGCTGCAGGCGGGCTGACACAGCTCAAGTTTAAGTAAGATTCAGGAACAGGAGGCTGGATCAGCTCTCCGTGACCTACAGGCACAGGAGGAGGAGGAAGGAGGGTGTGAGAGGTGTGATAAGGTGATGAGAGGCGCTAAAAGGGAATGTCAAGGAGAAAAGAACAGAGAAAGAAATGTGTGTGTGACAATGAGAGGGAGCGATGCTTTGGTACGAGGAGGGGGAGAGAGGAGGATGTAGGATAAGATACACAGTGGGGGGGCAGGATGGGAGGGGAGAGATGGAGAGGACATGATTACAGAGCTGTGAACAAGCATATGCCCCCTTACCGATTTTCTTCGGTTCTTGCTTAAATGTTTTTATTTTAATATCAGTAAAAAGAAAAAAAACAAGTGAAGAATACATAACAATAAGGTTTTCACATTTTAGGGAAAATTTCCCCAAACCAACCTGAGCTCTGCTTGAACTGTAAATTACAATAACCTAACAACCAGGGGTGGAACAAGATCTTGTATGACAAGATCACATGATACCCTAATATTTCTCGTTGAGGTAAATCTCGTGCGGTAGCTGCGGCTTTGCCTGAAGAAGCTGGAACAGTAGATGTCCCAACTGCACTTGGATCATTTGTTTGGCAGACTTTGAAGTTTCCAGGTGGAATTATAAATGCGACAGACAAGACATGAAAAATGTGTAAGTACTCCAAGTTGTATAGATGCAAAAAGAGGAGGAAAGCGTTGCCATAACAACCGCTAGATGGATGTGTAAGGGTACGGTAAGCTACACAACAGTCACAGCCTACTCTGTCAATAGCAACTGGGAAATGTCATACAGCAGACCATGCACAGTGAGTGAACTGTCTGAAGAGATGAAAACCAATCAGAAAACGAAAGATTGGTTGGTGGCAAAATCTATAAAAATGAAGAATAAAGGCCTTTTTGTAGCATCATTTTATATTTGAAGTTTTCTTGAAAGTAATATTAAAATCTTGTTTCTTCTTGTGAGTTTTAGGCATCGTTGCACCCCAACTAACAGCAAGTGCCGTCTACAATGACTACAGTCAAAGTGTTTGTGAAAACTGAAAACTTTGGCATGTTCTTCAGGTCTCGCCATAGCATCTATAGCAGGTTTGGTGCTAGAGTTGGATGAGGTTACTCTAAAACCTTCATTTAGACCTTCTTTTTACTCCATCCACAGATAGAACTACTGTTGTAGAAAAAGAAAAAAAAAATTAACAGACACAATCTGCAACAGGTGAAAGGCTTTTTCACAACGATGTGAGTCTGTCACAAAAACATCAACCAGTAGTGTTCACTTGGGCTGTAGACCACATCTGGCCTGCGAATAGTGGGCAAATATTTAATACCATGCTAAAAACGCTCATTGTTACCTGTCTTAATTATCCAAACAAATATCCCTTATCCCATTCATACGAACAGTGGGAACTGTTTCTGCACTACAACAGGAGCTAGTGTCCGCCATGTTCCTGGTCTTCACTCTGGGGGTGTTCAGCCAATCAATGAAAGTCAACGAAGCAAAACAAATGCTGCTCCTGGATTGGCTGCTTGCAAATGTTTCAGATATGCTGCATTTTCTTTCGAATATTTCAGATGCACGCTTTGAAAAAAAAACAACCTTACAAACAGGCAAATTTTCCGCGAATAATTCAAAGTTGCATTCCAAAGAAAAATGCACAAATACTTTATTCTTTCCCATGGTTTCTTCATCCTTTTCTTCCTTATATCCTTCCTTCTTGTATCTTACCTTTCATTTTTCTCTCAATCCTTCCTCTCTGCCACAGACTCAATCAAATCAAAACCTTGATGTTGTCCTTTTGACACCGACCACTACTGCAGCCTCCCCACTACACAGCTGAATGCACAATGTTTTTGCTGCTGGATACTCTTCGTGACTCAACCCCCCTGGTTACTCACATTTTGGTCAATTTGAATTTGAAAAATTATTATATATTTTTTTCCCTCAGAATCCTACAATTGTTTGAGCAAACACTACATTCTAAATCTTTAATCTGGTTTAACATTAGCATTAGATATCTATTAACAGAAAATGTATTATTCCCACGGTAGTAATGTGGTGGTAGGTCACAGTCTGAAACAATGACTGTCACATTTGAAATGCCCACTGCAAAATGAGGAGTGTTATTTAGACCTGGACAAACTGTCTTTGGGTAAACTATTACAGTGTACACAACAATACAACAAATTAAGTTTAAATGCTTTTATTTTATGTTAGCAAACAGTGTTGGGCATTGTTAACTAAAAAGTTAGTTACGCTAACCATAAATATTAGTTCTTCTAGCACTAAAACACGACATAAACAGTATTTAGCAGAAGCTAATGCTAAAGCAATAACTTCAATTCAGATTATATCTTCTCATGAGACTACAGCTCATGAACAGAGCACCAACCGAATGAAAACTTTCCAGTATTTGTTCGGATTGTGGGAATTGACAGTGTTTGCCACGACAAGTAATCGCTATGCTTGACTATAAAATCTCAACTGTTCGCACGGTGTGTGTATTCTGCACTGTGTGTACCCAAGTAAATTCTATTTTGCAGAATTTATCCGGAAAAATTATTTAGGGTAAGCTAAGTGCTCTAATTGTTTTCAAAGTTATTAAACATGCTAACCCAAAAATTAGCTTTGCTATTTGTGCATTAGCAGATTAGCAGAAGTGTCCCCAGACCTGTTAGTAACAGCAAAAGTGTTCCAGGTGTTTGAAGTGGAATGATAGTTTTCTGGACATTTCACCCACTTCCTTCTACCTAGCAAGACGCTTGGATGTAAAAACCGTCTAATGTAAATGTGGCAGAAGTTTAAGGGGTTTTAAATATTGCCATGATATAACATTTTCATTAGAGATTAACTTTATTTTGTATCTTTGCCAGGACCTTCTGTCAACACTAGAATGAATGTGTGCTTCAGTCTTTCAGCCTAACATTTTCCTGATCAGTTTGCAAGGATCCCTGAGGTCCCTCTGTAGTTAGCTGTGTGTTTTTCTTTCAGATAGACTAAAGTGCAATAAGGGGACATTCCTCTAAGGGGAACACAGTGTAACAGCCAACCCCAAAACCATATGAATATTTGAGATAGTTGGCAATAGCTCAATGTCTTTGCCGGCAGTGGCACAAAAACTAGATTACAGGCTTACATCAAGAGAACCTCTGCAGTTTTGTTTTCTTCATGCAGTCTCCCTGTACACCTTTACTGTCTCACCTTGTTTCACCTTAGAATCCTTCTGCTGAGTAGCGTCATTGCAGATTCCTCATGCTGAACTACTCTGAGGCAGCAGATGCTGGGAGTTAGCCTGAAGCTACAGGTATCTGGTGATTAAATCCTAACAAGTTACTTTGCTAAAGCAGGGCTGCACAACACACACATGCACCTCTTCCTGCACATCTCTGTGATTCATCTGTGTTGCTGATATACACCATAGACCTAATTATCTTATCCTAATGTAATCTCTTGGCCTCTCACTCTATCCAGGTATGCATGATTCCTGTGTTTTGACAAAACTAAAGCAAAAATCATATTTACAAACTTTGAAAGACTCTAGGTTTATTTGTTAAATTATTAGTGGTGTGATTCAGATCATTGTCATTCTGCCTGGCTTCATTAACCAGGAGCTTGTTTCTGAAAATTAGAATATTACATGAGATCAATACTTTTCAGACCTCTGAAAAGTATCTTCCTTCCTATGCACACCATACTTGGTTGGGAATCTTTTTGCGTGAATTGCTGCATCAGTGCTCCGTGGCATGGAGGAGGTCAGTGTGTGGTTCTGGTGAGGGCTAATCTAAGCCCAGGCTGATGGTTGTCTTCAGGTCATCTACAATACAATGTGTTACAAGAAAGCGATTTGATTGACTGCGAACCGCATTCGTAGACTGGACCATAATTTATGTCATTGCATGAACGAAGGCCAGACCTTGAAACTCCTCAAACCAAACATCTGAACCACTACAATGGACCGGTGGACATGGCGACTACAATCACAGAACTGCTTGGAGTAGAGGAGTATAATCATAAGCAGAGCCAGGAACATACTGTATGTTTCACCCTTTGGAGTGGAAAAGTCTTTCCCCCTTTAGAAAACACAGGGGACCAGATCCAGTAGATGACTACTACTCTACTGGTCCATCATTGACTGGACTACAAGTCTCTTATTCTACTTCTCTTTTCTCCTAGAAATGACACATGCAACCCATGTCTGGGATTTGTCTGATCATAGTTGCTCTTGAACGCGGCCACTCCTCAGTCCTCAGTCCTTGTGAAGCTCCCTCGTATCCTTCAATGGATGTTACTTGGCAGTCCTCTGAAACTGTCCCAAGGATGCCATTTATGCCCACTCCCTTTTTCTCAAGGCTGAATCATGAACCTTAACCTGAACTGAAGCAGGTGAGGCATGCAGTGCTCTAGATGTTCCTGGTTGTTCTCTGAGCTCCTTGATAAGTTGTTGGTCAGATGTTGAGAATTGTTTTATCAGGGGAGGATCCTGGGGAGGATCACCGCTGCTCCAAGGTTTTCTCCTTTTTGTTTCTCACTTTTTCTTGATCATGAGGGCAGGGTTTGGTATGTCGTGAGCTTATTTTGACCTACTTCATGCTGAACGCAACTTCTGTTAAACTGATTACTACCAGAAGTTCCTGGGAAAAGTTAGAAGATGACCATAGAAGTGCTCAGGTTGAAGCAAAAGAAGAAAACGTCGTATTATTATTATTATTATATTATTATTATTATTATTGCATCCTAATATCCACAGGAAGCTTCTCACACTGATTGACATTGGTTGTAGTTTGTTTTTTAGCTTTGGAGAACTAAAATTGTGGTTGTTTTTATCAGTCAGGTTGAACAACCACATAAAGATTCGATTAATTTTAGCATAAATTGATCAATTGGCTTATTACAAATTCTGTCCTAAACTTTGTTTTTTAACCTGTAGTAGTATTTCTTGATGTGTATACACGTTTCTTTGATTAAATCAATTAGTTTAATCTGTTTAGTTCTTATTCACACAAATGACCATTTTTGCTATTATTTCCTGTTATCATTAGTTAAAAGGTAATTAGAATCACATTACCGTTGATTAAATTAGTCATAATTAGATTAGATAAAAATCTGTTTTTATTGTATTTATTTTCTTTCACAGATCATATTTCTATCTGATCCTATGTGTCTTGACTGTTTATAAAAGCTCTAAGCAGAGCTGTACTATTAATCTCATTGTACTGCTTACTGTGCAATCACAATGAATTTAATCTAATCTAATTTTACCTAATTAAATTAGGTAAATTTATTCTTTGTTTACATATTCTAAACCTAATCTTGTACAAATAAATATCCTCAAACTGTCTACAAATGGAAATCATTAACATTTTTTTTTTCGAGATATTAATTAGAAATGTTCCTAGGCAGTAAAAAATAAATAAATCTGAGGTTACATATATGGACCATGTAAAGAACAAAGCAAGTGGTTTTTGCTGCAGTTCTAGATGACAGAGCCAGACTGATGAGCCAAGTAGTAAAAGTGAGCCGTCTGCCTCCTGCAGCTCTGTGCAGCTCATTAAACATACAGCTGTGTCATGTGTTCATCAAAGCCTACTTACATCCCAGTCAAACTAATCCATTATTCCCTCTCAACAATCCAACTAATGACATGTGTGGCCTCTGAATTGTCGGGGAAGCCGAGCGGCTCTGTCCGGCGACGGCACCGCCGCAGTTTTCTGGACCTCTGTTTCATAAAGAGTTCCTTTTTATTCCTCCCTGGTGCCTGTCCGCTGTGTTGCCTGCCAGTTGGCCAATTACTGCTGAGCTGAGCTTGTCACTTCCTTCTCTCTCTGGATATGTGACGGCTGTTAGAAGTGTAAAAACAGTCGGGGACCAGAGTACAGGAAAGACAGCAGAGCAGGTTCTTCAAACGAGTTCACTGCATACACAGCGTTGACTTGTTTTGAATGTAGGAGCAACTAAATCCCTGATTTTACTCAAAGCCCTGGAGATCCATTTTTCCACACGGAGTTGTTTGTGGGTTAGTCAGTCATCGGAAAGTCAGTAGAACTTGTTAAAATGCTTGAAATGCTAAAATATAGCGATTAAAAGTTTTCCATGCCTCATTAAAATACAGTAAATGCAACAATTTCCCCATTTTTATGAGTGTATTAGTCTTTGTGTTCATCAAAGAAACTGAATGTCCATTTTGCACAATAAACATTTAATTGAAGCTGAGATAATTTTTATAAAAATATGTTTTTTACATATATTTCTTAAAACTGTCAACAGTAGGAGAAATAGCTTGTTGTCTTTTGCAAAAGATGAGAGAGAAATCCTACAAAGGCTAAAATCTGACGCCACTGCATTTTTCTTTACAGGGAGGAAGTTGCGCTCAGTGTCTTCTTCCGAGGTTTTTGTGTCATTTCCTTCAGTAATTCTTGGTACAGCGCCACCACAGGCAAGAGCCAAGCACAGGTTTTTTTTAAAGGGTTTGGCTCGAGTGAAATCAAACTGCACCGGCTGAAAACACTTTGGATCCCAATCCCAACCGAGTCTATGGGACGATGATGTATGAAAACATCCTCAGTTTATGCAAAGTACTGAATTTGGAAAAAAGTAAAAACATGTCAGATTAAAGGAGGGGGAAAAATAGGAACATATCATTTGATATGTGTTTTTTGGTTCCAGGCAGGGATGTTTTCATAAATTCTCCTCTTGTTTCCTCTCAGCCACATCACATGTTACCCTGTGATGTGGCTGTCAGTGGTGCTGTGTGATATACAAGCTTCCTCATGTTTTCCCACTCTCAGCTGTGATGTTGGAACTGACTGAAATTCCTTCATACTGTGACAGTCAAGAACAGCGGCCGTCTTTGCTGGCGCCGACGAGCCCGTTGGGGATTCTGGCCGGTTGCTATAGGTTACGTTGGGTGGCTGGTGATCGATCGGTGGATGTTGTGGCCGTTAGTGGCCACCTGTTGATGACAACTTCTGGGTCATTGTCATCCCCTACACAGAGGAATCATCAAGCGGTCTTCACTGCATTGAGCTGTGCTCTTTGATGATGTGGACCTAAAAGGACAAATTGACTATTTCTTGAAGAGCAAGACATTTGGAGCCTTTACTAAATACTGCCTTTAGATCATGTTGCTATGTGCAACAAAAGGTTGTATTTTGTCATGTGTGCTAGATTTGTCCATCTCATTTTCTGTTAAGCTTGGTTCTGAATGCCTCATAGAACCAGTGTTAAATGCTCATGTCTGCTTCTCTAATTGTTGTTGGGAGAATGTGAACGTTATTGTATGTGGAGTATAAAAAACGGTTCCAATGTAATTGCACTGACAGCAAGAGAAAGTCGCAGGTAAATGCAAATAAGGAAAGTGTCTCAGATTATAATTGGAACATCTCTTTAAGTTTGTAATGTAAAAGGGCTCAAAGGTAAATCCAGGAGAACACAATATTTTCTTAGATCGTTTTTCAAAAGCAGTCAGGATTTATTTCAACTTCATTTTGAAGTCTGATATTACAATTTTGATCCTAGGTTCTAACTTTGAGGATAAAAGTGCTTTTTTGAAGTTACATGCTACTTATAAAGTGTTAGAATTTGACATTTAGTTGGGTTGCATGTAGTTGAGGGCTGGTTTCCAGGATCAATGCATTCCAAACTTTTAAGAGGTTACATTTACCAAACCAATAAACTGTGCCTTATGTCGTTCTTACGGTTTTTGGTTCTTTTCACAGCATTCCAGATGAAATGCCAGAGTGATCAGAGTTTCTGTTACCGTAGAACTGAAGGTGCATTCACACCAGCCCTGTTTCGTCTGCTTTAACTGAACTGTAGTTGTTCTAGTCCAGTTCGTTTGGGGAAGGTGTGAATGAGCAATCAAACTCTGACTGAGACCAAACAAGCAAACTCTGGTCCTCCTAAAGACCTCGGTCGGATTCGGTTGAAGTGAACTCTGGTGTGGTTCGAATGCACATATGAACACCAGGCAGATCACAGACTGCTCCAAAAGCAGAAAGCAGACTATATGGCAGGGCATTCTGGGTAAATACTACCAAAACAAACACACAAGTTGTGGTTCTTTTACCAAAGACAAAATAGAGATCCTACAACTGTTCAAATCTGACGACACTCCATTCATTTACATTTCATAAGTAAGGAAATTGTCTTCAGAGATATTGTATGTTTCCCTCAGTAGTTCTTGTTGCAGTGCCACCACAGGCAAGAAAGTGAACAAGATTTTTAAAGGGTTTGAATTGTATTTGGTTGATATTACCGTTTAAAACCTGACTATTGTTGGAATATCTGCCGTAAATTCACAAGCTCATCTTTTTACACAAGACAGAACGACAAAGCTCCAAAGAACTGAGTCTGGGAAAGCCTCAAAATTTGACAAAAACAACGCAGAGTCCTTCGTTGGTGCAATTTGCACGGCCTCTTCGTCAGCCGGTCAGACAAACGTTTGAAGTATTTTGTTGCAAGCACTGAGGAAGTTTGAGTGGAACCTGGGCTGACCACGTGTCAGCAAGGTCTTATCATTGAAACAAACGAAACGTCTATAACAAGTAAAACATGATAAACGCGCGCGTGTGTGTGTGTGTGTGTGTGTGTGCAGCTTTCCACACAGAGACGCGTTCCGGAGCGCCACTGCACCTCCTCCTCATTATGTAAAAGCTATTGATGTTCACATTACTGTCAGAGCACCGAGGTTTAGAAGATGGCTGACCCAGATGCACTCTCATAAATATAATCAGTTGTAGTCAATGTGTCTTGTCATGACCAAACAGGCAGGTGGCTGATGGATTTACGTAAACGTGAACATAAACGCGTCACACGTAGCAGAAAAATAATGTGAGAAGACCGCCTGATTGGATGAAACAGATCAGGTCTTCCCTAAGCTAACGCTGTGAATGCTAACGGCTTCAGATTGAGAGAATGACATTAGTCGTGACTTAGCAGAAAAACAGATTTCCCAACGTAAAGAAAACATGACTGGATTTTAATTCAATTCAATTCAGTTTATTTATATAGCGCTAGTTCACAGTAAATTTCCTCTTGAGGACTCCAGGAAGCTTTTCCAGAAACCAGGAGCCATTATTAGCTCAATACTTTTCCACTGCCTGTACAAGGACTGAAAGTACTTCAACTATGTTTGATTTTAAAGGGAAGTCGATTTATGTAAAATCAACTTTCTTAAGTTTTACGTCAAATGATAAAGATATCAATCAAAATCGTACCTGGAGTGTTCTCTTGATTCTTCCCTGCATGTTTGAGAAATCTTTGAGTCTCCCGTGGCAACCAGCTGTGCTTTGCTGCATTGCACTTTTGGTCCAGAAAAATTCAGTGAAAATGTGATTATCTGAGAGCGTTTTGGGTTTTTGACCCCAAAAAACTGTGTGGCTGAAAGATTTTCATCACATAACACTGTGTGTACGTTTTCTATCCAATTTAAATATTTCTCTGTAAGGATCGTGAATGCAAATAACGATAATTAATAATAGGAGGTTGAATTATCTGCTCTCGTCCCGTTGGAGGAGAACAGCTATTTGTGCGAGTGTTTTGATTATTGACCTGGATGAGAGCCACTTCGGCTGATGAGTCAACGAGCAGATGTGTCGGTGGGGTGTGTGTTGGGGGGGAAGGTAATTTATTTTTAATGGAGGATTCAGCAGGAAGCAGGCTCTCCAAAGGGCCCCTCTAAATATAGCATCAACAAGATGTTAGAATTTGGATTTTTAATGCTGTGGTAGAAAAAACACAAAGGTCTGTCTTTCCACTGGTTCTGTTTGTGTCGAGTATCTTTACACGGTGAATCATCTGTCACTGTTTGGTTCTGTTCTCTCTGTCCTCTACGCTCGTCATGCTCTCTTTCACCACATCCATAATTCTACTTTATTGGTCTTCCCATCAGCTTCCTGCCTATTGACGACAAAACTAAATTTCGCAATTGCGGCGTTTCCATTAAATACTAATTCCAATATGAATCCCACATGAAAACGTCTATTTATGCAATAAATCATTAAAAATCATGGCAGAGACAGATGTAAACAGCTACCTTAGATATATTTATAATTCAGCCAATCAGAGGAGACGTATGTGTCAAGCATTAGAGCGACAAGCCCCGCCTACTTCGGAGTGGCTACATATGCTGCGTTTTGGGGAAATTGTAGTTGGTGATTTTACAGAAGAGCTATGGATTGAAAATGTTCAAATTACCTACGAATTTTTATGAACTGTGTGATGCTGTGAGCGCTCTAAAGCCAGCTGCACATTGTCCAAGGAGGCCAGTGCTAACGGCACATTGTTGCTGTATGCAAACAAGCATGACTCATATGATTTGAAAAGTATTTTTGATGAAGAACTGCGACACGCACACATTTCAATACAGTTGATACATCACATTATCCTCAAACTCATACAAAAACATCTTTTTGAAATTAGCGCATTTCCATTTAGCAAGTTGATCTGGATTTGTGCAATTTTATGGTTAATGGAAACACAGCTACTGTCTCTAAACCAAACAGTATAGGTCTTACTATTATCTTGTATAGCTTTCCTTCCATGCTTGGTGATACCTGATGCTATTCTCCACCCATTCCACCCTGCTTGGACTGTCCTGCTGCTATTACTCTTCATCCCTCTCTTTTCCAGTACATACCTCCACCTCTGTAGTTTGTCCTCTACGTGATCCCTGCTCTCACTGCAGAGAACCATGTCATCTGCAAACACTGTAGCTCATGAAGACTATTGTCTCCATGAACAGACTTAATCTGTCATCCTGTCCATCAACAAAGCAAACAAGAAAGGGGCTCAGAGCGACCCTTGATCCAGTCCCATTTCCACCTTCAACTCCTCTGTCACTCCTACAGCACACCTCACTGCCGTCTCACAGATCTCACACATTTCCTGATCCACTCCAACATTGTCCTCATCCAGCACCACATCTCCTGTGGCAACCATCAAGCTGTGTGAAACACCTGAGTAAACCTAGCTCCACCTTCGAGGACGCAACTCCTCCTCTGAGCTGCAGTTTCCACATTTCTGAGCTTCCGCCTCACACAGCAGCCCTCTCCTCTGACTTCCCCTCTCAATTCCTTCAGTCTAGCCAGCAGCAATTAGCAAACACCTGGTGGAACTGAACATCTGCTAATTATAGGAGCTACTTCTCAGTGCAACTCTGCTAAAAATCTTGTTAAAGGGTTAATAGAGGAGCCATGTTGTAGTGACTTCCTGAAGGCGGAGTTTTATAACGAGCAGGAGTTTTTAAAGAGACAGAGGCCCAAATTCAAGATGTTAAATTACAAAGTCATATTTATAGCAACTGAAGGTAACATAGTTACTTGATTACAGTGACCATACTGCCCCTTAAAGGAAGATTTGAATCAGGTGATTCCTATTCAGTGAATTTATTAGAGGAAATCTGGGCGGGGCAGGTACATGCTCAGAAAAGTCTCTGTTAATGTGTCAGTAAGATTACAACCGTGGGTCAGTCCATAGCACGACATAATTGTCGTCTTGTCCTAAATAGATACATCACTGATGCATTATATATAATCCATAATGTGATAATAGTAATTGGTCTGTCTTCTGAATAGATACTCTAAGGATGCACTTCATTATCAATTAAGATTATCCAGACACTGCTTCTAAAATATATCCACCGTTAGAACCGTGCTCTCTGTGTACATGCCTGCATGTGTGAGTAAGAACAGATAAGTCGGCAGGAGTGCCTTATCTACTGAATGTCCCAAACCATCAGGTCTGACCCAACTGGCTGGTTTTATCTAATATAAGGAGAAAGAAAAACAGAGGTTCTGGTAAAAAAAACAAAAAAAAACATGACCCATAAATGATATTATAAGTCCAGCAGTTAAAAAATCAGATACAAAGTTAGTATTAATAGTTCAGATGTAATTCCATACATCTTGGAATTAAATTTATAACTAGGTTTTACATTAATTACAAATTAACTTGTTCAATAATTCAATAACTATATGTTGCGCAACAAGACATCAAGTCATTCCTTAAACATACATTCAATACGCATAAACCAAAGATGACCTCAGCTATCATGGGCACTTCAATAACAGTGCTGCAAGCATTAGCATTTCAAAAGATGTCCAAAACACCATAAAAATAAATAAGCGGATAAATGTGAGTTAAGCCGAATTGAAACATTAAGATCCTGAAACATTAAGATATTACAGGATCTTAATGTTTTTATTCACAACCTTATCAAAAAACTGCCAAATTTCACAATGGATTTCTGTTCCCCGATCATGGAAGTGTTAAAGTAGACAACACGGCAACTAAAAACAGATTTTTAGTGGTAAAATTTACAACCACTGACAAAAAGGATACAAATAACATGAATTTTAAGCAACTTACCGCTGAATTTGATAACTCCACATCAAGTTTCCATCAGGTTTTGGGATGTGGAAGGCTTAGCCAGCAGCGAGGGTCCAGAAGCCACATCAAGCAGTGGCTTTGAGAGCGATTCATTTTTACAACAGCGCCACCGGTGGCTGGATGACTGAACGGGTTAGACATAGTTTTGGTGAAGTTGGCTGCCGCAGTATTTCTGGTTTATTTAGCCGTACAATACACATAAACACTTGTTTGACGCTGGATTTTTACTGTTATCAAAATGTGGGAAACAGTAATTGATGTCAACTGCGTCATTATTGATGATGATTTTCGATATTGTTGAAAGCGATTAACATACATGCAATATAAAACCCACTTAAAAAAACAGTACAGAAAATTTAAAAAAGTGAACAACCGGGTTAGAATAAAAGACACTGAAGAATGGAAGGAAAGATGTGTGCTTATGAAAGATTTAAATGAACACATTGCATCAGAAATTCTCTTAGCGGTGGGATGGAGGACAGAGGAGAGCTTGAAAATGCAAATAACCCTAAATTTGCTGCTTCATACCTCAGGGCAGTTCCAGAAGATGTGTTTCAAGCCCTGCCAGACTCCTACTCAAAATCTGGTATAATGTTGCCGCCGTGTTGCAGGGATGCAGTTTTTAAATCACTCAGCATTCATTCCAGGTTTATTTTCGAGTTTCACTAAAAAGAAAAGCACTCAAATATCGCTGGTTTCTCCAAAAACAAGAAAAGGTTTACTGTTACTGCAGATTTACATAGTTTCAATCGTTACACTTAAAATTGAAATGCTGCATTATAGAAAGAAATAATAAAAAAATAAATACAGGGTGTATAAACCTCCCCCACATCTCCCAAAAAAATAAAATCAGCAAAATGACTCATTTGTTTTAATCAGGATGAAATCATTCATGTGGTCCAAGTTATAGGTGCAATTACAGTTTTAGCTGAGCGAAGAATGTAACCACAAGTTGCCAATAGATCCATTATGTGTGGGTGTGCGTGTGACTGGATGTATGTAGCTTTAGAGGCAGGTATCATTAGGAAGGTGCTAAACAGTTTAACTTCAGTCGTGTCATCATCTGGTTATTTTCCATTAAATTTATCATCACCATCCAAAAATAATGACCTACGTCACTTTTTGCCAAAAGTGATTTTTCTTTTCAAATATAACATCATGAAAGGAAAAGAATTACAGGCTTTTCTATGGTAAAACATTCATAGCCTGTGCATCACAAACTTAAGCATGTGGACTTAAGACTAAACTCCCTTTCAGATCATCGACTCTACAGGTGATTATTACATCTGACAACAAACGGAAAGGTCAACCCACTGCATTCATTAATGACCTTTGTCTTTGTTTGACTTTGTAATTTAACGCCTTCAAAATTGGGCCTTTGTCTCTTTAAAAACTCCTGCTCTTTCTGAAACTCAGTCTTCAAGAAGTCATCACAACATGGCTCTACTATTAACCCTTTAACAATGTTTTTACCAGTGTTGTGCTTGTATGATGAGCTCAGCTGATGAGCAGTTCCACCAGGTGTTTGCTAATTGCTGCTGGCTAGTGTGAAGGAGCTGAGTGGGGGGAGTTGTGAGGAAGGGCTGCTCTGTGAGGCAGAAACTCAGAGGAGGGGCTTTGTCCCCAAACGCTATGTGCATCCAGGCGTTTTGTATAGCTGAATGGTTGCCATGGGAGATGAAAGGATTTCTCAAACCTGCATGAAATAACCAAGTCAACACTCCGGGTATGCTTTTGATGAAGAAATAAAATTATAAGTACAACATGATGTAAACTCAAAAATGTCGATTTTACATAATACTGCCCCTTTAAACACAAACCCCCGTGTTGGTTTGCTGTGGGAAACACCCATTGTTAAGTACAGCAGTGGATCTGTGATGCTGGAGACGTTTAAGAGTCCGGGGAACCATGTTAGACTGAACGGCTTTATCATATTGTCACTAAATACAGTACAAGATTCATACGTTGCTTTTAGCATATTTTTACCAGGGATGCCAGAAACCATTATTTCTTTTCTTTGACACCACAGAGACAACTTCATCAAACCTACAAGGTGTCTTCCTGTTTTGAGTGTAACAGAGACAAGCGTCCGTTTCTCTGTTATCGCTCAGTTCTAAATGATCTGGATCTTTATCCTACTGTGAGTCTTAACACTTTGCTGATCCTGGAGCTTTTCCTCCAGAGCCACAATGTTATTGGAACATCTTTGCAAGTGTTGGACAGACTTCCATGAGATTTGCTGCACAGGTTTTGGGTTCCCAGGAGGATGTTTTGTAATCAGCTTGATTGCTTGGCTTTTCATCTAACTCCACTTTCATTTACTCCTTCAGTGGATTCTGCCAGAAAACACGAAATGACACGCTGCTCGGTTTAAGCACACGCACCACAACCCAAGGTTTAAAGCTTTAGGTTATCCATGTCATGATGACGCCTGTGTCTTCATGGCCACCAGGGGACGCTAGGAGGGCCTCAGAAAGTGGGAGAGTAGAAATGAAAAAACAAAATTTAAAAATCAAGAAGCTAGCACAGCAAGAGCAAAATGGACAAGTTTTTAAGAAGAAGAAGAAGAGAAAAACAATTGCCCTGCTAATAGCTCCTGGCTGAGTAAAAATCTGAAAGTTTGAGGCAGAATTTATGCTAAACAAATGTAATAAAAGTGATGAAAAACATTCTAAAAATTTATATTTATGTAATATCATTGTCTGTGGGTTCGCAAAAGGTTCCCACAGCAAGAAGCTAAAGGTTTTCAGGGGCCATGGCACCGAAAAGTTTGGGAACCAGTGGCCCATCAGATCCCAACTATGTTTTATTTGTAAAAGCAGCAATTGTGTTTCATAGTTTACCAGTGTTTTTTCCATCATGTTTACCATTCTGCTAATAAATGCTACTAAATATTGTGACAAATTTGTTAATGCCATATGGCCTGTGTCTAATATCCTCTAAAAAATGCAAAGAAAGATCAATCCTACAATCATTTCTCCTGCAAATACCCTGATGTCTTTGACCTTTATATGAGACTTCACACTGAAGTCTTTTGCCGTTTGTTGCTAAATTGGAAAAATCGGGTCTTGAGTGCCTTTGAGATGATTTAGCTGTTTGAACTTATGGCTATTTGTGATTGCAGTCTGACGTTTTTTCCCAGAGCAGCTTCTGATTCTTCCCTCTGCTTTCCCCGGATAAAGAAACTAACCGTCTGCAGACTAGTTCTGAGTGATACCTCCCCGCTCGGTTAAGATCTTCTCCAGCTAAAACTAATATGCGTGCTAACAGCTGCAACTAGAAAAACAAAATTTCTGAAGAAATTTAGCCGGGGCCTGCCAAGGCGCGCCCGTCGGGCTTGGGCCCGGCGTCGTCACGCCACAAATTGGCGTCGACGCTAAAGAACGCCGCAACGTAATCAGTGGCACGCGGAGAACCACAAGAACGTTAAGCGAGGCGGACGTGCACCATTCAGTACGATTTAAAATGTTGTCAAGGCTTTTATTTTGGAAGTTTTGTTAAACTTCATTTCAAAGGGCCAAACTAATCCCATGCGTAATAGTCCTTGGGTTAAAATAGTTATATAATGCTCAAAACACAAGTAGCTGATGTAAAAATATTCAAGGCTTTTATTTTGAAATTTTCAGTATGCTCCATTTTAAAGTTCCGAACTAATCCCATCTGTAACAGTGCTTTGGATGAAAAAGTCATATACGGCCAAAAAAAGCAATTACGTCATGTAAAATATTCAAGGCTTTTATTTTGAAATTTTCAGTATGCTTAATTTTAAAGTTCCAAACTAATCCCATGTGTAACAGTGCTTTGGATGAAAAAGTCACATAAAGCCAAAAACAGCAATTACCTGATGTAAAAATATTCAAGGCTTTTATTTTGAAATTATTATTATGCTCCATTTTAAAGTTCCGAACTAATCCCATGTGTAACATTGCTTTGGATGAAAAAGTCATATACGGCCAAAAAGAGCAATTACGTCATGTAAAATATTCAAGGCTTTTATTTTGAAATTTTCAGTATGCTTAATTTTAAAGTTCCAAAATAATCCCATGTGTAACAGTTACTGAGTTAAATCAGTTATATACAGCCCATAGCAGCGGGTAGTTCTAAAGGCCAGTTCTCAGTCCTGATCTGTTTCAACTGAGGATAGATAGAACTACAGCGATGCGTATTTGTAGTCCAAATCAGCAGCCAACAGCCTCTTGAGTTCCGTTGCCATGGTAAATAATGGTCTCAGCAGGTGTGAGCTGTGAGTCATACATGCTCAAACACACAATTGTGTGTTTGAGCCAACACGGTTTACTGAAAAAAAGCATTGGAAACAAATCCTTCTTGTTCGGGAACCGTAATACATATTCGAAAAGCGTTTCGAGCGTATGAGAGGCCTATGTGTCTTCTGCGATAGTCCCGAGATTCATATCTGTACCTCACTCAGAGCATTTACAGTGATGAGAGAAAGAAATGTTGTGCCCAGATCTGAAATTCTATTCAAATACATGGGAGAGAGCCTCAGACAGCCTCAGAAAATCATGTCGCATGACTTTGCTCTGAAGCACCGTGACAGAAAACCGTACGGTCTAGATAAATTTCGAAAACATTTTACCGGAGCAGACAGGCGTATCAATGTCAGGACCGATTGTGATACTAATCGTGCGATATTTGTGGGCGTGATGGCGATTTCAAAAATGATTTGGGCTGAAAAAGTTGTCTTCATCTCTCACTCTAAGCAGCCAGAGACGCACTCTAACTTTAGGAAAAATGAGAAACTTTGGGTCGCTTAGAGGCAAATTGTGGACAAACCGTAACTGGTATCGACGAGCCGTCTTCACTTTCGAAGAGATCACAGACGTATCTACAAAATGAAATTTGAATGGCATTTCTAGGTGAATTTGTGACGACACAGAAAATCCTCAAAAATAGGGTATTTGTAAGATTTTTCCCATTGACTTATAATGGGTTTTTTTTCGTAGTTTTTTGCGAATTATGTCGCCACGTTAAGCCCAAATCCCACCAGAAGTAATAGCTGGAATGGCGTGAATTTTCTGCAGGTTTTGATACCTCATTTGTAGGTGTGCACCAAGCGGTATGAGCCGCATTAACGGTTACGGAAGAAAAATAAAGAATAAAGAAACACTTTCTCCGACAATAGCAATAGGTTCCTGCCATTGCTTTGCATGGCAGGCCCCAATTAGCCAGAAAAGGACATTTAGGTAAAATGGTGGCGATAAAGATTTCCTTGGGAAAAATGTCCTTTCCTTGTTGCAGAAAAGCTCACTGGGCTTCTAATGGAACAAAATCACCCAGGTATTGATTGCTATGTGAAGATTGCATTTGGGTCCCCCCGGTGTTCGTCCTCAATATCTCTTACCCCATCTGTTTTTATTGAGTTCAGTTCGGTCTTCTGCAACAAGACCTCCTCCGTGCGATATTGCCTCCTCTGTCATCATCACCTTTGTGACAGGCCGGCGCTGTTAACGGCAGCCGGTATCGAGGGAATCCACAGCAAACGGGACCCCTTCACACGCTCTCTTGCCATGTGATGGATATGTTGAGGGGGACATGCCGGCCGCAGAAGTTTTAGGGCAGTAATTCTGCTTAACGACCTGGTAGAATTCTGTTGTAGGCTGGGGAGGGAGATGAGGGCAAAGAGGGCAAGGACCGCCATTACAGAAGACCCGTGGTCACTGTGCGATACTGTAAGGCTGACTTCTTTTATCCCCCTGACTTCCTTTGCGGCAGAAAATAGCCAGCAAGACAGATGGAGACAAACGGCCCTGTTACAATCCGTTCAGCGCTGTACCTGCACCGGGGAGAATGCTGGGATTGCAGCACCTCCTGCCTCTTTGTCCGTTAATTATCATCTCCAGTTTCCATTTGTTCTCCCTGCTGTCTGCACACATCCTGTTGCGTAACAGGGTCACCAACCTTAACCCTTCACCTTCATTAGTCCTTAATCAAGCTTTTCC
This sequence comes from Xiphophorus maculatus, assembly GCF_002775205.1. Classification (NCBI taxonomy): domain Eukaryota; kingdom Metazoa; phylum Chordata; class Actinopteri; order Cyprinodontiformes; family Poeciliidae; genus Xiphophorus; species Xiphophorus maculatus. The sequence goes on along the minus strand of NC_036457.1, from coordinate 21,473,578 downwards.
TCGATTAGATAAGAGGTGAACAGGTGAGTCGGAAGAACGGATGGGAACTTTGAAGCTCTGTTTTTGCGAAAGTTTGTCAGAGTTGTCGGCAAAGATTAGCAAAGTTAAATTGATGCTTGAGTCTCATTATCAGAGTGTGACCCGGAAGGGACAGACAGTTGTACTCTGGGAAACTTTCTTAAACCAGTGACCAGCGATGATGATCTCACAGTTAAACAGGATCTTTTGATACAGTGCTAGGCAGAACTTTACATACACTCGTCATTGGCCTGATTGTGGTCATTTCCTTCCTACACCGTACCATTCTCATCTCCCTTCAGTGTCTGGGGTTTTTTTCATTGAGGTTGATTTCTTCATTGTAATTTCAACTGGACCAATCACTGAGCAGAAGGAAGAGTTGTCAAGGATTGATGCAGATTTTCTGCACTGCTTTAGAATTGTATTCTGCCTCTACGTACATAGAGGGGTAGTTTGGCATTAGAAGCAGAGGAAATTAACAAAGCCATTCAGTCCATGTTAGCCACACTCACAAATACGGATCAATTAAATTCGGAGCAAGAGGAATATCAAAGACATTTTATTGCTGTCAAAGATGCTGAGATGAACTGTAAAGGACTCCCCACAGGGTTACTTGCAGTTCACTTCATCGAACTGGCGCATTTCGTACATCATTCGCGATTGTATAAAATGTAAAACTTCAACAGAGTCCACACCTTCAGCATCTCACTATTTAGTAGAAGCTCTAGGATGTCAATGTTACAAATACAGGAGCTGTACTGGCCTTTGTAAATTGCTCTCAAATGTCAGAGTCACACTGTTGGCTTTTTGCATTGGCTTGTAGCATTAGCACAGCTAACAAGTGGCATCATTTTGCATTTCCTTTTGTTAGTCTGTCTCATAGAGAAAGTACTTCTGAACAATAACCTTGTTAGCCTGGTCAGCTGTTTTTTTCTAGATGTACTCACCATGCTAGCAGAGTATAAGGCTGCATTTCCTCCAGCGCTGTTTAGTCCACTTTGTATGGTTAGTTCATTTGACTAGAAAGTCCAGGTCACATACGGAGGTGTGAATAATATAACTCTGATGAGAACCAAAAAAGCAAACTCTGGTCGACCTACAAACCTTGGTCTCGATGTGGATGCAGTGAACTTTGGTTTGATTTGGATGCATATGTGCAGTGCCAAGCGGACTGGAGACCACTCTAAAAACAGGTAGTTGACTAATGCGCAGGGCATTCTGGGTAAATACAACCAAAACAAACCTGCGAGTGTTGTGCTAGCGGTAGAAATGGCTTGTGCTCTTTTACCAAAGACAAAAGAGAAATCCTACAACAGATAAAATCAGATTTTCTATTTACACTTTGTGAAGAAGTAAGTTGCGCTCAGGTTTTTGTGTCTTTTCCTTCCGTGCTTCTTGTTGTAGCGCCACCCCAGGCTAGGAGGTGAACAGGTTTTTCAAATGGTTTGGTTCATTTGACAGAGTGCAGTGTGAAAGCGAACCACAGCAGCTGAAAATGGAACAGATGTCACCGTTTTGGTCCCTTAAACTTCCAGCACCAGGTTGTTGTTTTGGTCTGGTGAGGTTGAGAGTCTCTGCTGTAGCAGCAGCTGGATGAAATGCAACAATTTGGGCAAATAAGAATGGGTCCATTTTTACTGATTTTCATGGAAATGTTTGTCTTTTAATAATTTTTTTTAGTGTCAGTTGTATAAAAGCATCAATTACTTTGACCACTTTGATTCCAATCAGTCCTATTCCTCAGATTGTTTTTCTCAAAACACGCGTCATGATCAGAGTGAAACTGCACCATTCTGATAGTAAGAAGCATGCTTTAAGCTGACTGAAGTAAATATCTGTGCACAAATAAAACATTTCTATTTACGGTGCATTAATACACTGCATCCCCAGTTGCCATAGCAACTCAGATTCACTCCAACACACAGATTCCCTGAAGTACAAAGGAACTGAGGATATTTTATTCACTCGGCAGCCTTGAAGGTACCACTAAAGGAAAACAAAGTTAGCCAGGGTTCCTGACATCTGAATGTGTTAATGTCGTCATCAGAGATGCAGTGTGTTCATTGTTACATGGTAATTCCTGGCTTTTAAAAAAAATCAACCTCGTCTTTATGCAGCATAAACAAGTGTGTTGTGTGCAGAAGTGATTTCGAGTCAGACTGGTGAAGTTTTTCACTGCAGCTGCCAAAAACAAGATGACATCACTGGGAGAGTACAGTCGGGCTGCTCTCTTTGCTGACTGTGTACTCGGCGTTGCTCTGCGGAGTGTGTGTGCGTGGATCAGAGAACAAGATCAAAGGAGAGTATGGGTTTCCACTGCGGAGTTGGAGTCTTGTTCGGTCATAAAATCGCAGAAAAATTGCATGGCTTTGTGTAGGGAACATCATGGTGCCTGGGTTTAGTTTTGTTAACGCAGTAATTATAAACGGCAGAAAACAACATCTGTTGCCGTGTGTCACATCCACTTTCCCCATCGTCCAAATCAAATGTGATGTTTATGTTAGTACGTCGGAGTTCACCGTATGATTGTTCAGTTCCTTCCGATTTCACGCTTGACTTTTTGCAGACGTTTTTGGTTTATGTCTTTTAGCATCTACTAAATATTAGCAGGTCAAAGTTTAGGTAGGAATTTGGCGGCATCATGGTCGGGCTCCCATGATGGCTGCAGCCTCAGGCGCCTGTCTACCCATGCCTTATGCTGTTTATTTGTATTTTATTTGGACGGGCCATACTAAAATGAAACTTTCTTGTGCTTCTGCACAATAACAGTAAAGGTTTTCTGATTCATTCATTCTGACGTTGTTCCCAGCAAGAGTAAACACCAAGCGCATGCGCAGAGACTTCCTGGATGAAAACCTGTTGCAGAGCATCTTGACCTGAGACTGGGACTTTGAGTCGCTATGACTCAAAGCACATAGCGAAGATCTCTAAAGCTTCAGAAACAATCTGTGAATGTCAGGCAGAGTCCAGACTAGAAACTGATTAAACGTCTCTGGAGAGATCTGAACATGGTTGACAGACGTCTCCATCCAACCCGATGGAGCTGAAGAAGAACAGCAAAGAGGAATGAACCAAACATTCAGAAAGGCTTGAGGTTGTAAAAGCTCAACAAGGTATTAAGCAAAGGTTATGAATACTTTCCAGATGCACTGGAAGTGACACAGCCTGATTTGTTGAATGTTCAGCAGCGACGGCAGAAATCCTTGTTGGTAATGACTCTAACAAGGGATTCATCTCCAGATGGGCTGCTTATTGTTATCCGCCTCCACCTGCCTGAAATCAATCACCATAATAAATTATAGATCCTTTTCAATCATGTCTACAAAATGACATGCTTCTTTACATCCTGTTGGATAATCTGAGTAAGGAGACGCATGCGGAGGCCTCTGGTGTTCTTCCCTCTCTTCCTTCTCTCTAAACCAAGTGACACTAACTAATTGACTTGCAGGACAGCTTAATAAAACTAAAAGCAGGAAGCGTCATCTAGCTGACTCATTACATAGGCTTAATCCTTTATAGTTAATTAACTCTTTTCCCCCTCTGTGTCAAACAAGGGGAAATGTAGAACGCCCTCAAGGGTAGTGAATCCGTCCGCCTGCGAGCATCACGCAGGCACATCCTTAGACCGATGACTGGGGTGTTCCAAATGCGGCGGCGTTCACCGCTCTGAAACATTCATGCGACCCGGGAACATGGAGTTGATCGTGCATTCGCTGTTTCCTGCTGAAGCACATTTACTCCCAGCCATGCGGCTCGTGCATTTTTCAAACGCCGGCACGGCGTGTGGGTGAATGGGTGTTCCAGCGTGGGTGGTTTTGCACTATGCCTTTGTACGCCGTGTTTTTCTGTCTGTATTTTTGACTCGTGAAAAGGCCCACAGATTGGATTCCAGTGAATGGACCTGAAGAAGACAGATTTGGATCCCGTTGCGTAATCACCCCCAAGTACAATTACGGCTCACGTATAAGGAGAGGAGAGAAGGCGGTGGAAAGGAATGGTGTTAAGATGCTTACAAAGCGTATAAAACAAATGTATGATTTATTTAAAGGTGCAGCAAAGGTTTTCTGCTGATTTGCATACTATAAAGGTCTACAGGAAATAGTTATCACTGACAGCAAGTCGGGGAGTTGGAGGGAAATAGATGGAGGAGAAGAGATTAGCTAAAAACACAAAAAACACACACCCCTACACACACCTTGGGCAATGTAGATAGTGGACTGTGGGAGGATCTAGAGTACCCAGAGAAATCCCACGCTTGCACAGAGAGAACATCCAAATTCACGCAAATCTTGGAGACATAGTTTCTAAGATCCATGTGAGAAAGATGCAGAATTCTGTCGGAAAATATTTGATCCACTTAGCAATTTGCCAAAAGCAATATTTGTCATCCAAATTGCACTGGCTGTTCTTAATTAAATATATGTTTTCTTTTTAGTTATTTTTAATGAAATACCAACTTTATTTCTTTGAGAAGCTGTTGGCTGTTTATAGAAAAGTGGAACTCATTTTGACTCAATATTTATTACGGTGCGCGGTACTGGGAATTTTTATATTGATCTAATACTAAGTATATACTGTAGTGCGAAAGTGAGCCACACCAACTGAAAGTGTTTGAGTTTTGGCCTCCAGTGGAACCGAGTCTACCGGACAATCAGGTGTGAAAACAACCTTAAACTTCCTTCACCAGGTTGTTGTTTTGGTCTGGTGAGGTCGAGAGTCTCTGCTGTCGCAGCAGCTTGAAGAAATGCAACAATTTGGGAAATAAGAATGGGTCCGTATTCATTGATTTTCATGCAAATGTGTGTCTTTTAATAATTATTTTTTGTGTCAGTTGTGTAACAAAATAAATTATTTTGAGCATTTTAGTTCCATTAGTGTCTGGTCAATCAGTCCTATCCCTGAGATTGTTTTTCTCAAAACACGTGCATCACGATCAGTGTGAAACTGGACCAGCCTGATGGTAAGATAAAAGATTTAAGCTGACTGAAGTAAATATCTGTGCACAAATAAAATATTTCCATTCATAAAAGTGTTCAATGACATCCATATAAATACGGACTGTGGCAGAACCACAGTGCTGGTTCTGTTGGATCTCAGTGCAGCTTTTGACACTGTTGACCATGACATATTACTGAATCGACTGGAGAGTTGGGTCGGACTCTCCGGTCCAGTGCTTAACTGGTTTGAATCTTACATAAAGAACAGGGATTTCTTTGTTTCAATTGAAAACTTTTCATCAAAGAGGTCAAAGGTCACATGTGGGGTACCCCAAGGTTCAATCCTAGGACCCCTTTTATTCAATATTTATATGCTCCCACTAGCTCAGGTTATAACAGGAAATAATATTAGCTACCACAACTATGCAGATGACACACAGCTCTACATTACGATGTCACCAGGTGACTCAGAGCCCATCCAATCACTGAACAGATGCTAAGAACAGATAAATGTGTGGATGTGCCAAAAATTTCTCCAGCTGAACAGAAACAAAACTAAAGTTATTATTTTTGGACCTAAAGAGGAACGATCTAGAGTTATAGATCTAGAGTTATAGATCTAGAGTCAATCCACAGCTTCAGTTATTACAACTGAAAACCAGCGATCAGCCTGAAAACTGGGAGTAGTGATGGACTCTGACCTGAACCTCCAGAGCCACATAAAGACAGTTACAAAGTTGGCCTTCTATCACCTGAAGAACATTTCCAGGATTAAAGGACTAATGTCTCAGCCAGATCTAGAGAAACTCATCCATGCGTTCATCTTCAGTCGTATTGATTATTGCAACAGCGTCTTCACAGGTCTGTCCAACAAATTAATCAAACAGCTGCAGCTGATCCAGAATGCTGCTGCTCGCGTTCTCACTAAAACCAGGAAGATAGAGCACATAACACCAGTTTTAAAGTCCCTCCACTGGCTCCCTGTAGCTCAAAGAATAGACTTTAAAATACTGTTGTTAGTTTATAAATCACTGAACGGCTTAGCACCACAATACATTAAAGATCTGCTGTTGTTGTATCAACCTTCCAGACCTCTCAGGTCTTCCGGTTCTGGTCTGCTCTGCATCCCCAGAACCAGAACCAAACAAGGAGAAGCAGCTTTCAGCATCTATGCACCACGAATTTGGAACAAACTTCCAGAAAACTGTAAAACAGCTGAAACACTGACTTCTTTTAAATCTCAACTGAAAACCCACCTGTTTAGAATTGTATTTGAAATGTAATCAATTACAAATTTATTGATGTAACTTGACTTAATGATTGATTCTATATTGCATTGTGATTCTGTGTTTGTTATGATGTGAAGCACTTTGAAATGCCTTGCTGCTGAAATGTGCTATACAAATAAAATTTGATTGATTGATTGATTGATTGATTGATTCACAGTTCACCAACACACAGCATCCGCAGTTGCCATAACAAACTGCTCCTGGGCAGCCGTGGCTACTGTGTAGTAGCTTCCCACCAATCCATGTGGGCGTGTGCGTGAATGTGGTGCCTTTGGCTTCTATGGATTTGATTAATTGCTGTTAAAGTACACTCCTTTTTAGTTTTACATGGATATATTACAATCTGAGTTTTTTAAAAGTTGTCCTTTTGGAATGGGTTTTTAAAATTCCCGGTCTTTGTGTCCACAAGAGCTGCAAACAAAGCAGGGAATCTCAGTTTTGCAAATTATCCATGTTACCATGGAAAGGATGGAAAAATGTACAATGTTATTATCATCATCCATCCAATACCCGTGTAGAAATTAAGCAATGTGGATTGGTGGGTCAGAGAGGTGACCATGTTTCTGAGTGGTTTGACTCATATGACCACATCAAATACTGTAACTCTCCTACTTCTATGTTCATATCCTGACATTCCTCTTTCATTTCCTCTGCAGGTCATGGAACCAAAGGGGTCTTTGAACTTCTGGCAGGCTGGAGGAGAACAAGGGAAAACCTTCCCTTCAAGGAGCGCGTGGCCGATGCCTTCGCCGACGTGATGGTGTGCTACACCATGACCAGCTCGCTCTACATCATCACCTTCGGCATGGGAGCCAGCCCTTTCACCAACATCGAGTCGGTGAAAATCTTCTGCCAGAGCATGTGCGTGGCCATCCTGGTCAACTACTTCTACGTTTTCTCTTTTTATGGCTCCTGCCTGGTGTTCGCCGGACAGCTCGAGCAGAACCGCTACCACAGCGTTTTCTGTTGCAAGATCCCCTCAGTGGAATACTTGGACCGTCAGCCGACATGGTTTAAAACCATGATGAGCGACGGCCACGACCTGTCCACCCACCACGACAGCGTGCCGTACCAAAATCACTTCATCCAGCACTTCCTGCGTGAGCATTACACCGAGTGGATTACTAACACCTATGTCAAGCCTTTCGTGGTCATCCTTTATCTTATCTATGCTTCTTTTTCATTCATGGGATGTTTACAAATTAGCGATGGATCGAACATAGTGAACCTGCTGGCCAGTAACTCGCCAAGCGTCTCGTACGCCGTGACCCAGCAGAAGTACTTCAGTAACTACAGTCCTGTGATTGGGTTTTACATCTACGAGCCCATCGAGTACTGGAACTCCACTGTGCAGGAGCACCTGAAGACTCTCAGTCATGGCTTCAACAAGATCTCTTGGATGGACAACTTTTTCCACTACCTCCGGGTGGTGAACATCAGCACGTCGACCAAGAGTGACTTCATCAATATTCTGAAGGGTTCTTTCCTGCGCAGCCCGGAGTACCAGCACTTTACAGAGGACATCATCTTCTCGAAAAACCGCAACACAGACGAGTACGACATTATCGCCTCGCGCATGTACTTAGTAGCGCGGACGACGGAGAAGAAGAGAGAGGAGGTGGTGGAGCTCTTGGAGAAGCTTCGCCCCTTGATGCTGATCAACAGCATCAAGTTCATTGCCTTCAATCCCACGTTTGTTTTCATGGACCGCTACAGTTCCTCCGTCATCTCGCCCATCCTGACCTCAGGCTTCAGCGTGCTCACCATCCTCATCCTCACGTTCTTCCTGGTTATCAACCCTTTGGGAAACTTCTGGCTCATTCTCACGGTTACGTCCGTGGAGCTGGGCGTCTTGGGTTTGATGACCCTCTGGAACGTCGGCATGGACAGCATCTCAATCCTGTGCCTTATTTATACTCTAAACTTCGCTATGGATCACTGTGCACCACACCTGTACACTTTTGTGTTGGCCACTGAGCACACGAGGACGCAGTGCATCAAGTTGGCACTGGAGGAGCATGGGGCGGCCATCCTGCAGAACACGTCCTGCTTCGTGATCGGGATCATGCCTCTAGTGTTTGTGCCTTCCAATTTGACCTACACGCTGTTCAAGTGCTCCCTGCTCACGGCGGGCTGCACCTTGCTGCACTGTTTTGTCATCCTGCCCGTCTTCCTGACTTTCTTTCCGCCATCCAAAAAGAGGCACAAGAAGAAAAAGCGGGCGAAGCGGAAAGAGCGGGAGAGGGAACGCGAGCGGGAGAGAGAACGGGAGGAGATAGAGTGCATCGAAGTCAGGGAAAATCCTGATCACGTGACAAACGTTTGAGCAGTTACTAACGTCAGTGATCTGTAACCGTGGCTTACTGGTAGACTCTCAGATGGTGAGGCATCTCTTACGGTCCAGGGGAGCGTACGGTGTCCGCCACGGAGTGGTTGCTCCCTAACAACAGCAGCTAAGCTGACCGGGTTCTAGCGCAGCCCCAACTGGTCGATCATTCAGTCCCTCTGTCCAGACAATGTGTCTCATTAGCACAAACTGGTTACTTAAGCTTTCCCCAACTCCTAGAAATGCAAAACAATTTAGTTACCAAAACTTGCCTGCTAAATTTCTAAAGAAAACTGCAGAACTACAGTAATATCTGGGTTTTGATGTTACCAGTTGTGTGTTCATCTCCTGCAGTCGTCTCTCAATAAACAGATGAGGGTCATAGAAGTTCCTTAAGGGGCGGACACTGAGACGCTTCAGTAAGAGTGATATGTGAGCTGATAAAACAGACAAAGACGACTCTGCACACACCTTACATTAACCCCTCAATATCAGCGAAAGGAGACAAAACCAAATCACGTGCAGAGAGAAAAATACAGTAGGCTGAAAGCCCACTGCATGCTTTTCTGTAGCATCAAAATTAGCTCAACAGCTGAACCTGGCAGATAGCTTACACTGTGTCCTTTACGAAGAACTATCTTCCACATTAAATTGCGAGGATAGAATTGTCAAGGTTCAGTCAAAGCAGAGGGAGAAAATTTTGTTTGTTCCGGAGTTTGTAGAAATTCTTAGGCAGGGGCCAGAAAATGCTGCAGTGAGCTGCAGAGGGCGAGAGCCGGTGGGAAGGGACTGTTGTGCAGCAGCAGCATTTCAAAGGCAATAAGCCTAACGGCAGAACTCCAGTGTTGTGCATTGAAAACATTAAAACCAAAATGTCGGCTTATTATGTTGAGCTCTTCAGTGGATCAATCGCAGCAGAAACTCTCAGTTATGTTGCGGTTGGTGATTGTCTCTGTGTCAGGCTCGAACACGGTTCAGTTCCTATTAACGGTGCCAAATAGTGTACAGAGGCTTTTGTTCTCTAGTTTGTTTGTTTTTTAATTAAAAATAAAATATCAGTACATTTAAATATTCATGAGAAAAGAAATGACCATGAATTGAAACCCTGTCATCCCAAAACTGACTGCTGTTGATTGAAAATGATGATGCAGGTTTTACAATAAAAAATGAGGCTAGTAAATAACTATGACTTGTAGTGTGAGGGGAAAAAATTACCTTGGAGAAAAATCCCTACAAAATACACATTGTAATTTCTAATTATTTAGCATTTTGTTTCTTCCAAATGAAGTCGTTTTTTTTTCTGAAAGCTGTGGATTTCTATTGATACAAATTTCATTTCTTGGATGTTTTTTTTTTTTTTACTTTTACATCTAAACCCCTTTAGCCATTTACACTGACAAAACAAATAGAGCCAAAGTTACAAATTGTTGAGTTACTTTTATGCTTTTGACCAGGTAATATTGATGCACGGCGTCATTAAAATTCTAAACAGAAAAACAGAGAGAAAAGCAGGAAAGCTGTCTAGTAAGAACGACAAAGCGTTATATAGCTAAATAAAACATTTATATACTGTGTGGTACTTGGCATGGGCCAGTATTGGTATGATAACATCAAGTAAATGTAGTAGGGATTCAGGTTATAACGATGCTAATACGCAAATTTTAAACAAAAACCAATTAACATAAACGGATTGAATTAATTTAAAATAATAAATACTTGAAATATTCCTACTTCTGCTAATACAGCATAGTGAATATTACACCCATGATAATACAATTATTATTTTGGGCAGTAACATAGAATATGCTCCTGCTGAACTTATTAGTAGTGTAGATTTATTGTGTAGACTATGAGTGATGTCTGGTGCTTCTGTCTGTTTTTCACTACTGAAAAGGTTTAAAAACAAGTTTTCGTGAGCAAAATGAAGGCCTGGATTTGTAAGGAAGAAACAGTAACAGCTGATGGTCCAGTTACATCAGACAAAAGCACCAGAGTTCAGATTCTACTATCAATGTAAGAAAAATAATTGAAAACATCCAAAAAAAGCTGGGGGATATAGACTGACTTTTTTTTTTTTTTCCGAATGGACATCACAGAAAATAATTACTTTACTTTTGGGGGATTTGTTTTACTTCATAGATGCTAACAAAACGTAGCCTGTTGCTAACGTTTGTTTCAAAATTATTCCAAGGGTTTTCGAAACCCTCGGAACCCCCCACCCAAAAAAACAAAACAGCGATTGTTGATCCCTTCTTTTGAAAACAATGTGCCTGATCTGTTTCAGAAGCAGTCGGCTTAACCTTGTCTCTAAACATTATGAGGATTTTGGTTCTTCTTCTGGCACGCAGGATGGAGGGGAAGCCCTACTCTAAACCCCAGACGAATAAAAGAAAACTCTTAAGTTCTATGACACTGTAATTAGCTCCTCTTTGAACAAAATTTCAACTGTGGGAACGTGACATTTTAGAACATTTTAGCAGTTTTCTAGCCTGGTAAAAACCAGTCCCAAAAACCAAACCAGAGGGTCTGGACCCTCGGCCATTGAAAAATGATTTCTTGCTGTAAGGGTAGACTCTGTTCAAGTTTTTAATTTTACCCAATCGCCAACGTTTGGCCATGACAACAAAAACAATTTGGGGTTTAGCGATTTGGCTCCATGCTATGGCTCAATTGCCAGGGCTGTAAAATCCATCCACCACTGCCAAGATAGAAGTGCTGAGCCAAACAGGACGGCTATAAATGTTCATTTAAAAATTTGGGAGCATAGCCAAAGCAAATTGAATGACTTCGTTCACTTCCTCTGCTGCCATTGCTAAAACTACAGGCAGATTCCAATTCTAAAACAGCGCAGAATATCGAAGTCAAGACTCCTGCCTGTGTTCGCTGATTGGTTGAAATCCTACCGGAAAAATCCAGCTCAATGGGAGAAACCCCAAACGGAGCACTGAAGGGAGATGAGAATTGCGTAGGAAGGTAAAGGAAAATGATGACCAGGCTGGCAGTTTTTGACTTCGTTTTGACTTTTAACCTTTGGTATATTTGACATAGAACAAATCTCATGCCTAGCAACTACTGAATTCTCTTTGCTGCAAAACATCAAATAAAATTGCATAAGTAATAATTACATTGTCCTCTACACATATTAAAATGAGTACCTTCACCTCCCAGGGTAAACAGCATTATCTTCCTCTACCACAGCAAGTCTTAGCTGGTGGCATGTAATAAATAGAGGGGGCCCCATATGTGCGCAGATATAGCTGATGCCAGTCGATATCTTCCTAGAGGGCTGCTAAAGCTGGTTTAGAGGAAAGAGTTCCTGTTTTGTTTCTTTGTACCAGCACCAACACGGTGAGGTTTCCTTGTACAGCTCCACTAATACCGCATTTGGAATCTTCATGCAGAAGCAAATTTCATTATGGAAAATGCATTGTTTCACGAAGGATAGCAAACATTTTAGTTACTAACTATCCGACTGTTACTGAGCCCACATTTATGTGCACCTTAACTTGATTTCAAAATTTTGGACAGAAGTAAAAAAAAAGAAAAAGAGAGACAGCGAGAGAGAAAAAATGTTCCCAATAGTCTGCTATGAATGAACACTGTTAGCGGGGTTAGAACGTTTGTGTGAATTTCTCACTGAAGTTGCAATTCCATCGATGAGACGTTGCCCCTGCAGAAGAATTAGGCCTTTTTGTAGCCATTTGCCACAGCAGATGCAGTGAATGTCGCATACTGTAAAACCCATGTCATGTATATATAGCGAGATGGCATGAAATGTTTGAATAACGGTACTGAAATGCAAATTTTACTAATTTACTTCCCAAAAATGAACTGTGTTCGCATGGCATTGTGTTGTATGTATGCATGTATTTCCTTTTTTGTTTGTTTTTCTTCTTTTTCTTGTATGAAGTCTCCGTATTTTTAGAAATTCCTTTTTCTCCCCCTGAGCTATGGTGACTTCTGTTGTTGTGATGCATATTCTGTGACACCTTGTGCTGCAAAAGAACAAAACGAGTCACATCTGTTCCAAAACAAAAAGCCAGAGGACATTTGAAGTGTAAGATAACTGTAAATTGCTCTTTTTTAAAAATATTTTCTATAAAAAATATAACACAGAAAGATTTTTAACGACGGAATTTTGTTATAAAAACCAAAAAAAGAGGAAAAAAAAGATGAACAACGTAGGCCAGTAATAAAAAGTGGAATGTTACCAGTATGCTACGTCCAGTTTGTTACACAGCTGTGTCAATGATTTTTTTTGTTGTTGTTGTTTTGTTTTTAATGGATTTTGAGGCCACCATGAATGTCGATATTATGTTTCCTGACACATTTATCATCACGAACTGACAACACAACATTTACGGGAAGCAGATCCCTTTGCAGCTTGTTCAAAAAATCTGAACAGTTGTGCTACGTTACAGCAGAAAAACAGTAGGTTAGACATGTAAAATATAGTCAAAATTATGTAAACCTTTGATGTATTTCACTCTATAGCAGGCAATACCTGGTAGCAAAGCTATGTAGACTCGTTGCTAAATGCTTCTCAAGCGTAATTCCCGAAATGATCTGCTTTAAGATCTTTGCAGTCAACATTTACTTCCTAGTAGGCTACAGTTTTGTCCAAGTGTTTACACGTTATACTGAATTCAGCAAAATTTGCCTATTTGCATAGAAAGTAATTTAAAATGATTAGGAAAAAAATGCTAAATCATTATCATCTCATCATAAGCTGTTAAAATATAATGAGGGGAAGGCATTATTTTAGCATAAAATGTGATTTACAACTCATTATTTATGAAGGGTTAGCCAAACCTTAACTAACCTGTAACTAAGCACTGACTATAACTACAGAAACCCAGACAGTTTTTCAAAGATAATTTTTGACTAAAAAAAAAAAAAGACACGTTGTGGTAATGAAAAATGCTTAAACAGCCGTTAGCAGGTGGGACAGCGTCAACATGAATAGCTTTAAAAGTCAAACATTTATACTATTATTTTGAGCACTGCTGGCGTAATGCTAGGCTAGGCTAAGGACGTCAAAACAATCGCAGCTTGCGTTTTCTCCAACACTATTTTCTGTCAGTAGTAACATTTGGTTCAAAGTCAGACTAAAATGAGACAGATGTTCAAAACGGACACCTTTCCATGAAAGAATTATGCAGTTTTACAAATTTTATACCCAATTCTTTTCTTGCTGTGGGACATTTAAATCTGCCTTGGAATCACTTCGCAGCCTCTTTGACAAACAATGATTTCTAGTAAATTTCTATATTCTGTTTATGGTTTTCTGTGAGGAAATATGCTTACTCTATGTTACTGATAAATATTGCAGATACTCCGAACAGTTATCTTGGTGTAATCAGGGATTATAATGGCCAATATTTTAAGAGAGTCAGCTGGTCTAGGAACAGGGTGTAATATTAAATCTTAAACATTTTTTATGATTCCTTATCTCCATGGTGCATATTCAAAGGCACAAATACCAAAAAAAAAAAGAAATATATATATATAGGCATTTGTTTAAATACAAGGATATGAAACGGTTTGTTTACAGCTATGACACAGAAGTAGGAAGGGAAACGATGGCAACATGTACGTGTAAAATATGGGAATGAATTGCCAGAGATGGTGAAAAACCCAGAGACAACACAGGGTCATTGTTGTATTTGTAGTGCAGAAAGCAAGAGGGAGCATACCAAAGAAACAGCAGCAGCCACAGAATTACAAGGCATAGCAAAGTTACATAATAATTTTATAAAAATCTAAATTAATGGAATCTGCATGGGACACGTGTAGCTAACATTTTATTTTCATAATATAAAGTTTACCATCCTAACTCTCTATTTTGTTATTTTATAGGGTAATTATAAGAAAATGTTAGTGTTAGTGGAGTCACAGTCTTTCCAAGTATTGTCGAGTAGCAAGACATGAGTTTGGTCCTTGTTTAAATAATAATGAAAATAATTAAGTGTTATTCTGTTCCCATTAAAAATGGTGTGTTTTAGCTAAAGAGAATAGGTTTTTCAATAGGTTTTTCGGCTATTGAGAAACAATTGCTTCTTGGAAGTATGGACTCTGTTGACATTTGAAATTTTACTCAGTTAGTACTCTCTGTCTGTGATGCATGTAATAGGTTTATGACGGAGGAAATAGGGATTCTAGCTACGAAGCTTGCAGGAAATTGGCTACACAATATTATTTCAGTATTTGGCTTGGCTAAGGAGCCCGTCTGGTGTCTGGTGCCCATGTGGGCGCGGGAGAAAAAAAATAATCGCCATGATTTAATAACTCTTAGGAATGACTTCATTATAACAAGTTGTGGCCACAACTTAGTATCACCTCAACATGTGTTTTTATGGGGGCGGGGTTTCCCCCATGTCACCAGATGGGGCCAACACGAAGAGAGCGATGTCGTTCACTTCCTCTGCTGCTGTTTCTAAAACTACAAGCAGACTATCATTCTTAAGCAGCACAGAAAATCAAAGTCATTGTTCCCCTGAGGTTTGCTGATTGGCCTGGTAGAAAATCTAACAGAGGAATCCAAGTTAATAGGAGAAAGATCCGTGTCATTTGGACTTCATGACGGTGATTAGTCATCTGGCGCCAACATCACTGCAGCAATATGAATTTATATGAATTCAAAAGTGCAACCTTTATTGTGGTTAGACAAGGCAGATGAAATGAATTCATACTGGTCACAGTACGTTAAACTTGCTTTTGTAGCACCGTCTTTTCGTCTTCTCTCTTGGTAGTAAAAGTTAGCAATTAGTCTTCTATTAAACATGCCAACTCAAAGATGCTCTGGAGGCTGAAGCTTTATTCTATAAATTTTTATGTGCAAACATGCACTAAAACATCTGCCGGAGGGAATAGAGCTGCATCGTTGCTTTATCATCGCCTAGTGTTAGCTGATGGCTAATTCATTCTAAAGGTGCGAGCTTTTCGTTTTGTTGTGTAACTTCGTAGTCAGGCTACATTACAACCTTCATTTAAGAATACATTTGACCACTGACGAAGAAGATAAAGGAGTAGTGTTTTGTTAATATTATTTCTCACGGTGTCATCCACTATCAGCACACGTTCAGTTTGTGCAGCCGAAGGACAGCACAGCATCACCACAGTGCAGGGCAATAAAATTATGCAATCACAATTTGCTCTCGGAGTGATCTACGCGGCAAAGCTGTTTCTACTACAGCCTCAGAGGACAAATCACTGTTTTATTGTAACTCATCTATCTTGTACGTAACGCCGTGGAGCCACGAAATAGGCTGTTGCTGCCTGCATTCATGAAAAATGTATTTAATAGCTTGTAGTGCAGTGATTTACCATGTGAAATATAATTTGATATCCATCAATCCATCCACAGTGAAAAAATTGGACAACCCAATGAAATATTATTTTTCGTACTAAACAATATTCTAAATTTCTCACATTACTGTAACTGGACCAGAGGTGATTTTTGCGTACATTTTGTTATTTTAATTGTCATTAATATTTAAGCGTAATGACCAGTGTCCTGAGGAAATTCTGCTCATTGAATAATAATTGGCTTTCTAGTTATGCTTCTCTTGATGAGTTTGTGTTTTGCTGCACTAAGTTAAGAATGTTTCTGCTTTTTCTGTTTGAAGTGTAAACTTGAGCTTACTCAGAAATGAAATGATATCAGTCTTATGAAGCACGTTTCAAAGACGCTTAGCAATGAAATCAGTAATTCCCTGATTTCACACGCCGATGATGACAAGCTGCTGGATTGTAGCCACAGCTGCACTACCATGTCTGCAATAAAGCCTAACAGTTAGACAGTGAACTTTAACAGACAGTGAACTCCTGCCTGTTCACAGTTCAATATTTGTGGATTTTTCTGTGGAACGTGACACCAAATTATTGCTGAAAAACCCACCTGTTCTGTAGGCCAGATCTACAAAATGAAAAAGAACATGCAACCTGGTGAGCTGAAATGCCTTTGTGCAATTCTAATTGACACGTTATTGGCTGGCATTTGCAAATCAACCAATCCAGAAGTGCCATTTTTATTTCCTTACCGCTGATTGACTGTACCATAAAGAGCAGAAATAAGGAAAACAAGGAAGCTGTGGTGCCTGATGCCCATGAGAACTGGGGGTCTACTGTAAGACAGAAAAACACAGGAAACACAAGTAAGAAAAGGTCAGAAAATGTAATCCAAAGGATCGGTTTTAACATGTCCGCTGATATTAGCTATAGGTGGGATGTAGAACTATCCAATGGAGAACATGTAAGACAATGAGGATGACCGTTTCTAATAATCTGTGATGTTTGCCAACAACACAGATTTAGTAGTCCATAGCGAGACTAGACCGAGCTAGCTAGTTTAGGAACTGACTAAACTAGGTAGGTGCTGGGTTAGCTAGCAACTAGCTGATCTAGCTTAGGGGCTAGAATAGCTATCCGCAAAACTAGGTTACCTAGTTTAGGGGCTAGCTAGCCTAGCTTAAGGGTAACCTAGCTTAAGGGCTAGGTTAGCTAGATGGATGAACTGGAGATTAATTCTGAGGGGAATGAAGTTTACTAATACAGAAGAGTGAAATAGACATGTTGTGATCAAGAAGGAGATCTGAAAAGTGGCATTACTGAAGATGTCAAGATTTTTATTGTGAGTAACTAAAATGGACAGGAGAAAGGAGTTATCTCAGATACCTCAGGTTTAGCGGTTTGGTGACAAACACAGAGAGGCAGCTGTTGTTTGTAGCTGGAATGTGTGCAGAACATAGACAGCAGACATGTTGGACAAAGAATGTGAAGTATGGAGCTACCAGGTAGTAGGACAGGAGGAGACAGGATAGGGTAGGAAGACTATATTTAACAAATATCCTTTGTTGGATAAGACCACACTGGTCAACCTTTGCATCCCAGGACAATCAATGAGCTTAATCTATGACATGAATGAGAGCTGAAGTTTTGGACATTTAAGAACAAAATGTTCCTACTGCCTTTTGTGCTGAACCAAGTTTCAGGTGCCATGATAGAGATTATCATTACGTCTTTCTTTGTTTGTCAGTGATCAGATTATGTTAGATGAGTTATGCAATACTTTAACTAGACTTTCTTTTTTTTTGAATATCCTGGCTGAGCTCATCTGGATGGTATTTCTGATTAGTGTGACTAGATGTAACAGGCTGGTTTAGCATTGCTCGCTATCTCAGTTCACCATCAGCAACTGTCTCATTTGTCACACTTCCTAATTTATGCCTTACTTTGAGCTTATTGCATCTTGCAAAACGGAGATCAAGATTTTAAAACCAGATTATGACACAAGCCATCCCCCCGGTTCTGTTAATTTTCCAATCTGATGTCTGCTGTTTGGATCCTGAAAGAATTATCTTCATAAATACTTGATTACAATTGGTTCCCGACTGGGGAGAGCTCATTTACTTTGCTATGATGAGTTTGGGAGTCTCCATAAAGAAGTAGTTTCTCTTCTTGTTTTCAATTTTTTTTTAGTGTTTCTAAATGGCACAGATATCAGTTAGTACACATTTTAGTGACAATTATTCATGGACTCAGGTTTTGGCACCTTTACTTCATTGTCTAATTTTAGGTTGCAAATCTTGTTGCAAATGTTTGTTGCTAAATGTTTCAGAGGCAGCCTGGTGTTAAATGGAACAATTTCACAGAATGTTTTTAATGTAACATTAATAAAAAGATGCAGAGGTGGCAAACAAGAATGCATCACACATCTCAGTAAAACGGAGAGTCGTCCAATCCAAAGTTGGAAGTTTGGACTTTGAAATGTTTCCAAGTTCATTTGTGCCTCTGGTAAGGCACAGGCCCACTGGTGGCGGGGATTGTTCACTACGTCAGACCTGCGAAATTGAGGAAGTTACATTGAATTTAGCCATTTCCATCAACCGTTTCTAATGCAACACTTCAAAAATGCACATAAAAAAAACATTAATGGAAACAGTTCCTGGCTGCTTCTCTAATTAATGCCCTCTTATTTAATGCAGCCCAGTTTTTAACAATGAATTTTGTAACTTAATCCTGCTAACCCTCTCCATTGTTTGCCAATGTTCTCTACCAAAACCTTCACACAACAGGCTGAATTATTGCACTGGGTTTAATTTCGAGGCTCTAAAGTTACATGCCGTACCTTTCAGATTTTTATATATTTTTTAAAAACACACTTTGAAATATTTTAAGATGAGAAACTACTCTGTGTTGGCCTATTACATCAAATCCATGGAATGTCGTGGCTTTAACGAGACATAGCGTAAAAATACTAAATCAATATGAAGTATTTAGCTAAAACCAGATGCTTGTCTAAAAGTAACTATATTTAGTGTTAAGGTAGAATAGGAGGTCTCGTCTGTCGTCTTGGTGACACCAGGAGTTGTAGAGCACAGACTACCATCCCAGCGTCTCCTCCTCATCCCCCCATAACGTCTGACTTCCTGAGCTGTCAGTGGGAGCGGCCGCCGTCACGCTGCGCTCCGTTGCAGCGTCAGTGCGCCAAGCTGCCTTAGCCGGGGATATTTTTGGCTCCCACCTTGTTTTAATCCATGGCGCGAATCCGCTGATGGATTATTCATGCTTCCTTCTCCTCCTTCCCCCTCCCCTCTGCTCCACACCTTCTTCCTTCACTTCTTCCTCCCCTCTCACCTCACCCCCTGTCTTTCTCACCTTCTTCCTTTTTTCTTTTTTTTTTTACACTTTCTCAGTCTCTCTTTCTCTAACACCACCTCAAGTCTTCCTGTGTATGTATTTGTAGCCTCATTAGACGATGCTGCCAAACAGTCACTTATATAATTTATTTATTGCTTAGCTTATATAACACACCTGCAGCCGTTTCACTCTACGAAGCGTATGACATATACTGCGGTCTGTTATTTCACTTTATTTTATTTCTCTGTTGATCGCACTGAAGGCTCTGGTGATCTTGACCTCTTGCATTAAAGCACCACATACAGCTAAAACACAGAATAAAAATACATTTTTATTTTTTTCCTCACTGTCTGAAGTAAAATTTGACCAAACGTTTCTCGTTTTAGCATAGTTAGAATTACCAAAATTATTTGCATTTGCTAAATGCCAGTAAAACTTAGCGGGAAATTTTTTTATAGATTTTATTTATTTTTTTTTTTTTTTGTAACTTTCCTTGAATTCAAACGTTTACATACATCTGTTCTAATGTATGTTACACAAAAATCTAAAACATGTTGGAGATTAAAGTGGCAACATTTCTTCAATCTTCTGCTGCTATAGTTCTCTCTCACACTGCGCTGTCACACAATCCAAACCCTTTGAAAAACCAGTTCCCTCCTTCGCCTGTGGTGGCGCTGTACCAACAACCACTGAACGAAACGACACAAAAACCTATGAAGAAGACACTGAGAGCAACTTTCTTCTTTACACAATGCTAACAAAAATGGAGATGTAGCAGATTTTAGTGGTTGTAGGATTTCTTTTTTGTCGTGATAAAAAACCACAAGCTATTTCTCTCGGTAGCGCTAGGCTAGCGTGTTTGATTTGGTGGTCCTTACCCAGAATGCCATGCACTAGTTGTTAGGTTAGAGCGGTCTTTGGTATGCTTGGCAGAGTTCTGTTTTTGGTTAAAGTTTGATTATTCATTCAAATGTCTCCAAACAAACCGGACTTTCTAGGCAACAAATTAGAGTTTGATTAAAGTGGACTAAGTAGGACTAGTGTGAACGGACCATTAATCAAATTGAGCTCACTCCTTGTTTGGCTGTTTTACAAGTGCCAAACAATAGTGCATCAAGTAGCATTGTGGCTAGGTGTTCCGGCCTTCTGATTTGATAAAAATCAGGAAGTAGGAAGATTTTTCAAAGATTTTTGAATTCTGAACCGCGAGAATTCAATGATCCACTGTAAACTTTAACTAATCTTAAGCAATTCTCACAATTACGTCACAATGAACAAGTAGATTTTTACATGTTAGTCTCAAATGACTGTAATTAAAGAACAACACCTGTCAAGTTTTTTATTCATTCGTCATTCATTTTTTTCTAATATATTTGACCACATTAGAGTGCCACGGGATTTAGTTTTAAATTGGATTTTTTTCCCCTCCTCTCCCTGACTGATTCCTTTGTACAATAAGATGAGAAGATTTATAAGCTCTGTGCAATTTATGACTTTAGCTAAAGAATGCAGAATGCTAACATTAGCAAAATCAGAGCAGAACTTCGGGATAGATGTATAAATTGAATAACTAATTATTAGTTTAATGGTACAAACAGTGGTCTATCTCTTGGCTTTTTCAGTTGATTTTGAAAACAAACTATTTGAAATTGTTCTTGGAAAAAAAGAAAAAAATTGAAGCTACGATACATGTGAGCATCCTGGCTCTGGGCCCAAAATAGGACACACGAATAGAAACTATGTTGGTAATGTAGCCTGGATAAAGACTTTGCAAATAAAAACTGTTTTCACATAAATAAATGTAGCTGGCGTCGTAGCAGTGATTAGCACTATTGTTTCACAACAAGATAGAATCCAAATCCCAATTCCAATCTAAAGTCTTCATGTTCTGTGTGTGTGGGTTTTCATTGGTTTCTCTGGTTTCCTCCTCAAAATGGCTTAGAGTGTTTTTGTGCATCTAACACACAAAAAAATAGACAGACGGCTTCAAACACTTCCACACCGCTCAGGTGTTTGGTGGTTAAATGGCTGCTGGTGGGTTATCCGGTGGGAATTTTTCTGGAAACACAAAAACAAGTTAGAATTCTGAACTGGGAAAGTTGGAAAGCAGCATCCAATATGGCTGCCGTGTGTATGAAATGACGGAAAAGTTGCAGGTCTACACCATTAGCATGTCTGACAGGGTCTTATTAAACTAAAGGGACACGTATCAGGGAAACTCACGATATGTAATATAAAGATTAAATATACACTGAGGTGAATATACTTTTAATTTCTTTATTATGTTAATTTAGATGATAATCGCTTACATACAGCTAAAAATAATATTCATTTTCAGAGAAACTGAAGATCTTTTTTTCCTGTTTTCCTTAAAAAATAATTAATACTGAATTTAATGTTGCCATATTATGGCCTACATAATTAAGACAAAGACAGCTGACCTCACTCAAGTATGCGGGATGTAAATCTGACCTGAATTAGAGAAATAAACTATATCATTTGGGTGAAACTACACAGCCTCTGTTTGTGAACATGTTCCTTTAATATTTGAACTGAACAATTGAGAGAAATCCATTGTTATCGTCTTATATTGCTAAAAGTAGCAAATCCCGCAGCTTTCCCAGATTGCAACCAGAAAATCCTAATATGAAAAATGTTCTTGGATTTTCTTTGAAAGTTGTGATCAATTTTCAATCAAATCACATTTAATCCAGATAGAAAATATAAAAGCACTAAGAAATACACAGAGTAAAGCAGAAGGCGTCCTTAAAATGATTTAAATACATCAAACATTGAAAGGTTCTCATTGTTTTAATAGGCAATCTTAGTTTTCCATCCATCTAAAATACTCAAGATAGACAATGATTTACAATTTTTAAGAACAACCATCAACAACGTTAGCATCACAGCTCTGACCTTTTCAGCCTCCAAATAACAGACATGTCCAACAACAATCACTAAATCAACGATGAGAAAAATACTTGCAGCTTTTAAACTTTAGTCGACTTTTCTCTTGTTCGACTCGAGCGTTTGTTCAGCTGTCACGAATCCTTTAAGCAGCAGCAAACAAACACGGAGTCTTCCATCGACGCTAACACATTGTCAGCAAGCAAAAGACATGCCGAGCTCCGGTCAGTCTCTGGGTCTGTTCGTAGAGGGACGAACGGTTTGCGTTTGAACCCAGAGTCCGCGTATCGCGAAGGTGACAAACTGAACTCGTCCCTCCCTGGTAGAGCCTCGGTGACGCAGCGACCAACCAGAATGCCTCCACTTCACTTCGCGACACATTATTTTGAATGCTACAATTATTTTGACTGTACACTTCTTTTTTCTACTGCCTGCAATGTTGAAGCTGTAAATAGTATGCGTACGATCAACCTTTTTATACTTGAAAGAAGAAAAAAAGATTTTCAATAAAGGAACTTTTGTCTATAAAAACCCCATGAGTAACTTGTCATTTTTTGCTTTGCTTTGTTTCATTCTTAGACCTGTCTGAAATTGAACATTTTTAGGGGGGATGGATTGTGAAAAATTCACATTCTGCTCTTTTTTTGTACTTCCATTTCGGTTCCTACTGCTTCCAAAACAGTCTATGTACCCAGTTGGTTTTTGGCAGTCAGTAAATGTTTTTTGGTGTCTGGAAAATGAGCCATTTAAAAAAAAACCTCCCGATTGTTGAGTCACAATGCAGCGTTACCTAACAACGCAGCCCATCACCTAGCAACTCAACGGAAGCTCCAGCATTGGTCGGCTAGTTTTACCGCTGTACAATGGCTGCTGGAAAATGTTGAGTTCTTCATTTACCATCTAGAAACTACTTGCTGCATTCTTTTTGGTTGTGCAGGAGGCTCTACTAATACTTTTCAAAGCTGTGCGATGTATAACTTGGGAAGCGTGGCCAGAAGAAGCTTATTTTGACTTAAAGAAGCTGTTACTGGACAATAACTTCACCTCACTTCTAAAAATGTAAGCTTTCAATGTACACTTCTAAAGGAGTGGTCCACCTCTTTGCTCTCCATTATCTAAATATTTTAGGTATTTATTTGCTTTGATTGTCTCTCTTCACACCAGCACAGAATGTAGATCATGTTAACCAGTGGTGCCCAAAGTGGGTCCTGGAGCGCCGGCAACCTGCGTGTTTTAGTTCTCTCCCTGGTTTAATGCACATGGATCAAATGATGGTTCATTAGAGGCCTAAAAAGAACACTGACTTGCTGAAAAGGTTGTTGGAGAAGTAAAACATGCAGGATGCCGGCCCTCGAGGGCCCACTTTGGGCACCACTGACGTAAACAGAAACTAATAGAAAAGAAAATGCTGGATTCAGGCTTCATTCTGTGCTGGGGAGGAAAACTAACTTCATTTAGTGGATTTGGGTTAGTCAGACTTATTCACACTTCCTGAGGGGTTGTACGGTGTCCAGTAAGGTGTGAAAGCACTCGACTGAGATTGTCCTCAGAGGTGGTCCAGGAAAATTGAGTCTCCATTAGCTTACCTGTCTGAACAGAATCTGTCCTGGGACATGGGAGACGTGACCTGTCTTCTTCTTACCAAGTTAGCCAGACAGACGTAAAAAAATGTGTAAATATCTGTAGTAAGGGTGTTTTCACACCTCATAGTGTACTTGAGGTACATTAACATTACCCCATACTATGGTATGATGATGATGCAACTTTACCATACTGTGGTATGGTAAAGTTGCATCAGTTTTTAGGTTTTCAGCTTGTGGTTCCAAACCATTTTAAAAATCTGTTCTCCTCCTCACCTGTGGTGGCGCTGCACTAAGAATTTCGGAAGAAGACAACATGAAAACCTCTGAGGAAGACACTGAGGCAATTTCCTTCTTCACCAAATGCTCTGGATTGGACCTCCATAGTAGTGTGGTTCATAACCTGACTGAACTGTGTTATTGACTGTTGTACATCATAACAATGAGTTCTTATAATGATGACTCTCATTAAATCCTATTTAGAAAACAAATCACATCTGGATTTTATTCTACGAGATACTTTTAGTAATAAATGACATTATTGGGGATTGAAGTATAAAATTGGTGGCCAAACTGAAACTGTATTTTTGAGGGAATGTCATTAACAGTAGGATAAATACTGAGCAGAGAGTGAAAGATCATCCACCTCAACGTGTTTTCATGTGATACGGCTACATGTTCTGGGAGTTTTTCCTTCATAATCATATACATTCAGTGGACTGTCTTCTGACCTTTACTGAGACAGTACTTTAGCTCTCTGTTCTTGCTTTACCCCTGGGTGTAGAGAAACAGAGTGTGACATGGCCCATGTCTGTGTCTAATTTCATTAATTTCCCAGCTTATCACCACTAATTACAAAAGCCGGTCAGATAATGAAAATAGTCCATCTGGCAGTTTGGGAGGTGAAGAAGCAGTCATGAGCGGATGAGAGGACAACAACACAAGCTGACACTTTTTGTTGTTTTTTTTTCTCCTTCCTCACTCTCTCCTCTGGCTTCATCTCTCCACAAATAAAATATTCATGGGGGCCCTGGATTGTATCTGCTGCTTATCATCTCACCAGCTTCCTGCTCTGCTGCTGCTGCTGCTGCTGCTGCTGTCGCTATGACAGCAGCCAAAGAGACAAGCCTGCATCCAGCCCAACCTGCAGGATCACACTGTTTATTTAAAGAGCTGTGGTGTGTGTGTTTCAGGGCAATCTGCAGTCGCCTCTCTGCTTCTGCGCCTGTCAGGAGACGAGAAGGGAGGGAAGGGCGAGTCTGTGAAATAAAAATAGTCTCAGGTGTGTCAGGATCCTCTCCTCCCTGCAGATGTTGCACCGATTACCGGGATGGAGATGAGGAGCAGATGAAGAGCGGGTGAATCCTTACAGCACAACTCCTTGTGTTTCTCTCTCTCTCTCTTCACACTGAAGGAACCTGGAGAAATGTTCATCAGCCTCCAGGGTGAATTTTATAAATATTTCTTTCGTTGTCATTCCTGCTCAGGAACTTGGGGCTGAGTCATAAAGTGCAGTCGCGCCACCTAGTGGAGCTCCTCTGTACAACCGTTTTATGGAGAAATTTAATTACTCCACCGCTGGAGTTGTGCAACACTTAAAAAAATAAAATAAAATCTGGTGTGGAGCCGATAATGCCAGTTTATTATTATTATTGTTATTATTAATCTTTTATTTCTTGAGACTCAGGTCCTTGTTACAAACATCAACAACAATAGCATAAAAACAATAATGAACATTCCACTTAACAATGAATCAATGCCATACTCTGTCAACAGGTTCAAGTGCTAAAAAGAATTGTTGTTTTTTTCTGGCACTGTTTGAGAGACAATGCTCGTTTTATTCTTGTCTGTTTTGTTTTCTGTGTGTTTGTTATTTGAGTTCAAATCAGCCATTTCTGACAGTTTTAACTTAAGGTTTTCAACGGGGAGCTTAAAAGTTCAATTTTCACCATTATCGCCATTCAGGTTGTAGAAATTAAATGCAATTAATCCATGAAAACAGAAAAAAAACTTGGATATTTTTATTATATCTATATAATTATGTTATAGTAAGATATTTATGCTCCTTATCATTATCAAATGTACAGTATTAAATGTACATTACAGCACATTTAGTACTGTGCAGAATTATTAGGTTGCTGCCCCCTGATCAGATAAGAGATAGAATCATTATGAAACCTAACAATAACTAACTGCAGCATGGCCACTAGATGGCAGTACATACTTTGTTACCCATGCATGCCTAAGAGCATCACTTAGATTCAGGTTCCTTTGATAAATTTTTCTTTCTGTTTATGTTTTTGTTACTTTTCGTTCTACTTCCTTTCCTCCCTCTCTGCTTGCGTTCCTCCTGCCCTCAGCCTGTCTCTCATCACAGCTGTTTTCTGTTTCAGTTTTCCTCCCATTCACTCCCTCGACCACACACACACCTACACACACACACACACACACCCACACACGCACACACACATACACACACACACACCCACACACACACAATTCTCTGCTCCCCGTTACCTTTGTTGGATTCTCGCTCATGTTACCTCTGGGTTCCACTTCACCTCACTTTTTCCCTAGAAACGTTTTGCTCTTAGTATTTTGTTGAACTCTTTATTAAATTGGACATCATGGAATTTTCACTTTCCTGTCTGCTGTTTGGTCCAATCCTAAATCCCAATCTACTGTAAATGATCAAAAATAATAATAATATTAAAAAACTAATAAATAATAAAAATAGGGATTTTAATCTTTATTTCACACTCTTGTTGAAATGTTTGAGTTTTACTTGAATTTTAACTGCAGTAAGCATCAACAACACAAGCAGGTCCATGATAAGCCTGATAAATAGAACAGAATTATTGATCCCAAAGGGAAATTAAATATGAAAGTTCAGGGTAAAAAATCATGGAATGTTTTTTTTTTCTTTTTTACGTCCAAGTGTCACATAACACATTTGAAGAATAGATAAATCAGTCTGGATAAATCAGAGAAAAAACTTTCATATTGTTGATATTCTCCCTAACATTCACATTCAGTCGTGTGTATCGGAAAACCGTCTCATTGGTTGCTTAGTGATTATTGTTTTCAAAGTGTGATTGGTTGGGAGCAGAGCTTCATTTTGGGAGGGGAAACACACTCCAGTGTTACCTGGGGAGTTCCACAGGGTTCTGTGACGTTTTGGTTCTTATGGTGGTTGCTGAGTTTTGAACCATCTGAAGCTCATGGAGGGATGAGTGAGGAAGAAGTGAGAGGAGAGAATCACAGTGATCAATGAGAGGCGATGAGGATGTGAACGAGGATAAAGGCGGTGGGATGAGTGGCGAGGAGAAAACAGAGGGCAGAAATGGACCAGACGTCTAAGTTTTGTTTAGCGTTGGTCCCAATGAGGAGAATTTCTGCTTCATTAGACATAAATCAAGACAGCATGTCAGATGAACAAGTGAGGAATGAAGATTAAACAAAAAAAAAAAGATGCACTTAGCAGGAGAGGTTGTTCATGATTAAGAACACGAAACGCTAAGAGAGGAGGAAACTTTTAAAAGCAAAAGTGAAGACGTTGATGAAAGACCCAGCAGGGTTACCCAGCATCCTCTCTGAGAGCAGCCTGAGGACACGCATCAACACACACACACACACACACACACGCCCACACACACACACACACACACACACACACACACACATCAACAGGCTCTCTGTTCCCCCAAAATGATAAATCTGCCTTCGTCTCTCACAGCTTCAACCCCGAGGCTGACAGCTTATTACTTGCTGCAGCCTCAGTAAACAACTAATTCTACATTTTCTGTTCATGTAAACTTGCTGTGGGCTGAACAGTGATGCAGTTGGTTGCACTGTTGTCTTGCAGCAAGAAGGTCCTGGGATCGATTCCCGGCCCGGGGTCTTTCTGAATGTTAGCATGTTCTCCTTGTGCATGAGTGGGCTCTCTCCAGGTACTTCGGCTTCCTCCCACAGTCCAAAAACAGGACTGTCATGTCAATTGGTCTCTCTAATTTCTCCATAGGTGTGTGTGTGTGTGTGTGTGTGTGCGTGTGTGTGTGTGTGTGTGTGTGTGTGTGTGTGTGTGTGTGTGTGTGTGTGTGTGTGTGTGTGTGTGTGTGTGTGTGTGTGTGTGTGTGCATGGCTGTGTGTCCTGTCTGTCTCTGTGTTGCCCTGCGTTGGACTGGCGACCTGTACAGGGTGCACCCCGAAATGTCTCGCTGGAGATAGGTACCATAACCTGGTGTGTTGGGGGTCATTGCCTAGTTTAGGCCAAACTTGAACTTTAAGACAGACAACATTACATCTGACTATAATACTTTGGCACCTTGGAGTTGTTGAATTGACCTTGTCTTCCTTTGTATACCAAAATATTTTAAGTGCTCAACAAGCCATAAAAGTTGGGTTGAGATCATTGTGATGATGTTTAAGGTTTAATCCCCAGGAATCTTTTCCGTCTGATGCATGAATTTCTTAGAATCTTCCTGGTTGGAAGTAAGGTGCAGACTTGCTGCTTTTATTGACAGGATTGCACTGGGTGGTTGTAGAGCCTCTTCCAGTGGTCAGTGAACAAAAGTTAGTCCACATATGAAAATGTGTTTACCCCTGTGAGTGTAGTCATTACTTTAAACCTGCTTATTCCTGGTCAGAGTCATGGGAGCATCTGGTGCTCTATCTCCACCCATCAAATGGAAGAGAGGCAGGACTTTGGAATGTCTGCAGACACGGGGTCAGGATAGTCTTTATTTATTAGACCTTGCAATGAAAATAAACTAGATTCAGTTCAGATAAAGAGTTCTCTCTGTGGTGAATTCTTGTGACGCTTTAGAAAAACCTGAGATGAGCGATGTTTTATACAACAGCTTAGATCAAATGGAACAAGTGTGTATAAAGAAAAGACGAAGGTATAGATTAGAAAAGAAAACAATAGAAGTTAGAAAAAGAAAATGATATGCAATCATTAAGAGTAGATATTCCATACAATGTGCTGAGATTTAATCATTCTGGTGTGTTTGGTTGTTAGGTTTCTTTAGATAACATTGTTACCATTTACTCTCTGAAACCTTTCGTGCTCCAGACCGTAATATGGAGAATCTCCCCACTGGACTAGAACCGAACCGAATCACACATTAACCTGATATAGAGAGCAACTTGCCACTGGAAAGTGTCTGCCCTTGAGGAGCTCTGGTAACTGTTGCTCTTCGTGGCTGTACTTTAATAATCAGACCAAGTTTAATTTGTGGCAGCAACAGGTGTGTCTTGAACGGCTCCCAAAACAAAAGCGATTTGTTTTCATCGCCTACCGACAGATAAGGAAACAAAAAGACTTTGGCTAAAAATTCTGAACTTGAACAGAGAACCCAAAGTGCTTTATGTTCTCATTTCATTGTGTGGATAAAAAGCCAACGGAAGAAAACCTGCATCTGCATCCGAAGCAACCGAGTCAGTGAAGTAGCTAACTATGCTAGTGCGAGTTATTTGCGGCCATTTCTTCAAGTCGCCATCCCTTCCCGCATTAGCTGTAGGTAGCAATAAAACAATATTGCCACATATAAGCTGTGATAGCTGGAGTTCCTACATATTTTATAGCCTAACACCTCTGCGGAAAGCCGGTTAGTGAGTTGCTAACATGTA
Source organism: Xiphophorus maculatus (assembly GCF_002775205.1). NCBI lineage: Eukaryota > Metazoa > Chordata > Actinopteri > Cyprinodontiformes > Poeciliidae > Xiphophorus > Xiphophorus maculatus. Next base: position 21,444,249 of record NC_036457.1, on the reverse strand, counting down.
AACAAATGGCGGTTCTGGTTAGCGGCGGAAGTCGTGTCCATAAATCACGCGAAGCCTCATGGGGGCTTGGAATAAGGTGGATCAGAAGTGCTACTTCCTATGATAAAATAGCTTGATATGAACAAGTAGAAACCATGGCTGCACCGGAAGAAACTACTTGAGAAAACAATCAAGAGCTGTGATGATTCTGCATTGAACCAGGTCTTCAAATAAGCTTAAAGTCAATCTCCCTCGATGACAGATCACAGCTCCTCTGTTCCAAAGAGACGTTTTCACAGACAGTGAAGCCGGAGTGCGTGATGTTTCATTTAGTTTTTGATTAGCTGGTGATGAAGACATCTTGAACAGGTCATCAACAGGACAGACAGACTCCCCCCCAAAGGTAAATCATTGCAGCAAAGGTTTATTAAGCCAAAGGCTCCGAGGTTATTGGATGTTAGTTGAATCATCTGAACAAATCTTACGACATGAAAAGTATTTTCCGGTTTAAACTGTATTTTGTTTTTCTGTTTTCATGGAAAGGAGGATTTTTATGACATGAAAACAGGAAGTTTTCTGCTGACGACTCTGAGGATAACCAAACAAATCATATTGAATTTTCAGTCACTGCACAAATTGATGTACACAAGACAGACGGTGCATTAATTACTGTCTATGCAAACAGCTTGAACCAAATGTTTATGTCGCATAGATGGAAAACAAATGTCTAACCCAGCGCAGCAATACATCATGTTACTAGTTATATTATAAAATGGCTGCTAGCGACAATTGTTAGATTCTATGAAAGAATAAAAACCATAAAGTTTGAGCTTTGATTATATCACATGTGGGAGAATTTGTGTTGTTTTAAATTGTGTTTCTTGGTATTCCAAAGTATTAAATTTGAATCAATCACTGCAGTAATGGTTAGATAAGAATCAAATGTCTAATACATCTTTTTGTCAGAGCTTCAAAATGAAAAAAAAAAAGACTTGAGATGATCTTTGACCCCAAAACAAGGTTCCTCCCTTCTGCAGCAAACTCACCGGGCACGCCCTAACACAAACTGTTACACACCTGGGATTGAGTGACGTTGGAAAGCACAAGTTTGAATTTTTAAAAAGTGGTTTGCGATAAACATAGTCAGGGAGTGTTAGAGTAAGAAGAACGGATTCACAGTAATGTGATATTTACTGCTTTACTATTAAAACTGAAAAATGAAAGTTTTCTCTAGCATAGTTTTAAATCTGTAGGTCCAATAAAGTTTCACCTAAAGACACAAAGACCCAATTCATACGGCATTCATGAAGCCGAGGTGGCTTTCCTTATGACCAACTAAATCAATACACATAAACACAGAGGAGGGTTAATAAGACACGTCACAGGACAATTATTATTGACAGAGTATTTGAATGCAGTTGGAAAGAGACGAAAACACAGCAGGACAACAGAATCCAGAACATGTTCAGTAAGACAGCACTGCAGCAAAGCAACATTAGTAAGGCTAGTTTATATATATGTATAAAAAATTTAAATACAAGTGATAGAAGATTGTGAAAATTACAAAGAAATCAGTGTTGTATAGTAACGAAGTACAAATACTTCACTACTTTACTTAAGTATATTTTGGAGTACTTCATACTTTCCTGGAGTATGAAAATGTTTGATGACTTTCACTTTTACTTCACTATATTTCCGAACTTAATTGCGTACTTTTACTCCGATACATTTTCAATGTGTGGTTTAGTTACTCGTTACAAAAAAGCGAGAGAGAAACAAAGTGTTTTGACCCCACCTACTGATTAGCAAGTAGCAAGCAGGCTACCGAACAAAGTCGTAGCCTACTTGCCTGGGCTTGTTCATCACCTCCAATAGGATACACCTGTTTCGCTTCTCCCATTGTTGGGGAAATCAGAAATCAGAACACCTTACACCGGACGGGTGGGAGGGACGAACAGAGAAGAGTGCTGCCCGCACTGACGCGGCTCAGGGATTACGTGACACGCAGCGCAGTGCCCTACAATGCACTGTAAGCTATGTAATGTGTTTTGAGGCAATTGACCAAAATCCCGGACAATTTTTAAATTCCCCCCGGACATCTTTTTAGGTCTGAAAAGTAGGACATGTCCGGGAAAAAGAGGACGTCTGGTCACCCTAGTTCAATGGGGGACAGAAGCCATAGCGATAGCAATTTAGACTAAATTTAACGAATATAGGAAAGGCATGCAAGTTCAAAACCACAAACCATTAACATGTGCTACTCTTTAAAACTGGAACAATTTATTAGCAGGTTTCATTTTGCCTGCACTTGGTTGGGTACATTATTTTATGTTTATTTGACAAGTTTACCAAAATATAAGAAATGTCATTCAAACTTGCCTTGTTTTACTTTTTACTTGTACTTTTCATTACATTACTTGAGTACATCCATTTTTACAGTAATTTCCATACTTAAGTACAAGAAGTTTCAGATACTTTAAGACTTTAACTCAAGTAACATTTCAGTCAGTGACTTCGACTTTTACCAAAGTCGTATTTTGGAGAGGTACTTGTACTTTTACTTGACTCTGAGATTTCAGTACTTTATACAACACTGAAAGAAATTATGTTACGGTACAAAACTACAGTACATCCTTCTGCTGCGATTGTGCAAAACTTCGCTCCTCTTAAAGCGGTGTTTGTTCTCGATTTGGAAAGACTCAACAGCTGCTGGATCCGAAATGGCTCAGAGAATTAGTGTTCTGTTAGAAACGAGACGGAAATTTAAGCTTTAATTAAAGAGTTGAGATCCAGTTGAGCAACATCTGAATGTCAAAAATGATCAACTTCAGTCTCTCTCTTTATATCAACGGAAGCTTATTATGAAAAAAGAAAAAAAAAGAAGCTGTATTAACATACAGTAGATTAAACAGAACTAGAACTACATAGTCAGTATGTGTGAGTGGCTCCAAAGTGGATTTTGTTCAGGCTGGATTGCTACGCAGTAGACCTGCCCTTATGTGTAAGTGTTGGCAAGATAAGTTGCAATTTATGCATATTTTGTAAAAGTGCTGTGAACAGGATGGAAATATTTCAATTTAAACAACCTCTATGAGCTTATGCAGAAACATAAAACAGGACAGAGCAGATTATACAACATTAATACTCATTGTGGCTGATGTAGAAATTGATATTAATTGTCTACTAATTGTCTAATTAGGAAGTTTACTTTGTAAAAGTTTAAAGGATCATCTTGATAGTTTGATTGTTGTGTTACCATGGCTACAATATGGTGTAATCTTTGTGTTTGAATTGGGTTTGTTTACAAATACATCACAGCAAATAACCAATAATCAGTGATTGATTTTAAACTCTGTCAATAAACCTGGTCTCCCTCTTACAGACTCACCTTATCAATATTTAAACATGTTAGTGATGCTGAGGTTCTTAGTAGGACGGGTTCCGGAGGGATGGGGTTCTGTCTAAGGCCCCATATTACCTTGGGCCGGCCCTGGAGGAACAGCCGCTGCCAAGCGCATCTCTGGAATCTACCTGGAATCTACCTGGAATCTGCCTGGAATCTACCTGGAATCCCCCGGTGGCCCCTGTCAGTCCGCCGATGCTTTGGGGACATTTTGATTCATTTCATTGTGGCATGTTTGGCTTTTTGCTGCGGTTCTAATTATTGCTACAATATTTTCTCTGATGTTTATTTTGTGAACTCTAATTGGGCCGAATCTTCCTTTAACACTTCAGGTTGTGCAGTAACTTCTATTTACAGCCCAGAACCTCCAGCCCAGATCCTGTCAGCAGCGGCTTTAAACCGCCTGGTAGAAACATTAAGGAGAAGCAGAGCAAACAGAGAGCAGCTGGTACCAGGTGGTACCGGGTGGTACCAGGTGGTACCGGGTGGTACCAGGGCTTTGAGCTGCGTTGCGACTCGCGGTGACAGTCGGTACCGTGTCTTATATCAGGATGCCTGATATAAAGACAGATATTCTTTCTATCTGTCAGTGGACCGACTCAGACTGCCTGTAGGGCCTTTAGCAGAATGATGAAGTTAAAGTCAGAAGTTTCTCTGAAACATTTCTGAGTTTAGTGGTGAGGCGGGTTTTGTCCCGCTATTGCGAGGACGATTATGAAAATATAAATAGAAACAGTTTTTCTAACATCAGACCTACATTTTTATTCACAAACCAGTGTATAAAAAATATTCTTGCCCATAATTTGATAGAGGACACAGATCCTCCTCCTCCTCACCATGGACCTGGAGTCTGAACAACATGGAGGCTCTCAGAGTCATTATTAGACTGAGGGCAGCCAGACTAGTTTATTTTTACTGAATTATTATATTTAGCTAAATATTATTGCTGAGCGGCACAAACAGGCCTTCTGACATACAGATTAAAAAATATTTTTGAAAAAAAAAAACACTTAAAAAGGGCACTAGGGGCATCAAGGATAAAAGGGGCTCAAGCCCCCATCGCCCCCCCTTTCCTCTATAGTGGACTAGAACAAATAGAAAATGAAAGGAAAAATCTAAGTCAGGATGTGTCTAAAGTGCTTCTAAAGTTGACTGGTTTTTTAAACACCTGTTGTGTTTGATGCTGGCTCATCACTGAGGTTGATGCTCAGTCTAGGTGTCGTGTATTAGCTTATTCCATTATATGCTAGCCTTCCTGTAGCTCACTGTTTCACCTTAGCTTTCGTTTACGTTCTCCTCAGCTTCCTGTCATTTTACTCCTTCCCTCAGTCTGCCTGCCTGGTCTCCAATCTTAGTAATCGAGCTCCTCGCCTTGTTTCTCTCTGCCGGCTTCTCCTGTTTACCCTTTTAGCTTACGTTGTTTGTTATCGAGTGTCACGTTTGCTTCATGGTCCTCTGTCTGTTGAAGTCCTGTCTGTTCTGTTTAACTCCAGAGTTAATTTTCTTAGTTGTGTTCTCTGAAGCTACATCTCTGCCTCCAAATCTGCCTGAATTTTGGACTCAACCTTAACCAGCAGCTCTGAAAGGAGCCTCCACAAAGTGGTCACAAGTTAAGCTGGAAATGTTTTGGATGCAGCAGCAACAGTGGCTGAGGCAGGAGTTCATTCTGTACATGGTGGGTTGCTAGTTCGAGCCCCACTTAAATGGTGACACATTTTTTAGTAAAAACCATCAGTGGGTTCATCAGCAAAACTGTCAACGTTGGTCACTTTGCGTCACGTTGCCTCCACCAGAAGATGTTTGACATCATCAGAAATGGAGATCCTTTAACCAGCTCTAGCCCAATATGTCAACCAAGATGGCAGCCGTTGTCCTCACAGAGTGGCGTTTGTTACTAAATTTTATTCAAGTTGAACCAATAAATGCCACATGAGGAAAGGACGCCATCCCACAGCAGTGTGTGATCAAACCGGTGAGCGGAAAAGAGTTTCAGGAAGTGCATCGTTCACCATCCAGTCTGATAACAGATATAAAGAGTCAGTAGCAGAACAAACTGTTCGGTTTTGGCAAAAATCCAAACAAAACCAACATTGGTGCTCAAAGCACAAATGTTCTTACATTACGAAGGTGAAACTATTTCAGAGGAAAAACAGGTTTTCCAACAGTTTAAGATTCATTACCAAAAAGGCAAAGTTACAACAAAGACCAACCCAAACGCATAACTTACTGTTTGTGCCAACACAGAAATGAACACATTGCTAAAGAAATGAAAGGAACAACTTTTATTTTCAGTGGTAACCAAAACAAAGAGAGAAGATATTGCAAAAATAAATATATTTTAGTCATCCCTGAATTAACTGTAACTCTATTTCTAGAAATGTAGGTACTTGTAGAAATTAATGTTTTGTTTTGTTTTTTAATTAATTGAACCCAATTTTGCAACAATCAACCAGATGTAAAACTGTTACAACATCTGGCGTCAGTGCATTCTGAATGGCTTGGAAAGTAAAGTGCACTCATCCTGTGTGTGTTTCCTTGGAAACCTACTGTATACCTCACACTATTGACTTTTGATTGATGTTGCTAAATAATGATTGCTCAACTTTTCCTGGTTTGACTTTTCAGTCAACAGAGTTAAAAGTCGTCTCTCTCTCTCTCTCTGCTGTTAACCAGGTGAGATAATCTGATCCAGTGTTTTATCCAGATACTTACAAATTGTTTTTCATATACAACACAAGTGTAAAAGTACAAACACCAACAATCTGTACAAACAGCAGAAACCATCAACATGAATCTGTTTTTTTTTGCGTTGTTATTTAAGTTATAATTTCTAATTCAGCTAAAAATGTCAAACAAACCAAATTTAGAGAATTGTAACCATATTTTACACAAAAACATTATAGCTTAAGATCCGTCTTGACTTGGAAACCTCACCGGTTCCCCAACCTGAGTCAATTAGTTTACTTTTTTATTTTGAGAACTCTTGAATAATGGAGATGGAAAAATCAACACAACATTTTATCTGTACTTAAAAACCAGTGTACACAACAGAGATAGAATCATGTGTAGGCAGGGAGCTGCAGCACGCAGGGAGCTGCAGCACGCAGGGAGCTGCAGCACGCAGGGAGCTGCAGCACGCAGGGAGCTGCAGCACGCAGGGAGCTGCAGCACGCAGGGACCTGCAGCACGCAGGGAGCTGCAGCACGCAGGAATCGGCAACGAAGGTGAGCAGGTGATTAGCTCATGGCAGGCAGGCAGAGTGTGATTGGTTAGCTGCTGGGCACACAGAGGGCATGGCAAAGGCGAAATGTCCGCGGTAGAAGAGACGAAAGGTCAGCAGTCTCAACAGTTTGCTTTACATCTCGATGTGAGCGTCTTTGGATGGTCCGCTGTCCTTTATTGAGCCGGAGATTGTGTAGAACCTGAAGGAACGTGGTGAAAAATGGAACAAGCAAAAATATTATTATTGTTTAGATGCAGGTGTTTGTCAGACACTTTCTCAGTTGGGCTGTGGTTGCCACTAAATACATCTTGTGTTACCTTGTACAGTGTATTTTTTATTGATGTTTTATTTGTTGTTATTATTATGCATGCATATGTTGTGTGTTGCTATGGTTTCTCTTTCTCTCTTTCTTCAGGTTTAGGAGCAGACTTCTGCCATGTTGCCTTGTCTTCTCTCTATGCTTCTTTCTCTTTAAATCTTTCCTCCACCTTCTTCTATTTCTATTCTCTTTCCTCATCTCTCCATCAGTTACATTGGAAATAAACTCAAAGCCATTTCTAATAAAGTTCATATTTACAGCTCTGGAAAAAATGAAGAGACCACTTAAAATGAGCAGTTTCACTGATTTTACTTTGTCTAGATATTTGTTTTAGTAAAATGAACATTGATATGTTATTCTATGAATTACTGACAACATGTCTCTGAAATTCCAAACAAAAAGTCTGTATTTAGTAAAGCTGCTGTGCTTTCAGACCTCAAATAATGAAAAGAAAACAAGTTGACATTCATTTAGAAACAACAAATGTTTGAACTCAGGAAGAGTTCAGAAATCAATATTTGGTGGAAGAACCAGGAGGTTTCAGTGCAGCGGGCTCTTCATTTTTTACAGAGCTGTATATAAAAATATATATATTTTATGAGGATTCCATGGGAACTTTGCAATGTGTATTCAGGGCAAAACTAACAACCAGCTTAGACTAATATACAGTTTGGAAATTAAATCAATGTAAACAGGCAATTAAAGCTGCATCTGCTTGATATTGCAGGATAGTGCCTGCATAAAGACTTTACTGTCACATACATGAGGGGATTGTATTCATTTCTACCAAATGAACACAATCATACTTTTTGGTAGTTTTACTTTTACAATATTTTTAAAAGCATTATTAACTTAATAAAATAAAATACTACCAAGAAGAAACTGGTAGAAAGACGATCACCAGGATGAAAATCTCAAAGTACAGCATTAAATATTGGGAAGAGATGAAATCCAATCAGCTCTAATTTTAGTCGTGTGAAAAAGTGGAGGAACACTGAGAGTTGACGCTGTTGTGCAATAGGAAGTGAAGGCGTCCAGCGTGAGGTCAAGGTCACCAGTTTCCGATGGACATTCTGCCAACAGTCTGCAGACAGACGTGAAGATCTGCATTTTCCTATTCCCTTCTACATTATCAATATTTTCAGCATCATCTTGGTTATTTTTTTAAGCTGACAAAAATTGTTAAGGTTTTCTTAGTGAAGGAATTCCTGGGAGTTTTAGGAACGACTTGCAACCTTTGAAATTGTGAAAGGAACACTGAAAGATAAAACTTGAAAATCGTTCTCTTAGAAGAAAAATTAGTGCAGATAGCAGAGCTGACTGTCTATTTATTACGATAATGGGAATAAAACCCATCTTGTATAAGAAAAAAACTGTTTCAAAGTAAGGAAGAAAATAATAATACAACCCTAAATGCTTTTTAAGAGGCTCTACGGTATCAAGGAAGTGAAAACCAACAGATCCAGATCAGCACCACACAGTAAGAAACTTGTTTTACCTCGACTTCCTAAAATGATTCTGTTTCTTCGCGACCTTGATGCAGCAGTTGGCGCAGGAGTTTTTCAGGTCCACCAGCTGGTAGATGATTGGATTGTACATCGCTGACGACTTGGCGAGCAACGTGGGAACGACGGACACAGGGATGGGGATGGAGTCCGGCTCACCGAACGCCGACACCACAGAGACCACGGCGTACGGAATCCAGGCGATCAAGAAGCCCGCGCAGATCAACATCGCCACCTAGGAGAGAGAAGAAAACAACATTCCGAGGTTTTTAAGTTTGTTTGTTTTTTAGCAAGAGCAATTCTGAAAGTTTTTTCATCCTGCTTTGTTCTTGTAAATCCCAGTTTTCTTGGTAATATTCACACGTTTCCTTTTGATGTAACCAGGGTTGGAATAGTTTAGGGTTTCTCATTATTTAGTTTTATTTCGATATGACTTTTTGTTTGTCTAATTCACTCAGTTTTAAAATGCTTTTGGTCATTTCTATTAGTTTACCTTTGCAAAATCTGCAGGTACAGAATTCAAAATGGTCAAAGTATTGTGCCGATATATACATTGATTGTGTAATTAGTATTCAACAAAAGATTCCTTTTTCAAAAAATGTATTTAATTATTGTTGAACAGCAGCTGATCCTGATGTTTTCTCCCAACTTCTGCTGTCGCCATTTTGTGCCTTAGCATACGAGCTACCAGACTGCTGTGATTTACCAACAGCTGGCAAAAACTGCTTATGTGGGGGAAAAAATCAATTTAACATCAGTTCAAAAGGCTAATAATACATTTATTATATATATATATATATATATATATATATATATATATATATATATATATATATATATATATATATATATATATATATATATATATATATATAACTAAGACTTGTCACTCTTAGGTATATATATGTTTTACAAACTTTTTATTTCTTACCGAAGGTGGAGTAGCTTTCAACAAATAAGCAGTTTCCCCTTGGGAATCAATAAAGTATATTCTATTCTATAAACACAAAAATCGAGTGATATTACATTTATCATTTCAGTGTTTTAGTTAGTTTTATAAATGAACAATGTTATTCCAGGTAGCAATACTTTTCCCCCGATTGATCGTTTTTATTCATTTCAGTTAACAAAAACGTTTTTTGTAACTTCAATGTGTATTTTGTTTTTTTTTAGTTAACTATAATAACCTCAGACCTAACTGACCTTTGTGAGTTTCATCTCCAGGTTGTGGTTGTTTCGTATGCGGGCATCGTAGTGTGAGATTTCCTTCGACGACGACTTCACTTTAAAAATGATCATGATGTAGGAGAAGACGATGATGCCTGCTGGGAGGATGAAGCAGAAGAAGAGTATGGCCAACACGAAGCTTTGGCCCGACACAGAGGCTTGAGCGAGCCACCAGTCCAGGGTGCACGAGGTCCCAAACGGCTCCGGGGCGTAGTGGCCCCAGCCAACCAGCGGCATGGTGGCCCAGAAGGCCACATACACCCAGACAAAGGCCAAGCAGATGAAGGTGTGGTGGCGTTTTAACCACGTGCCTAAGATAAATAAGAAACATATAATCTACGTTAGAAAAAAAGTTTAACACAAACAAACCTACAATTCCCTCCAAACCCGTCTGTAAGTGTCATAAAAATTACAAACATATTTCTTTTAATTCTAAAACAGAGACAAGCTTTGACACTGTTGGAGTGAGCAGCACAGTTCAAGTTTCACTTTAATTCAGTCACCATTTGGCAAAATATATATTTAGACCTGCATTCGCTTTAAACTCAGAAACTTTAAAACAAAGAGATAAACCTTAACAGGATGCAGACTCGCCCATTTATATCTCTCCACTCCCCTGACATCTGCTAGTAAAGACCAGCCACTTGTTGGACACTAAAGTCATTTTCTGTCATTAATCCCAGACTAACCCCCAATACACTGTTTGCATCTCCACTTCGCCAAGATGTGGTCTCCACAGTAAATACTCCACCCATTTCAGTCAATGAGGATGTTTACACTACCTCCACACCGCCGCATCAACATCCGTCAAAATTAGAACCGGTCCTATTTTTGCCGGGCGCCAAAATCTTCAAAGATCACGGCGCTCTGGCAGGAAAATGCACAAACACCAAAATAATTCACCAAGACATACTAATTTGTTTGCAATACTGGCTATATTAAAGAAAATATGGGTGTATTCAGCAAATATCATTTGTGCATACACACAAAATACGTGGATTTAATTTTGAAACCTGTTAAGTTGAATTATCCTGTAGGTCCTTGCAGACAAAGTGAGGAGAGTATTGGTGGTAAAATATAAACTTTGTAAGTTGAGAACTGCAGTATTTTTCTAAGACACCAGTCAACTTTTTTTTTATCACTGACTAGGCCTGTCACAATAGCAAATTTTGCTGAGCGATTAATTGTCTCAAAGAATTATTGCGATAAACAATAATATTGTTTGAAGACCTTTTTACACTGATTTAATGGAAATGATGTAATAATGCATGTGATTTCCTGCCAAAGATAGATACACTTTATTTTCAAAAGAATATTTAACACTGGAGCTGATAAACAAAATAAACAAAACAACCAAAAACAAAATGGATTCTCAGTCTCCATTAACAAAAAATGTACTTGATAAAAACTAAACAACATAAAGCCAAAGTGGAAATAAATACTGCATTCAACCAAAAGAGTGCAGATTATGAAGTCTGTATATTATATTGCCCTTCAGTAATAATTAGATTTAAATAGAGAAGATGGGCACATCGACTACCTGATGCAATAATTCACACTACAGGTTTTTTGCTCCTATTTTTCCCCTTACAACAATCTTAGAACGTTGGTCTTTCTAAGATTGTGTGGTGTGTTACGGTAGATCGTCGTTGCCGCTCTGATCCAAATCAGGGGTTTTCCCCACTGGGATCTTTAACACAGCCTGTTGAATGTGACAGGTAGCCAATCAGAAAGCGAGGATTATCCTCCTCGCTTTCTGAGGGGAAATTACGGAGGGGAATCCCAAACAGCTGACATGATGCGTGGAAACAACATTAATGTTTATTCAACATGCAAAGAAAATAGAAATGACAAGAGGAGGAGTTGGAGCGAAATTGCTACCGCAGTTGATAAACCCGGTAACTTTTCAGCTGTTCTTCGTTAACGTGACGTAAATAGGTTCTAATGATTTTCATTCAGTCAGGACTTTACTCTGACACCAGCCACATGCATTGCAGGTAGATTGTAGTAAAGCATTGATTAATGCCTGGTTTTAAAATTAGTTCACTGGACTTGCAGCCATTATTTTGTGCCCATTGTTGGACACCACACAGCAGGACTGAACCCGATCGAACCGTTATACCTAGGATTTCTGTCGGCTAATGTGTGATCTGTCAGGTTTTGAAAATGGGCCGACAATCGGCGACGGCTCTAAGATCGTGTAGTGTCCGCTGGGCTTTACAGTAAGGAAATGAGGAAGGGAGAGTCAGTGGAGAGCACCGGAGTTGAGCCTTTTTTCATTCGGTGTCATCAACAGAAAGAGAAAAAGGCCGGAAGAGAAGATAATGCCGATAATTGAAATGACGTCGATAGTTTTAATTTATCCTACGATTAATTGATTTATCGTTTATCGCGACAGGCCTATCACTGACTTGATCATAAGATCTTTCATTTCACACACATTCTTCTTAAATTACTTCTAGGGTTTGCAGTGCAGCGGAGCCGCATGTAGTGTAAATCCAGGAGGGTGAATCTGCTTTCACATGATTTCCTATCTTTCTTTGTATGCTGTCACATTGACAAACACATGTTGCATTGAGTAAATGCAAGAACTTCAAGGGGATTTTGCAGGACATCAAGGCCCTGTCATGTCTTTGGAGTGCATGTCACTTGTAATATGCTGAAAACCGCATGTGTTCTGGGATCACGCTGTGAAACTTTAATTAGGTTCGGACAGTGTATGCTACTTCTGCTATAAAATCAACGTCTCCTATTGACGTTGATTTTATATCCTGCCATATATCCTGATTAATTTGACTGTAATGACCACTTGAGGGCGCTACAGTCCTCAAGGGCTGGTTTCCTGCCTTGGTGCTTCAACACACCTGAGCTAAATGATCAGCTCACTAGCAAGACTGGAGAACCTAGTGCCGTTTGATTCAGTGAGTTGAACCAGGAAAACATCGACACTCGAGGACTGGAAATGAAGACTTTGTCATCTGTTGCTAAGCAAAATACCAGACGGATAATTACTCCTTCCATGGCTTTTTTTTCCTGTGCTGCCAGAAAGTGCTAGCTACTGTTAGCGGACTCACCGTATCGGAGGTGGCAGATCTTCAGGTAGCGGTCCAGGCTCACCACTGTCATGGTGATGAGGCTCCCGCAGCCAAAGAAGAAACCTGCCCAGCCGTAGAACTGACAGCCCTCCCAGCCGAACAGCCAGCGGTGGGAGAAACTGGACACCACAAAAAACGGCTTTCCTGTCACTGGGGGAGGGGGGTAAAAAAAGAAAGTAGAAGAAAAGGAAAGAAAGGTGAAATAAAAGTAAGAGAACAATGACGGGTGGGACGGGAAGAGGAAGGGTCCAGAAAAAAAAAGAAGTGAAAAAACTAGACTTTTAATTTAGTGGTAATAACGGGAAGGGGCATTCTGAGGGTCACAAAATTACAGTGAACGGTTTTATACATCTTTATTTGTGTATTTTAATCATTGGGTAAAAAAGTTGAAAGTATGAAGCACCTTAACACATAAAAAAAATAAACACACACACATATACAGCACAGACCAAAAGTTTGGACACACCTTTTAATTCAATGAGTTTCCTTTATTTTCATGACTATTGACATTGTAGATTCACACTGAAGGCATCAAAACTACGAATAACACATGTGGAAATATGCACTAAACAAAAAAGTGTAAAACAACTGAAAATAGCCCTTATATTCTAGTTTCTTCAAAGTAGCAACCTTTTGCTGTGATTACTGCTTTGCACACACTCTGCATTTTCTGGATGAGCTTCCAGAGGTCGTCACCTGAAATGGTTTTTACTTCATAGGTCAACCTGCCCTGTCAGGTTAATAAGTGGGATTTCTTGCCTTATAAATAGTCATGAAAATAAAGAAAACCCATTGAATTAGAAAGGTGTGTCCAAACTTTTGGTCTGTACTGTATATATATATATCAGAATGTTTGTACTAAAACTAGTAGCAGGCATCCTACTTGCTTTAAGTAGGTTGTTTTACTATTATATCCCAAAGATGCAGTAAAATCTCTGGAAAATATGGGAGAAAGCTGGTTTTGTTTTCCACACCAAAAATGTTATTTCTCTGGATGAGTGGTGCAACACAGCCAAAATGATTTATTTGGCAAAATCTCTCAGTGGAATTAAGGACTTGAAGCCTTTTCACATGATTCTCATGTATGCATGTGTGTGTGATTTTTTTTTTTTTCTGGCACTCTAACTTTCTATCCACTGCCCAGAAACATGGAACAACAGGCCACTTTAAAAAAAAAAAAAACAAAAGTGTGAGTTTGTGTTTGCCTGTCCTGGTTCCCTATCCTATAATTTGAACCATTTTTGTTTGTTTTGCCAACTTTAACTCAGTAAGTTGTTGTTTTCTTTAGTATGCCGTTTGGTCAAACTTGTCTAGAACTTAGCAACCAAGGCAAGTTGGGAAGAGGACAATAAAGTGTACTTTAAAGTTTAATTCTGGACATTCTTCAGAACCAAGAAAGTTATAGTTTTGTTAGTTTAGCCTTTATTTCACCAGGCAAAACATTAAGAGCAATGACCTACTTACAATATTAGCCTGGAAATGTTAAAACATTGAAAAGAGGAGAGAGGGAAAAGGTCAACAACATTTTACATACATCTTGTGGAATAAAATAATTTTTCAGTGTGTTTACTTTTATTAGAAGTTTATTTAATATTAATCTTACAATGTTTAATCAGTTTATTATGTCTCACTCAGTCTTACAGAGTCATTGTTTCTCTTTTTAGCCTTCACAGTTTGCCTCAGTGTGTCAGAAGCTTAGCAACAGGCGATAAGTAAATAGTTGTCATACCTTGCGGAGTGACAAGACCAGACCGACGGCGGAGCGATTATTATTAGGCACAGAATATTCTGTCTGAAACCCATTTTTAACTGAAGGTTGCATTTTTCTCTGTGTGTGTATTAATCTGATTAGCTCCTTGGGAATGTTGGTGATGACACTCTGTCTGTGGGAGAAGGACAATATACAGTATATATAGAGAGGTGATTCCTTTGTCTAGTTAGATCTCTTCTGAGTTCTCCATCTGTGCAGATGTGAAATAAAGCTGTGTTTTCTTCTTTCTCTTTAACAAGGTTTGGACTTTGTTAATTTTTCTCGCTCCACAATCTACTCTGGATTTACAAACTCCATTTTGTATTTCCAAACGAAACACTGGACTTAAAATATTTCTGATTTAATAGTTCCTAGACTGGATTTTTAAGCTTGGGTCGATAAAAACCCTTTAGCTTTTGAATTTTCACCTCTAGTGGAGAAAATCATTTGAGGTTGCCATCTTAAAAATCCATATTGAGTTTCTCCCGTGTTACTGGACATCCTTCAGCTGCATATTTCCCAGCTTTCATCGTGAATCAGCTCCTGTTAGAATCAGCCCGGACTTCTCTCTTCATGCTAGGCATTTGATAAATTGTTTCTCCAATTCATCACCAACAGTTATATGTCGCCTGTTCAAGGACAACTGGATGTCAAGGGAGAAACCAACAATGATAGAAGATTTTCTTTAGGCAAAAAGCAACACTGTAGGAATTACATAAACATTCAAAACATTTCTTTGTTGCAGTAAATTTAGTCAACAGCGATGTACCACTCTTCATAGTGAACAACAACAGTAAGGCGCTGGATGTACTGAACCTGCATGATGTTATTTTGTGACATTACAAATCTGAGATTCTCAGCCAATTTGCATACGTGGCCCGTTCTGTTGGCTCGGAGTCGTTGCCCCGCAGAGAATTTCATCAGGAAAGGAATCAGTGAAGCCATGAAGATCTGAGCAGCCTATTCAGATCAGAACTCGTTACTTGTCCAGCATCAGATCGTATTATGACCAGAACAGAAGCACAGACGCCAGCAAGTCAGATCAGATATAGAAAAAGTTTTCAGGCTCTTGAAATGAAATTCACACCAGCAGTGTAAACATACTACGCAATCAAAACAAAAAAGTCCATAAATTATGGTCATTAATGTAGATAATAGATAATGTAGGGATACATAATAAAAATGAGATTTCAATATCATTCCTGTCTGAATCCAGCGGAGTTTCCCTCAGATGTTTGGTGTCTAAAAAAATTTAACATCATTTCAGCTCCAGGTTCTTATCAGAAATGTTTCCGATTTTTTTTTTTCTAACCATCCATCCTTCAACTATATTTGCCTTCCAGCTGCAAATCCTTAAAAACAAAAGCTTCGATATTACAACCACCAAGCCTTCCTCACGTCCAGTGGGTTGGGGTCAGGGGTTATTCCAGTGTGAGTTCTCCCTCCAACATGGTCTGTGTGGTAAGAGTTTCATTTTGGTCTTTCATTCACACATCGTGTTCAGTTCCCACCTTTTGCTGAAATCAGATTTTTTTTTCTCTGTGTGTGGTCGTTCATTCGACTAATAATCCAGTCAATCAGACTTATGTGTAACTGGTATACAAATTTTTAGGACAGTAATAATGGACAGAGCCGTCAATGGATCAGTTTTAAAGTTATTCAGTAACGAGAGCCGACTTTGTCATCACAAATCATAACAACATGAAGGAAGCTGAAAGCGATGGCCTTTAGTGGAGCGCTGACTGCAACTCCTGTAGAGAGAAGTCTGTCTGGATGTGGTGGGATTGTGATGTGCTTCACTGACAGACTTTTCATATGTTCAAAATTAGAATTTTCAGCCATCTTCTACGTCTGGATTTTCTGTGTCGGACTTCTTCTGGTGCAGAATTATGACCCATGTCTCACATCCGTGACGTAAACATCAGACTGCAGATGCCTTGAAAACTATCAAATACTGTATGTATCTGATTTGGTACCACATATAGAAGTGGCTCAAGTCAGATTTTTTGGGAGGTGAAATGATCGGAATTGGGCCGATCAGACTGGCGTAAAAGTCGCATAAAGGATGAATATGAGAAAACAAACAGAAAAAAGCCGATTTGAGTAGCATTTGACTGCTGTGTCAGAGTAGCCTTACTCTTCCAGTGTTTCACTGGCTTCCCCAAAACTTCTGCAGAAAACAGAATCTCTCAACAATAAGTCGTTGACTTTTGTACAAGTCTAACTCCGCCATCGTAAATCTTCTGAGGATTTCCTGATTGGGCCCAAAAGTTCTCACTGGGACATCAGAACTGCATTTACTGAGAAACTTATGGATATGTTCAACACTTAAACAAGCACTTCAGTGTTGAGTTAAAATAATCGCAACCAGTGAAGTTTATTCTTCTTAAACTAAAAGTAAGAACAGAAGCAGAAACTAAAAAACATCCTAGAGTAAGTGAAACAGGACGCATGAACAAATGGCAAACTGTTGTTTTTCAGCACCATTGTTGCTTTTGACTAAGTCAAAGGCACAACATGAACAGGCACAAAATTTCTTCTCCATGCCTTTTAGAACACTAACAGAAAGCCATTTACTTGTTTCCCAGAACTTCGATTCGCAGAACTGAAAAGCGGAAATGCATGTGACAATTCCTGTGGCAACTAATCACAGTTCTTCTAGGAAGCAGCTAGAAGCACAGCACAAAAGGTATGTTGTAAAAAAAGAAAGGAAGACATACACACACACACGCCCACCCCCCCGTACACACACAAAAAAAGAGAGTTGCCCTCAAGCTCTATGAAAGAATGACGTAAAAATAGATGATGGGAAAATCAAGCGACTAATGTGACTTGGCAAGCTACGGTAGCATGGCGAAGTTGATTAGTTGCACGTAACCAGATGTTCATGCTGCAAGCTAAAACGGTCAAAAAAACACACAAAAAAACAGTTTTATCTGTATCTATTGCGAACTGTAATCCTGGAGAGCACAGGTGAGTCACACTACCAACGACTTTATTGTTGGGAAGTTTACTGGTATTACTGGTGTTCTTTTCTCACTCCATTTACATGGAACCAGAGTTAATAAAATCAGCACAAAGCCCGAGTTGATTCCCCACCCTAAAAGTTCCTGAAGAGTGGGACTGAGCAGCAGCCATGTGGTCCACTGAACTTCAAGCAAAATAAAGCAACAAAAAAAATCCAATTGTCTACAGGGCAAAACTGCAGACATGATGAGCCAAATGTTTTCTTGGAATTACTGAAAACTGATGCGGTCAGTATTCAGACACACAAATACAAGACTGCACCATAAAATATTTTGAAGACATTGCAGGCTTTGTGTGCCCCATACAAGAGCTTTAGAAATGACGTGCTGCTCTGGCCCCCATAAGGATAACAGTTCAAACAGGGGCATTAATTATGCTTTGAAAGGTCATCTTCTTTTAACAACACACACTCAGACACACCCATGCACACGCCCGCTCATGTACAGAGGCTTAACAACATTTACTGTACAAATACTAGATTACAGCCAAACCTCTGGCTCTACCAGCCGGGCAGGGATTGGTTTACCCGCCGTCTTATGGAGTCTGCTGTCACTGCTTTGTCTGAACAGCTCTTAAAGGGATTGCTCATTTTTTTGAGTGTCAATCTGCTGAAAGGTTATGGGCAGGTAAAAATTTAGCTAAGGTGGGTGATTTAGTGATGGTCTTCACTTTGTATAAATACATAGTTATTTCTTGCAGAGGATGAAGATCAGGGCTGCGTTGAGAATGGAAATGGAAAGGAGTTTATGCATTAAAGATATGCTTGTATTGTATCAACCTTCCAGACCTCTCAGGTCTTCCGGTTCTGGTTCTGCTCTGCATCCCCAGAACCAGAACCAAACGAGGAGAAGCAGCTTTCAGCATCTATGCACCACAAATTTGGAACAAACTTCCAGAAAACTGTAAAACAGCTGAAACACTGACTTCTTTTAAATCTCAACTGAAAACCCACCTGTTTAGAATTGTATTTGAAATGTAATCAATTACAAATTTATTGATGTAACTTGACTTAATGATTGATTCTATATTGCATTGTGATTCTGTGTTTGTTATGATGTAAAGCACTTTGAAATGCCTTGCTGCTGAAATGTGCTATACAAATAAAATTTGATTGATTGATTGATTGATTGATTGATTGATTGATTACAAACAGGTGGAAATTAATAATCGATTCTTGCTCAACAGTAAAAGAGGCCTATTGTTTTGTACTCAGACCTGTATTTTCACTTGAGCCTGCTGGCTAACGTATAATATTCATTTACACTGCAAACTACATTTGTTACTGAATAAAAATGTCGATTTTCAGAGTTTTGTGTTCCCTCATTGTGGAAGGAGAGAGCATATTTCTCCAGTTTTAGCTTCTCT
Source organism: Xiphophorus maculatus (assembly GCF_002775205.1). NCBI lineage: Eukaryota > Metazoa > Chordata > Actinopteri > Cyprinodontiformes > Poeciliidae > Xiphophorus > Xiphophorus maculatus. The sequence continues at coordinate 21,425,356 of NC_036457.1, read as the reverse complement.
TGTTTGGCTCCCTGTTACGGCTGCAGTGGGTCTCTGCCCTTTTTCCTTGCAGGGTTCTGGAGACAGGCCTTCTGCAGGTGTTATGTTTTGCCCTGATTGGTGCCCTGCTGCTTTAAAAGCTGCCATGCAGGCAGCAGATGAGAGGACTTTTTCCTTCTCCCTCCTCAGAACCTCATTTGGTTTGGTTTGTATCTTATGGTTGAGTTTTGTTAGGTTTGCATTTGCCTATTTCTGGTTGGTTATGGGTTTTGCATTGATTTATTTTGGTTTCTCATTTCAGGTATTCCCTTTTCAGGCTTTATTTCTTTAGTATAATTTAATAAATTCAATTTTCATTTAATCAGAAAATCCTTGTGTGGTCTCCTTTAATGTTACCCCACCAAACGAGCCTGGTGGACGTAACACTCCCTGTTAAATCCAGAACACTATTTAAAATTCCTTACATACAAAGCCATTAATTTTCAAGCCCCATCATATAGTAGAGATCTTATTCTTCCATAAATTCCCCAACTCAGTTCTTTACTCCCAGGCTCCAGGTTTACCAGTAGAATTTCTAAAAGTAGAATTGGAGGCAGATACTTTAGTTATTAGCTCCCAGCAGACACCCTGTCTACTTTTAAGAATAGGCTTAAAATATTCCTTTTTAGTAAAGTTTGTAGTTAAAGTAAGCTGCTAATAGGCTTAGGCTACTGGAGGACAAACTCATTATCATTGTCCAGTTTCCTGCTTTCTCCTCCTACTCTACCTTCATGTATTATCTGTAGTTATTGCTGACATTAACGGTCTTTTTCCTGCCATGTTTTCCTGTTAAAATGGAGGCTTACCCTTCCACCATTGACCTGTGAGGCATGGCTGCAAATGCAATGACTTAAGTAAATCCACCGTCCACTGTCGCCACATGCTTACTCAGGAGGAGAGATTCAATGCAATCGACTGGGCTTGGATAGAAAACTTTTCACCACCTGGAATAATTTACTGACTTTAACTACAATTCACACACTTGTCCAAGTATTTTTTAAAGGAAGAAATCAACACTTCCTTTAAAAAACTCAAACTAGCTGCTAGCTTAGAAGAGCAACTAAAAAAACCTGTTGTCACAGAACGGAGTAAACAGGTAACTATTGGAAATTACAGTTAAAATTGCTCAGGTTAAAATTTTTAACAAAATTACTTGTTGATAAAAACTTGTTGCACAATCAGTGTCGCTCTAGTGAGCGTACAGCCACCGGAATTTTCAGTAAGAACCGTTTCTCTCTTCTTTTTCCATTGCAGCTAACGTTTCCACATAATACTTCCAGTATCCAAAGAGCAAAACTTAATTCCAATAATGGAGCGTATTCAGAATGGTAGTGATCCAGCCTGCATGTCATCCGGATAATCCTGTACATTCATAGCATAAGCCTACGTCAACTACAAAATGTGCAATTATTTTCTTAGATTTGCTTTAAGCATTGCTTTATTTTGAGTTAACATGCAATAAAACAATGTTTAATGTTAATGTAGTTTATGCATTCTGCATTATCTTTATGATAACCAGGAAGAGCTCTGTGTTTTCAGACATTAACATACTGATGACGGTGAACTACATAAAGCTAACATTTCAAGTTATTTTTTTAATACCTAACTCTCATTAGTTGCATTTCTACCAATCATAAAATTACACAGGCTGGAATTATGAAAACCAATTTGCTAAATGGAAACATTGCAATTTTTAAAAAAAAAAGAAGTTTTTTGATCAAATGTTTCGGTTCTGGGATGAGGTGGTTTTTCAGCCGTATTGAAATTCCTTTGTTTCACAAAATGAGAGCAAACAGACACGTCAGAGTGTCAGCTCTCATCTGCAGAGTTCAAAACGCCTTTTTTACCCGACGACACAAGAATCTCAAAAATATTTATAAGACAGACTGCGAGAACTGATTTCAATTTACCTATCAATTCTGTTGCATAAAATATCACCCTGCCGTATTATTTCTCCCTTCAGACATTTGTGTGTAATTCTATCAGTTAAGGAATTCCTGAGTCGGTGGAAACTTCTCCTGTGTGGTCACTCAATAGATTGTAATCCGTTTATTTCAGTGCTGCAGTGAACATGTCTGGGGCAAAAAGGACAGCAGTTCCCTCCAGCTGAGCTGCCTTTACAAAACTGAGGTGAAAAAGACAAACAGAAACACTTTCTGCCCCCGGTGGCCGCTGTCAGTTGCCGAGCTGCCTAATGACATCAATCTATCTCCCTGCAACAGTCATTCTTTCTGCTGCAGACTCCATTCATCTCCATTTTTGTCCTATAAGCAGCAGCAGATTAGACCAGCTGTTCTCACTGATTACATCCACAGTCCACTGCTGCACCATTACGCAAATGTTTAAGTTTGGCCTTGGGGGACGAAATGTTTCATTCATGAGCATAAAGAAATGATTGAGATAAAGCAATTCAATTTGAGCTCAATTCCAACTGAAGCGACACAGACAGCGATGACGCATGAAGCAGGTTTGCACAAGCAGCATCGTTACTTCATATTGAAAAAGAGACATGAATAATGTCTGTGTTTTTCTATGTTATTTTTGAATCATTTTGGCTTAATAGACACAAATTGCATACAATTTGGTCAGGCTGTGCATGGTGTTTTCTTTCTTCATGTCTTTGCAAGCCGTTCAAATAAAGCAATCTGTATCTGCAATTGTGAATGTTTCCCCATTTGCTAGTATTGAGGTCCTTCTGTAATTTTAAGTTGCATTCTATATTAAGCAACACACATAATGGGTGAAAAAGAAAATCAACTTTTTGATGATTGAACAACTATAATAAAAACGGGAAGGAAAACATTCGGTCTGTTACAGTATTACGTTTTCAGGCTTGATGTTTATTTTGCAATTATTAATAAATGATCGCTTGATCACAGCAGTTTAGTTAGCTAATTTAAATCATCAATCAAAAAAGTTGTCATGAAGAAGAAAATGTACAAAGTTGCATTTTTCCAGCCGCATGTTCTTCAAGCACCCAGCTCAGGACTCGTTCCTCCCGCTCCGGCCGTCTCTCACTTCTGCTCTGCGTTTATCTTTCCTCACTGCTGCAGACGGTAATGATTACTGCTTGACTCATGTCCGTTGGTAGGAATTAAAAGTTAATGTGTCGGTCAAAAAGTGCATCGTGAAGAGGAAAATAATATATGCAAGTCACACCTGACTCTAAGTCAGTCAGTACCGTTTTTGATAAGTGAACGGAGACGGGTCATTGTGTTCTCTTACTTTGCACGGGTTTTAATTAAAGCAAACAACATGACAGCTGGCCATCTGCTGGAGAAATCAACAGAAAATCAAAGCTAAGGCCTTGTGGTATCCCAGTGCACCCTGCTCTCAGCTCCCTACATGTCTGTCAGTGGAAGCTGGATCAGAACTTCTTTCGGATCCAGAACTTTTCAGCGGGACTTGTGACAGGAAGTGAACCAGTACTGGATGATGTTGTGAACTTCACAGAGCAGGCCGGGCCGGGTCAGGGCTCTCCAGAGGCTCTCTGGCTCATGGGAGGATTTGAAACACATGAAGTCAGTAGGACTTTGTAAAGTAACAAAGTGTTTAATCCCTTTTATCTACAACAAAGAGGTCAAACTTAATTACAGATGTAAAAAATTATCATAGCCCATTAAACATTCTGTTCTTTCAAAGGCAGTGTTCTTAAATTGATGTCTTATAGTTATTAATTCATCATTAAGAGAGTGATCCAGTCACCACACTGCATCTCATAAAGATACAAATCTGAACTCGTTTCTTCTTCTTCTTTGCTGCTTGTTTTGATGTCATTTTAACTGAGTATAAATTTGCATCTATCCTTTCTATTAAACTTTTTATTGTAAGTTCATTTTTTTTTACTTGAATATTTCAGTTTTTCTAAGATTCATTTTAAACCCACAGTCTATTGTTGGGTGTACAGACTGATTTTCCTTGTTGCTTCATGCCGTAAGCTTGGCTTTTCTACCTATGACTGAAATTTCCATTTTTCTAGAGCTCCTATGCCTCCACTCTGTTTCCTGTGTGCAGCAAATGATTGTGCATAGCTGATAGCTGTCTCCACTCAGCTCATCAGCTGCACAGTATGGAAGCCAGGAGATGCAATATGTGTCATTGGATGTTTTGACAACACAAGCATGTTGGTTTTTCTCCAAGAAATGCTTTCTGGAATTGGCAAAAATATCTTCCTCCCTTACAGATTTCTTCTTTTTTGCTAAACCAACTTGGCCCATTTCAACAGGTTATCACCCCCTAAACCTAATAACAGATTCTGCCACCATGAGAGACAATGGCTGCCATCAGTTGTTTACAGCGACCAACACTTTTACTTTGTCACTGGGAAAATTTGGCCCACTCTCCTTTAAAAAAAATTGAGGGCTTGAAAGCATGAAGGTCAGTTGAAGGTCAGACCAAAGGATGGAAGCCCTGACTTTAATAAGGCAGTTTTAAAAAGCTGTGTAGACATTTTAAATCACCTGTATAAGTTGTAGCGAATGTCTAAACATGCAATAACTTTTCAAAACCATCCATTCATCAACTCTCAGTGTTAGCATGGACCAGACACATGTATCAGATGTTTCTCCTTACCTGATATGCCAAAATCAAAAATGGCAAGGTTAACGATCATGAGTTCAGGAGGCTTCAGCTTGGTCTTGCGTTTGATGGTCATATACATGACGTAGCCATTTCCTGTTGCAGACAGGATTCCTGTCAAAGAGAGAAAGAAAGCTTTACTGTTACGTGATCATTTTTCTTCAAGCTCAAGCCTTCTATCATAGCCTGGCAATTACCTTCCGCTCAGTTCCACTGTATTTTCGTCTTCCTTCAGTGCTCTGTCTGAAAATTTTTCCCTTTGCTTTCATCCTGACCAATCAGTGAACAGAAGGAGTTGCGAGTGATGCATAGATATTTTTTTTTCTGCGCTGTTTTAGAAATGTAGTTTGCCTGTGGTTGTAGTTTGGCAACAACAGTGGAGGAAGAGAACAAAGCCGTTTAGACCATGTTGGCCACGCCTCCAAAACACTCTATTGAAAGGAAAGATGTAGCGCGATAAGCTTCATAGCCCAGCTTCCTTCAGCTTGCAGGATCAGAATAATCCTAATTGGAGCTAGAATGTAAAAAAAAATAAAACTGTCACCACCATGGATAACTTAGTTACCTAAATACAGGCCATCAAACCTTTTGTCAGTTTTTCATCTAAGATTCCATCGGCAAAGTAATTGTAGATTAAACCAATTTAGAAGGACGGTGGAGTTTTGAAGGAGATGAGCCACAGCTATGTACAAACCTCACCTGGGAGGTGGCTGGTAGTCGTGCTGAGGTTTCACATATTAAATACAAGAAATGATGAGAAAACACAACACACACAATATAACTCTGTCCCTTATGTTTATCTTGCAGTGTGTATATGTATATATATATATATATATAAAGTTTCCTTTTAAGTGTAAGTAATTTTATACAAAGGACATGAGTAATATTAGGGAGGTATAATGTGTAAAATTAGTTTTTTTGTACCTTGTAATGTTTTATACTCATGTATGCATCTCAAAGACATTAATTAGTCTAATGCTAATTGGTTATGGAGGCTTTTTGTGCTTCGGTGGTTGGCAGGTGATGAACAAAGGGTTATCAAAGTCTTCCTTCTAGCTGCTGTTGCCTGAAAATACCAGGATGTTAATGAGTCCAGTGGGACCTGACAGCAAACCAGAGAGAAATAAAACCAAACGAAGGAGCTGCAAAGCCACACTGAGCCGATGTCTGGGGGATAACGTGGCTCTGATCTGGACATTTTATGTTACATGAAAGGAATATATTCTAAAAATATAATTAAGCACCAACTGAAAACTGAATTGTGGTCTTTAGTATTATGAGGTTTTTAGTGTCTTTTAGTGTTTTTGTAGCTGAAAACCTGAAAGACGAGAGTAAGAACAGCATAATTAGCCCTAAAGGCCCTTGATATATTTTGTGTTTTTTATATTTAATATTTTCATATTTCATTGTATTAGTGCAATTTGAATAGCATCTGGACATGTTATATGTTGTGACAGAAATGTTTTATTTTTCATAATTTCATAATCATAAAGGGGCAGCGTTATGTGTTTTCCAGGCAGCCTGATAAATTCGATTGAGAGCCAATTGGAAAGACGAGCACGTCAAATTACATTCCAATAAGTTATTTTAACTTACATTTTGGAACACAGATCAGATTCCATTAAAAAAAATTTTAAAAAATATGTAAAAACTTTATGGATTCTATTTGTAAATTTTTGCATTTCCTTCTCATTTTCCCCTCATCTGTGAACTTTTGTGGCCCCCACTTTGTAGAACACTGATTTACACCATAACATCATCTCAGAAACTTGTGGCAATCTGCCTTGCCCAGAGGCAAATCAACCTCTGGCAGGATGAAGCCGGAATCGACCCACAACTTTTACGCCGCCAGGCGACTCCTCTGCCAACCCGGCCTCAGTCACCTCCATGTGATTGGAAAACTTTAACGCATTGACCATCACCAGCAGACACATGCAGATTAAGTGGACGTGTGGCTTTAATGCAGTCCAAAAATAAACAATGAAACCTTTAGCATCTCCCCCACAGATTGAGCAGTTTATCCTCCAACTCCAACCTGCTTCCCATTCAGTCAGTTTGATCCACACAAACATTCCTTTAACTGAATAAACCACATATATAGGGGCTCTCACGGTGAAATTAATTTAATAACTGCCACAATGAACAGACTGTGCACCTCCCCCATTTCCACTTACTCATATGATACACCAGGAAGGAACATAATAGTGAATGGAGGCTCTTTGCCAAAGCTGGGCTGTGGGTCGATGTGAAAGTTATTCGTAAAAGAAAAAAACAGACAAACACTCTGAGACGGCATGAACTGTCTAACCCCTCCGCTTCTCCCGGCCTGGTCCTCCTAGTTGGCTGATTTGGATGAATGATAAGGATAAACAAAATGTATTCCATGTCTTGCTCAATGTCCTGCTTCATTAGGTAAAAAGGTCTGTGCCCTTTAAGACGTTTTCCTGTTACATCGCTTGGCAACTAGTCACCATAACAACTTTTACGGGACGATAAAATGTCCCAGTGGTTATTGCAATAAACAATGATGTTGTTTTGAGACCATTTTTAAATAATATAATGTTAATAATGCAAGATCACCCTCTCCAATGTCAAATCATTTAATTTTTTAAGGAATACTTTACACTGGAACTGGGAGTTATTTTAAAAAGGGCTCAAAACAATACTTAAAGGGGAATAAAAAACACACACAAACATAACATAAATAAAATGGACTAGATCACGAAGTCATAACACTTCCAAAAATATGAATCATCAGATTCATCAGAATGGTTACTGGAACATGCTTACTTACCAACTTCAGTGTGTTTTATTGGGTTTCTTATGTGGCAAACAGGACAAAATGACGCATGAGTGAGTTTTTAAAATGGTTCCACAAACAAAAATTTGAAATGATTTTAGCTTGTATATTTAAACCTCACAATTATGTAAATGTAACTTTTCAAAATTCGTGTCTCAACACGGCCCAGAACATGCCACTCTGATGGTGAAACACGGTGGTGGAAGTGTCATGCAGTGGGGATGAGTTTCTGCATCAGGGCCAAAGAAAGCTGGCAAAAAGGAGAGGAGAGCTAGAAAGATAATTATGATTGTGTTTAGATCAAAAGTCTATTCAAGTGTCAGAATGGCCTAGTCAAAGTACAAACCTAAGTTCTAATAAGTCTTTGCCAAGAATTGAAAACTGATGTTCACAGATTCGCTCTGCTCAGTCTGTCGGATGTTGAGTTATTTTACAAAGATGAATTAGCAAAGATAAGAAAAAAACAGAAGCAGTAAATCTTTTACTCTACAAAGTAATAAAAAGGCACACACACACACACACACACACACACACACACACACACACACACACACACACACACACACACACACACACACACACACACACACACAAAGAGTTGCAATCTTCCAGCCCTTTATTCCATTGAGACAGCCATAACCTTATCTTCTCTTTCTTTTATATTGCAGCACTGGAAATCTATTTAGCTTTTTTTTAACTGCAGCCTTGAAGAGTAATTTTCACAAATAACATTGCTTCAGTTTATCTTTGCTCTGACTCATGAACCTTTGGTTCTTTGTGTGTGTCAGGACCTTGGAGGACAGAAATTGCACAAGAAATCTGAAAACTTTACTTTACTAAGGTTCACATCTGACACAACTAAGCAGATGTCATTTGAACTTTTGCTGTAAGACTTATTTTGCTTTTAGAGCTTGACTCATGATTAAGAAGTATCTTGGGAAGTGCAAGTTAATAAAAGATCTTTGTGAGGCAGGATGACTGTAGACCTTTAGAACGTCAACTCCTCACAACGACAAGTAAATTGTCTAATGGTTCTGTCTAACTGAACTTACTGTGAAATCAGTTTTGCCTTTTGTTTGACTGCTTTTGTTGGATGTACACCAGCTGAACCTGCTTCATTTGGGCGCCTTCACACCAGCCCTGTTTGGTCCGCTTCAGTCAAACTCTAGTTCCTTTGGCTAGAAAGTCTGGTTCGTTTGGTACAAGCGAACTCCGATGTGGACCTAAATAGCGAACTCTGTCCCACCTACAAACCTTGGCCTTGGTTTGGTTGAAGTGAACTCTACTTCTGTTTGAATGCATATGTGACCACCAAGCAGACTGGAGAATATAACTTTCTGGGTAAACGTAACCAAAACAAGCAATGACTCGTGGCCCTTTGCCAAAGACAAAAGTCAAATCCACTCATTCCATGAAGAAGGAAGTTGCGCTCAGTGTCGTCTCCAGAGGTTTTTGTGTCATTTCCTGGTGCAGCGCCACCATGTGTGACGGGAGGGAATGGGTTTTTCAAAAGATTTGGATAGTTTGACACAGTAGAGCGTAAAGGGAACTACAACAGCAGAAAATGGAACAAATGTTGCAATTTTGACCCCCAATCAAAGAGAGCCAACAACACTATCAAATGTGGAAAATCCCTTATTTAAGGGCTAGATCCAAACATGATGTTTGTTCTGCAGTACAAATAATTCAAATTTGTACAAATAATAATGTTCTTATTAGTACTCTGGAATAATAAGATGACTAATAAGAGGACCTGGACTTTGTCTACCTTGTCTCTGGCAAACTTCAATATGATATTTGTGTTTTTCTTAGCACTCCTTCGAAGATACTACACAGTTTTTTTGACATCAACAGTAAGAAAAGTGTGACGTTGTGCCAGTCATGATATTCTAATGTTTTTGGAGACTTTTTTCAGAAACTTGTCTGCGTTTTTGGGGGTCAACTTTAACAGGTTAGTGTTGTCAGACAGCAACAGAACGTCTGAGGTTTAATTTTCATTCAAAATGCTACGTAATAGTGTTTTAATTATAAGCACATGTCAACAAAAATTGCATTTTATCATAATTTTATTATCAAAATGTTTACAAGGTATTTTCACATGTATGAATTTATGTTAGAGTTATTATTTAATACCAATACATCCTCAAATGTTACTTCTTAGGGTGTTTTTTTTCACGACTAGGTGTGTTTCTGTGTTTTCCATCATTACAAATTGTAATAAAAAAAAGACTAAATCTTCATTTTTCTAAAAAAAAAAAAAAAAAAACATGATAACATAATAAATTATCTGGGTTCCAGAGTCATCTTACCTGCTGTGAAAATAAGAAATTAAAACTAAAGTGAATAAAAATATTTCACCCGCAATATTCGCAAAAGAATTTCTTCCAGAAGTGCGTTTAGATGATCAGACTCATAAACATTCACTAATAGTCACATTAAATTAAAAAGAAGTACGATGCAACATTAAAACTTTGGTCATTTCTTAATATTTTTCAATATTGGAGGTCTTCCTCCCGCGGCTGGCGCTCTCTGCTCTGGGTGAATCGTCATGTGATCCTCCTGATGGCCTTCAAGCAAAAGTGAGAGACTACGTTACACTCTTTTAATTTGGAGACAGTCTAACCAGCAAAAGATACAAAAGCTTATTTTGTTATCAGCAACTGGTGAATAAATTATTATCGCTACAGCACTAACCCTGTTGGGTGACTTTATTTAGTGGTTCTCTTGTGGCCGTGGGAAACATAAAATCTTAAAAAGCCTATCATAAAAATATTTTTAATAGACTTTAAAAAGAACAAAAAACTTTACAAAGCTCCTTGGGTCATTTTGATTTTGATGTATAAAATTTTGAATCCCATGAAATACAACTTTTATTATGTTTTTTTCCCCACAAAGCAACACAAATATTTGGTTTCTACAATCAAATAAACACAAATTAGATTTTCCCAGCCTGAGAGTATCATGCCTGTGATTGTCATTTCTGTCACAGCCTTTCCGGGAGAAGAAGATCACAGTCTGTACTGTAGATTAACTCGCTATAGAAGTCTCCCTTAACTGTGACAACATTGTTCCTGGTTTCTAGCGTTTAGAGTCTGTGTGGTCCTGCGGGTGAAACAATCCCCGCTTAAAAGACAACCTGTCTAACCACCTTTACTTTGTTGCTAATTTTCTAAGGACCCAAGTTTGTTGAGGTTTGATTCTGACAGGAGAGCCTGGGTAACTCTTTACTTCCCGTTTGTGCAACATTCATAGTAGGACGTCATAGCAACTCATTGGCTTTTCTATCCTGAAAAGTTTGACCAGAAAGAGAGATAGCAAATTCCCATTACTGTTATCAATCAGTATTCTTTTACTGATCCTTAGATGTTTTGTGAGTTTGATGTTGTAATTATTGTTTTATGACTTCTTCAATTCTTTAGGTTTGTATTGGGACAACGATACATAAATGTAGCGATACATGTGAGACTCTGTCTCTATTGTCTTTTAAACCTTTTCTAGCTGCAGTATGCAACTTTTATTTAAAAAAATAATTCCATATTGATTAAAACTGTCACTATGTGGTGACAGCATGGTGTGAGAAGGACAATCTGTGAAAACCTCCTCCCAGTGCAGTCTGCAGAAATGTACTAATTCCAGTGAAAAGCAACCAATCAGAGCTAGAAGGAGGATCTTAGTCCTGCCAGCCTCATGTACGCCGCTAAATGTACAAATGATGGAGAAACAACTTACTGTGACAGGAAAATCGTTTATCCGCTGTCACTGAAGGCCATGCTAACTAGCCCTAGCATTTGTCGCAAGCTATGTTGTGGTGAACCACCTGTAGCTTAGCAGAAAGCAAGGAGGGGGTGAGCACGAGAGTGATTGACAGCGCTAAGACCCTCCTCCTGGCTCTGATTGGTTGTTTCTGAGTGGTGTATTTCTGCAGTTAGTACTGGGAGCAATGGGAGAAGACAGTAAAGTTGGATTTTGTCACAAATTATCTGTCTTACACTGTCATGACGTAATGATCATTTTAACAAATATGTAAAGAACATATTTTTTTTATGAAATTTACATAAGGCAGCTGCAACAGGGAAAAAACGTAATTTTCTTTTCTTGTATCGTCCACCTCAACCAAACTGTGATACTTGCAAAGCCCACAGATTATCAAGATGTCCAATGAATGGATGTTTTTTGGTGAACTTGCTCACCTGGTGTCAGCTTCAACCTTCTCCAGTGTTTAAGGTTTAATGTTTCTATTAGACTGAACAGTGTATTAATAGCAGGGTTTTCTCTAACTGCTAAACATGTGCTGTGATACTGTTAACGCCCTCTGGGTCCTGTGAGACGTCAAGCAGATGTTATCAGAACATATTCCATTTGTCCAGGTTTTCTTCCTCCACAATCAGTGGAGCCTGTTGGTAGTTTTCTAGTGTAGTTATTTGCACGGCCGACGTCTTCATCCCACTGATACAAAGCCATCTTCTTCAAAAGCCGTTCCCTTTCACAACTTGCTAATTAAGATTTAGTAATGTGCTTTTTGTGGTTACACAACAGAGCAGCACCAAGCTGAATCTCCTCTCTATCAGCCGCCCTGCAGACCTCAATCCTATACTGAGATAATAAGCAATGGAATGCGGACAGGATATGAGGAGAGAGAGAAAAACTTCCAAATCCTCAAACCTTCAGATCTGTAAACAGAAAGTATATATTGATGTTGTTTTTGTATTTTTAATTTGGACACTATCCCAAACACCAACTTTAGGTATTTTACAAAATCTCTGTTTGATTGTAAAGTCAAAGTCATCCTAAATGCATTTTTACCCTCAAGCTCAACTCTTGTGTGGTCTCAACAATTTTTTTTTTCTCTCACATGATCTCTGCAGCTCCTCCAGAGTTGACATGGAGCCCTACACTGCTTATTTTATTGCACATTTGTCTCAAACGAGCATCAAAAGTGCATCAAGTTCATCTGCTTCTATGAAGGACTTTGTTTTTATGCCGATCTGAGGAATGTTAATGTCTAATAGAAAGGAACACTAATCTAAGGAAGACCAACATACAAGAATACACAAGAAACTAAAGTCCAACCACCTACAGATCATGAAAGTCCCCCACATCCACCCATTCCCCAAAGAGTCTAGGCAGGAGGAACAAAACAAAACCCAAACCAGGTGGGCACAGGGGGCCTCAAAAGGAAAACAAAAAAATAACAGGCCTGGCATGTGGAGGAGGACGTGTATGGAGGGCAAGAAACCACAAAACCAAACCAGAGTTCAGATGGACAAGCTGATTCAATGACCATGATGTTCCTGTTCTTTATAGGCCTGGAAACTCTGCTGACCTTTAACCTATAGGAAATCTTTTGTCAAGAGGAAAATGAGCGACACTGGACCCAACAATGAAGATGAACTTAAGGCAGCTATCAAAGCAGCCTGGGCTTCCATTACACCTAACCAGCTACAGGCTGAGCTCCTCCGTGTCACAGCACATTGATGCAGTAACTCAAATGCAACCAGGTCATAGTGCAGAGAAATGAACAGACCTTACAGAAACCTGATGTTTGTGCTCAAGGCATCTTTACCTATTGTATATGCCATACTCATTAAAATTCAAAAAAATAAAGGCTTAGAATATCTTACTCTGCGTCATGAATCTCTATAATATGGCCGTATCGCTTTCTGAAATGACTGGCCAGAAATACTGCATTTTAGGCAATATTCACATTTTTTTTATATGCACATGTGCACGTGCACTTATATCCTTAAATTTCACTAAACAACAAACTAATCCAACTGGAGTTTAACTACAACTGTTCTTTGAATTATATGACATTATGTACCGTTTTACCTAGTTTTATACTCTAACTGTATTAATCTATCTTGCAGTGAGGGTGTGACATATTGTACCGAGTTTGGGTGGAATTTTCCAGGAACTGAAGGACTCACATTCACCAAAATAAACTCCAAACATTAAATAGTTTTGCTAAGAGGTGTGCACAATGTGTGGAATGACAAGAAATGTGAAAGCAGTGCTGAGGTGGATGTTGGCTGAAATGGAAACTCACCTATGATGCAGATGTAAAAAGCTGCAATAAAGTCCGCCTCTCTGGAGAGCCTCGAAGCAAAGGGGTCGCCACGCAGGAGGTAATGGGGGACGTATGCGGGGTACGGCCATGTTGTGTTCTCCATCACTGCTATCAGTGGGGAATGCCCTGTGAAGTGAAAGGAAGAAGGCTGAAACAATAGAAGAGCTTCCTTAAATAGAAAACGGATTTTTGTAATTCCAGTTTGTGCAATTATATTGTCAATGGAAACGCAGCTCCTGTCTACTCCTGGATTCAAACCTTGTTGCTGCAAGACAACAGGGCTCTGCACTGCCCCACATAAAGACTCCTCCATACCTAACCAGAACCCAACAGCACTTTAATCACCACAAATGCATAAAGAAAGAAATTAAAATTAGTCCATTTTTAACCAATTTATAGACAAGCAGTTTGTTTACTTGCAAAGGAAACACTAAGCGTCTATAGAGAGGTAAAGTACTGATCAGACCCCAGGGCAGGATTAGAATCTGTTCTATTAAACTGTGTGTATCCAAGACTAAACCGAGAGATCACAAGATGAATCAAACATTCTTCTTTCAGTTCATTTATTTCCACGTGTCTAATGTGATCACAGCACAGTGCAGTACTGCTCATCGTGAGAGGTTCGGCCAAATTCCTCCAGCCCTCTGACATCTCAGCATCAGACCAGTCAATGCTGTGAACGTTCCCACACAGCTGATGTTTCCCAAGAGGCTTAGAGTTTCTTATTTATATCAAAGTGTTGGTGAAAGGAAATTCTATTTACAGTTTTCCTCAGTAGGTAAGCCTGTCGCAATAAATCAATTAATCGCATGATGGATTAAAATGAGCTGATGATTTTATATAATACATTTTTTTAGTGTTTTGCCTGCAAGTGGTTTTCATTTCAGTTTTATTCATTCTTTATTTTGGATATTTGAAAAATCTTTGAGTTACAGTCTTAAGCATTCAGTATGAAATGAAAGTTTATTGGTCTTTGAGAGGGTGAACCTGCATCATTATACCACTATATCAATATATCACTTGGAAATGGTCTCAAGATAGCAATGTTATCATTTATCACAATGATTACAGGAATATTTTTTATTGTCCAGCAAAATTAATCGTCCTGACAGACCTATGAGTTGCTTTGGCGCATTTTTCACATCAATATTAATATTTGCACAACAGCCAGTGCATTCCTGAAAACAACAAACACAGGCTGCAAAATCAAGTTGATAACCTGCAACAGTGTCAGTCTCTCAAAACGGATAGTTCATCAATAAGTGTCAGCATCATCAACATGAAAGGACCGGACACCATTATTTATTAACATGTTATTTAAATGGCTTTATCGTTATGACTCGTCACGCCGTGATTTCCAATACAAAAAAAAAAAAAAAAAAGGTCTCAGTTCCAATACCTGAAAATGCTCAAGAAAGCAACACACAGTATTTACACAGCCTTCTGAATTATGGTTAAAGTTGGACATTTTCAGGAAAGAACAAGAAAGAAACAAAATAAAATTGACAGATTTGTATTGAAGAAACTGGCGCAGGTCCAAACGGATTTGCAATTCGTGAGGCATGAGACTTATACAGTGATGAGTAGAAATGACCGAATGTTGTGGAGGTTCAACTAACAGCAAGAAAACAATTGAGAAAAACAATAAACATGTAAATAACCTGGTCATCTTTATATTCCACTCCATATTAACAGTGAAAGTCAAACACGTATAGATGTCAGAATGAAGAAGACTAGCAGAAACTTTACCTGAACATATTAAGGTCTGAGGACAATGTTAACAAAAACAAAGGTGTTTTCAAAGGTGTTTCAATAGACTCAGTTCCATTGGAGACTACAATTTTATAAACTATTCTACCCCTGGCCTGTGGTGGCGCTGCACGAAGAACTACTGAAGGAAATGACACAAAAACCTCTGAAGAAGACACTGATCACAACTTCCTCCTTCATGAATGCAAACATGAATGGAGAGAAGCCACATTTTGGAGCAGGGGTGGGCACTCCTGGTCCTCGAGGGCCGGTGTCCTGCAACGTTTAGATGCATCTCTACTTCAACACACCTGAGTCAAATAATGAGGTCGTTAACAGGACTCTGGAGAACTTGACTGCACTTAGGAGGAGATTCAGCTGTTGGATTCAGGTGTGTTGGACCAGGGAGACATCTAAGAGTTGCAGGACACCGGCCCTCGAGGACCAGGAGTGCCCACCCCTGTTTTGGAGGCTTGAAGACACAAACCATTTCTCCCACTATCCTTTGTTTTGGTTGGATTTACCAGAATGCTTTACGCTAGGTAACGTAATTCTAAGCAACCAAGAGACAAAAGCTGATGCCTTAGAACCCGACCCTCTTTATTCACAAGATGAAGCAAAAATCATTAAAGGCACAGTAAAAATAGGAGACAGGAAAATGTAAAAAGAACACATAATAATAAAAGAAATTGTGAGGAAAAACAAAAATTAGGAGACAAAAATGCATCAATAAATAAATGTGAAAACATAAAGCAATACATTTAAAACAGTAACATTTACTGTATATGACATGCTTAAATATATAATTTGTTGGAACAAAACTAAATATGAATGTCAATTAAATTTTAAGATCACGTAAGATTCACAGTTCTTAAAATAAATTGTTGCATTTGAAATGTTTTGACTTATTTATTGGACCGTTTAAATATTTCTGTCAGTTTCTGTCCTCCGTAGACAGGCACTAACAGATGTCGAGATAAATTCTCCATGTGTCAGAAAAGTTTAATGCCAGCTTGTCAATTTCATCCTGACGATTAAAGCCCAAACCCTCGGGGTGAATATGACTCACAGTTTTGTCTGAAGTGTCAAAGTGACACCAGGAGAGAACAGCGTGCAATTTCTCACTTTTTAAATTGACAGAAGAAAAGTTTACACTGGGACAACAGCTTTTTTTTGTTTTTTTTTTTAAATCATACATATGAAAGCGAGCAGAGCTGGCCAACCACATAACTCTTGTGCAACTCTGGGAAAGGGCAGTTAAAGTTCAGGGTGACTAAAAACTAAAACACAGACACCTCTGAAATGGGTGAGGCGTATTTTAAGGCTTTTGCCAAAGAGAAAAGGCTAAAAGGTCATGGCAGTGTTATTTAGGTTCATTATATTTACACTAATGAATCTGTGTTTGTGACACAATAACTGTGAACAGGCTGGTATTGGCAGTGGATGTCAATCAAGAGATCCACGTATAAGGACATAGAATTTTTTCATGCTATTTTATGGTGCTAATTTTACATAATTTAAAATAAGACTTCAGGATGCCCAGGCACCCTGTATTTTTATAACTACTTATTTCTAACACCACCTGTTCTCGCTGTTTGTTTGTGCAGCCAGGTACATGTCTTTGTTTGCACAATTAACTTTCCAAATGATCTGGATTTGGCAGTCACATTTGCAGCATATAAACATTAACCGCTTTTGCAATTGCGCCATTGATTCAAAAAAATATTAGTCTCAGGAGTAATTAGCTGCACAATCGTCAACAACGGCCAACCTTAATAACTAATCTCTGCCTTCCTAATTATTGCCTCTTAAGTTTTAAAGGTCATGCAACAGAAGAGATATTCATTTTGAAGCCATGCCAAGTTGACAACAATTGTGGACACAGAGAGCCTTCCCTCAGTGGAATCAATTAGTCTGTGTCAGTATGAGTTAATGCCTGGCCACACATGTGGGCTTTAACCGAGGGAATCAACTGGACAAGAAGGCTGGCCTAACAGCTTGGTGCAGAAATGCAGCAGAAGACGCTGATCAAACATCTATAAGGACGATGCAGTAACAACCACTGTTACCGGGAACAAATAGAAACAAATATTTAAAACAATATCACTAAAGGCAGGGGGGTGGGGGGGTGAAAATCCAAAGTGGTGATTCTGGATTCACTCTTTGCTGGTGTGATGGTTGAGTTACAGAAGCAAAGAGAGGAGAGTGAGAACAGAGCAGCTGGGAGTCTTTACAGAAGTCAGGGAGCTGAGATAACCAATCTGATTTATCTATTAAATCATTTTATTGGCTGGATTTTATTGTCTATCTTTCTCTATTTTTGCGTCATGTAACAGCCTTAATAAATCTTAAGTCAAGGCCAAAGTAGTTTTGGGGGACATTTTTATGTTTTCCAAAGTAGGACTCCCGCTAATAAATCCCGCTAATAAATCCACTATATTCAAGAATTTATTTCTTGTTTAATTTATAAAATGAAATATTTACATTCGAAGCAATGGCAATGTTTGATAGCTTACGTGAACATAAGTACTGCAAAGCTCAACATGCGACTCAGTTTGTATATATAAGATTACTTGTTGAGCGTTAAATGAACAGTCTTCTCTTTTCTCCAATAATTAATCGAATTGTTATAAAAGTATTTTTGAGCTCATAAACTGACAAGTTATTCATCCAGGGTTTCTGCAGGTTTCACCAACTCAAATTTGAGACTTTTTAAGATCACGAGGAATTAAATGCAATATCTGCATCACAACTAAAACATACAACAAGAAAACGGGGAGACCTTTTGAACAATAACAACACAAGACTGAACTAAATATGGCAGCAAACACTGAAGAAAACCAAAAACCCAAACGCTCCAGGATTGTGCCGACTTTACGGCAAACTATTAACGTGTTATATTATTTTAGCAACTGACAATTGCTGTTTTCTACAAAAACAAATATGTCACATCATATGCTGTTTATATTCAGCTCTTACGTCACACAACTGGACAACACTGTGTTCTGCTAAAGAGCCCCTATGGAACTTACACATGAACACACACTCGCGTTTTCAGCCTCTCTGAAGGTCTTTCAATGCAAACTGTAACAAGGTCTTAGTCTCTCAAACGCCTAAGTTACACACAGGAAATCGTTCTTAGCGGGGAAGAGACAGGATTGGGTCAGACCCGTGTCTGGTTCACACAGCAGGCGGCAGCAGCATTTACCCAGGAGGGAAACTGTTGTGGCTTCTGTACTTCTGTGTGTCTCTCACTGCACTACAAACAGCCTCAGAAAAAGAAAAAAATAGGGTTTTTGTGTGGGCTAAGCTTTCCTTACCCCACACACAGAGCTGTGAAGAAGGGCAGATCTATTAAGTCTAATTCTACGCTTTGTGCTCTGAGTGACGTCATGTATTATTATTATTTTTTACATATTTAGAGTTCCTAATACCACTTTCTGAATCATTTGAAAGAAGGTTTCTTGCAGTTTATTTTCTACAGGTTTGACCAAAGGTAGTCGACCTGTTGTTTCTGTTTCTTTATTATTTATTTTCCATCGGCTGTTATTCTCCCACTTGCACTGACTGAATAAATGAAAGTTGTTTTTACATGTTTGACCAAACTGGTGAAGTCGTTGGTGTATTTAAGTGAGCTGTGCTGGTGCAGAGTTATCAGATTCGGTACATTTATGTCTGTTTAAAAAAAAACAAAAAAACAAATGTCAGCGCTGTTCTTCTGTACCTGATCGGTGCTAAACCTCAGATTTCATTTCGGTACCGGATCTCTGTAGTCTCATCACATGAAGATTCATTTAGAAATGCCAACTAATTAATCCAAGCTCTAAGCACATCTCAAAATAATCCACAAGGTCTCAGGCATAATTTTAAATTTATTCAATTAATCCTTGCATTGTTCCCCTCATATGAGGTAGTTCTGCATACACTCTCTCCTAAGTGATGATGATTTCAGAAAGATTTCAAAGGCGGCTCACTGCCTCTGTATGCATCGGGTTAAACACGTTGCTGACAGCTGAATTCTATGAAATCAGTTTCCATAGGGAGGCTCCTGCCTGTCTGCTTACCTAATCCCAGTTGATGATTATTTTGACCAGGCAGTCGTTTTTTTTAAAAAAAAAAGACAAACACGGTTGTGTTTATCTGACGAACAAAATATTTGCTCTGTGAATCCAATCACATGCATTGTTTGGTGATCTGTTAGAATATTTAATGTATAAAATCAGAAAGAGTTTTCAGTTTTAACAAAATCCTTTGCTTCATGTATTTTTGAAACTTCATTACTTTTGATTCCAGCAGAAGAATTCAGATAAGAGAAAATCATTCTCCTATCCAGCTAAAGTGTCTGTCTTAATCACACAGACACCTCTAAGACCAGACTAATCAAACTCAGAGCTCTAACAGATTGGATCACTTCATCTTGGAAGGTTCACCGCTATCAGCAGACCTCTGGATGAAAGACCTGGGCTTGAAATTTGTGTGTTAATACCTTGAGAATCTGCTGTTTTAAATCACACTGGAAGAATCTCACACCTTCCTGTCCCCACAGCCGTCTGCCATCCAACAGTTCTGTGTCGTTGAATGCTTCAATGTGATCGCTGCAACCCAAGAGTCTTAAAGGGTTATTCCGTCTTATGGATCTCATGTGAAAGGTTTAGTCGGCAGACTCTGCTCTTCCAAGAGTCGCTTTTTGAAAAGAGTCTCTGTCTGCTCTAAGAGAGGTTCCATTTATGGGGCAAGTAATGCATTTTCTGCTCTGCGAGGACCAGACGGCGTCTCTTCCAAGTTTCTAACAGTAGCCTTTGTGGAGTTGTGGAGCACGACAAGCACAACATGTACAAGTTGACCCTCAGCACATATTTTCACCTATTAAGGTTTACTGCTCCTAACATAAACTGACATTGTTGATTTATTAGTAATTCGTCTTTCTGCTCTGATAGCCTTCACAGACATGCCACTTGTAGCTTGTTTTAGCATTATAGTTTAACCTCTCATTGCATGCTCTTAGCTATAGTTTAACTAATTACATGGATTTAATGGGTCACAATTCAATTTTTTTGTGTGAAATTAATCACTTTTTTGGTACGTCTGTCAATGTGTTACTTATTCCATGTTCTGGTGTATACTTTTATTTATTTACTTGTCTGTGTATTCATTCTCTTTCTCTCTCGCTCTTTTCCAATTCTAATCAAATATTTTTTATTAATCAAGGAAAATTAGAGAATATGAAGACAATAATGCAAATCAAAAATAACTAACAAGATTAAAGAAAAAAATACATATATATATGCTAATATATAAAAATATATATATATGCTAACCTACATATGTTAAACAATTTCATTGGTTTTAATCATGTCATGTCTTTGTTCTGATTGCACCCATCTTAATGTAGACCTTCTTTTTTTTGCTTGTTTGTTTATTTTATTTTTGTTGCCGTTATTAATTCTCATATCCAGTTATTTTGCACTAATTTGTTGGTCTGGAATGTTTCTTCTGTGCACTAATTGGTGAATTTAGAGAAAATGTAAACTACAAACAGAACAAATGACGACGAAGCCGTTTCTCTTAGTAAATTGCTTTGCATCTCATTGCTAAACATGTTTCGCCAGCGCAGACGTCATCTACAGTCCACATTTCTAAATAGGTTTCATGAACGATCAAGGCTTTCTGAAACACGTCGGACTTATATTTATTTAGTTATTACCAGCGAAAAAGGTTTATCAATGTATTTTTGATGAAAATTGGATTAATTAACTTGGAGATAAAAAAACAACTAATATATTTTTTTTCCTAATCTCACGTGACTGTTCAGTAATTTAGCAGAAAAAAGGTTTCCTTGAATTATACATTTTTATTTTCTCAATATATGGGAGATTTTGAATTAAAAATATTTTTTTGTCTATGTATGGTTTTTAATTAAAATGCGATTCATTTTGATTCATTAATTGCAGACCCTACAGTTATGTAGGGTGACTCAATTGACTCAATTAAAAATTAAGTAGAGATCAGTAACATGTCTATAGCACACACAACAACATGCAAACAAGCATTTACTGGCCAAATTAGCCAAATTAGGCATAATTGGTAATAACTATTACCATTAGATGAGCTTCGAATTTGATCATTTGCATGTGTGGAATACGGATCTGTCAGAATTAAAGCTTGAAGTAGTTTAAGGGGAATTTTTAAAACAATCTAAAACAATTTCATGTGGTTGTTTCATCCTGAATAACTAAATCTTTTCTTCTGGAAGCAACAGAAACGTGTAGAAACCGTTTATCAGTGCAGCAGTGCATAATACATCGTTACTTTATTCTCTTGGTATTCTATGCAAAATTAACACTTTTTCCATAGAATCAGTGTTGACAAAAGTTTTTTGCACTTTGAAGCCAAATTGTGTTGGAATTTTAGTAAACGTATTCATACAATATTTTATATTTTTGTTGTCATTATGGTCAGCTGCATAACATAGCAGGAAGTAAATGCACTGTGTTCCAAATTATTATGCAAATTGGATTTAAGTGTCATACAGATTAAATTTTTTGTTGTGCCATTAGATTTATGACGTCAGCAAGGAGGTGGTGAAGTCATGCTTTGGGCCGAAATCATGGGGAGAGAATCATTGGTCCTTCAGAGTCCATGAAGGTGTGAAAATGACCTCAGCAAAGTATATGGACTTTCTGACTGATCACTTTCTTTCATGGTTCAAAAAGAAGAGCCATAACTTCAGTAGCAAAATCATCTTCATGCATCACAATGCACCATCTCATGCTACAAGGAATACCACTGTGTCATTGGCTGCTATGAGAAACTCATGGTGTGGTCACCATCCTCCTCTGACCTCTGACCTCAACCCTATTGAGAACCTTTGGAGTTTCCTCAAGCAGAAGATCTGAGGATGGAATGCAGTTCATATCAAACCAGCAGCTCTGGGAAGGTTTTCTGACATCCTGCAAAGAAATTCAAGCAGAAACTTTCCACAAACTCACAAGTTCAATGGATCAAGAATTGTGCTGTGATATCAAAGAAGGTCCAATGTTAACATGTAACTCAGTCTGTTGAGATGCTTTTGATTGAAATAGCTTTTGATTTTAGTACATGTGACCATTTAATGGTGCACATTCAAAGACTTACCGTTTGCAGTTCTTTATAATCCATAAAATGTTTAGAAAATCTACTGTGCATAATAATTTGGAACAGTGAATTTTGAGTTTTTTATTTTTGAAAGAAAATACTGTTCTCATCTTCAGTAAATTTTGATTTATACTGTAATAGTTCATGACTTGAAAATTATACTGACCATCATTTGCATTGACCATGTCAGAAAATCTGAGAAAATATCACTTGAATAATAATTTGGAACACGGTGTATACACAGAAACCTTAAGTCAACATCACAATATGTCAGGTAGTAAATCTCAAAGATGACACCTGTTATGTATGAATCTTTTCTACTTTAACACAATTCAAGTTCCCATAAGATCTCTGTTTAAATCAAAATAGAGCTTTTATAGATCATCTTTAAAAAAAAAAAAAAAAAAGAAAAAGCCAAAACATATCTCCAGACTCCAAACTTTGTCGTCATCAAGAAAGTATTATGGTTTTAATATAGAGAAAATTAATCTTTTTCATCCTTTCTGACTGGATTACAAAAGGAAAACCCTTCATAGCCATTGCTTTACAATAGCACATTACTAAGCTAAACAAACACACTTCAATCTTCTTCTTGGTTTTCAACAAAAGACGGAATAATTAGTTTAAAGTACAGAGTTAAACGGTCCTGAAGAGATTTTTGCCTTCATAACTCACCCTCTGTTCATCGCTGAGATGTCATCCCACTTTAAGTTCCGTGTCCCCCCGTGAGCTGCCTGTCTTCCTGCTCCACAGAGCTGGAAACTGCGTGGATGACGCGATAAGGTCTCTGAGCCGCGGACACGCGCTGACTCTGACCCGTTAACTGCTGAGCAGCAACGGCGGCGCATCAGTCAGACTGGCGCGAGACCGAGACCGTCATTCTGTGCTTTTAAGCGTCAGAGCTGCGCTGGCTTCCGGTAATGCCTTTCAAAATAAAAGCCATTTATTTATTTATTTTTCCTTCACCATTCGCTTGCTGATACACAACCTAGTCTTATCTTGTCGTAAATGCCAGAAGTGTTTCCAACAGTAGCTGTGTTTCAGAAATATTTGTTGAAAGAATTAATTTTGTAATTGCAGCGTTTCCATTAAGTAAGAAATTAAATTAAAATCACATGTGAACAAGTTTGTTCATGGGATAAGACCTTAAATATCATAGCAGCGACAGTAAACAGTTGCATGAGGTATATTCAGAATTCAGCCAATCAGAGGAGACGTTGGCGTATTCAATAGGGGTTGGAGCGACAAGCCCCGCCTACTTGAGAGCGGCTACATGTGCCGTGTTTTGGGAAAATTGTAGTCGGGATTCATAACTCTTTTTCAGAAGAGTTATGAATTAAACATATATAATTCCACACAACTTTTCTATGAACTGTGTGATGCTGTGAGAGCTCTTATGGAGCCAGCTGCTCAATGTCTGAAAACAGCATAAATAAAACATCATCCTCCTAACACTTCCTGTTGTTTTCTTCGTCATTTTCAACAGTAGTAACACTTGGCTGTTGGTCACATTTGATGTGGAAAAAACTGTTTCCGTTGCTGTTTTGCAAAATACTTCTATTTCCACACCTGAAAAAACCCACTTCATGTTAGCACTAAAACTATTGAACAACTTCATTTTTGTCATTTCAAGTTGTGGAATTTTATGTTTAATGGAAAATGCAGCTGTGCCACAGAATTGAATCAGATTTAAAGGCAGAAGAGAATCTAACCCGTTGTGAGGAAGTGAAAGTGTTATTGAATAAAATTCGGTCCTGTTACACTCAAACCCACCAATGACCATCTATCCATTGTTCATACATTCCTTCTTCCCAGTGGTCATGTGCTCCTCAAACCCAGTTCATGACGACGATCAAATCATGTGGAGTATGTCGTCCTTCCAAATACAGCCAATACGTTAGAGAGCTACGTCTGGGGCGAGGCAGCATGGTGTATATTAAATAAGTATTTAACCTTTGTCCAAATTCATGGACAAAGGTTAAATATGCGGTGCTTCAGAAACTGGATTCAGAAACTAGCTTCATTCAGATGCTGTTTGGGAAAAGACAGAAGAATGTGGGAGGATGAGACTCACAAGTTGTCAAGTGATGCTGCATCTCCTGGTCCTGGGAGAAATCACAGCTGACTTTTACAAAGTTAAACTGCAACAGTCCTAACGGATTCATTTGACAGGATTTTAAGATTTTTAGGTGTGCAGAGAATTCAGTCCCTCTTCTTCTCCCCAATCTGCATGATCCAGTGCTACCCGATGTTTGATGGACCAAAGGCCAAGGGAGCAGGGAACAGCTAGTACAGCCAAACATTTTTCCAATCTTTCCTCCAACTGTTTATCGGCATTTATGTCAGCATTATAAAATTTGTCCCTTTTTTATTTGGAAATGCCCATGGTTGTATTAAAAGGCTACTTTTAAACACTGGTCTGTTTCCCAACCTAATTTTGAATTGTAAGAAGTTAAACTACAGCGCCTCTGACTTTAGATGGGTTAGCTTACTGCTATCACTTCAGATACAACACATAGAGAAAGCTTTGAAAACATTACAAATGATTATAAAAAAAAATGCTGTCTTTAATATGGAAACCATTTGTGCATGCATGCTAACTGACAAGGTACGATATTAATCTTTAAAGAGAAAGTGACCAACTTTGAAATGAAGCTGTACTGTTTCCTGTCTGGTTCATGCCGCCTTGAGTCTCACTTCACCAGCAGGCAGAAGGTGTGTGTGTGTGTGTGTGTGCGTGTGTGTGTGTGTGTGTGTGTGCTGAAGTTGGAAAAGCATGACGGATGCTGAACTCTGGGTGGCTGAATGAAAACAAAAACACTGAGGCAGTCAAACATCAGGAAGGAAATTTCCTACAGTCCTGAAGGCAACAAGATTAATACACTGCTTCATTTGTCCTTTTTCCAGGCTGGTTTTTGCTTATCTATAGAAACTACATAGAAGATATGTCATTGCATTTAATTGTAAAGTAGTTTTCCCAACAAACCAGGAGCCATCTAATTTAAGACTACTGATTTATGTTTGTGAATAAGCACACTGCAGGACAGAAGAAAAACAAAACCAGACCGGACCAAAAGTTGAACATTCTGTCTCAAACCAACACTGCTAGATTAAGCTCATTACTTCCAGAAAACCTTTATTTTATTACAGAGCAGAATATAGTGGTTCTTGAGGAGTAGCATTGCTGTTATGATAGAGGAATCAACATTATTAGTATGTTGATTATTTTAGAAAGTTAATCAGTTTGCAATTTTCTGACTCCAATCAGCTGGCAGTAACTTTTTAGATCAATCTGAATTTAAAAATAATTTCTGGAAAAACAAGCTTCTGTGGGCCAATATTCATAGCTCTTGACCTTTTTAGCATGGTTTTCCTTGTTCCAACAAAAAATATATATATTTAGTTGGATCCTGCAGGGTGAACAAACACAGGTTATTACATAAATGCAAAGTGGAAGGAAAATGATCAATCAATGTCAATGTCAATGTCAATGTCAAATTTATTTATATAGCACCTTACAGCAGACAAGACTGCACCAAAGTGCTGCACAAAATAACAACACAAAAACAACAACACAATGACAAAACAGAACACACATCATTTAAATGCCAAAGAGTAAAAATGAGTTTTAAGAAGCGATTTAAAATGGTCCAGGCTGTGGGCAGATCTAATCTGGAAAGGTAAGTTATTCCATAAAACAGGAGCAGCAACAGAAAAAGCTCGATCTCCTTTCCTCTTAAGTCGAGTTCGAGGAACTGTAAGTAATAACTGATTATTTGATCGTAGCGTTCTGGACACAGACTGGAAATTTAAAAGGTCCCGAAGATAAGGGGGGGCTAACCCATTTAAAACTTTAAAAGTTAACAAAAGAATCTTAAAATCTATTCGATAAAAAACAGGCAGCCAGTGTAAAGATGCCAGAGTTGGCCTTATGTGGTCATGCTTCCTGGTTCCTGTGAGAAGCCGTGCTGCTGCGTTATGGATCATCTGAAGTCGCTGAATCTGTGATTTTTCCATCCCTCTATATAAAGAGTTGCAGTAATCCAGTCGAGTTGTTATGAAGGCATGGATAAGTCTTTCAAAGTCCTTAAAACCGAAATAAGATTTAACTTTTGCTAAAAGCCGAAGGTGATAAAAACTCGATTTAACGACAGAACTAACTTGTTTATGTAGCTTTAGAGAGCTGTCAAAAGTGAAACCAAGATTCCTAGCAGAGGTCTGATAAGAGCGAGCTAAAGAACCAAGAATCTGATCTGGATTTGTAGTCTGAAGTTTCTGACCAAATAATAGAACTTGAGTTTTGCTTTCATTGAGGTGAAGAAAGTTTTTTTCCATCCATAATTTAACTTCAGCTAAACAGTTTAGCAACAGCTGAAGAGAATCAGTTGTACCATTTTGCAATTTAAGGGGCAAATAAATCTGGATATCATCTGCAAAACAATGAAAGGAAATATTAAATTTTTGGAAAATTTTACCAAGAGGCAGTAAATACAAGATAAACAAAATGGGCCCTAAAATTGACCCTTGGGGAACACCATACTTTAATGGTCTGGCCCCAGAACAGGATTGGTCAAGATGAACAGAAAAGGTTCTGTTTTCTAAATAAGACTTGAACCATTGGAATACTGAGCCTCGCAGGCCAACACAGTGTTTTAATCTATGTAAGAGAATTTGATGATCTACAGTATCAAATGCAGAGCTCAAATCTAGAAGTAATAAAACTGCAATGTTGCCTGAATCAACTGTTAAGAGGAGATCATTATACACTCGGAGCAAGGCAGATTCAGTGCTATGAGCAACTTTAAACCCAGACTGGAACTTCTCAGTTATATTATTGTCTTTTAAAAACATTTCAAGCTGAATAAAAACTAATTTCTCAAGAATTTTAGATAAGAAAGGCAATTTAGAAATGGGCCTGAAGTTTGCTAGGTCACTGGGGTCTAGATTGGATTTTTTAAGAAGAGGTTTGACCACAGCATGTTTGAGAGTAGATGGTACACAACCTGACTGCAATGAGGTATTTATCACCTTAAGAATGTAGCTGCCAAAAATCAGAAAAATGTCTTTTATCAGACGAGTAGGAAGACAGTCCAGTGGATAATTTGAAGGCCGCAGATGGTTTATAACCAACTTCAGTTCATCCATGGAAACTGGCTGAAAGTGCTCTAGAGTTGCTGGGCATTGTGGCATTCCAAGGGAATCTAAGTCTACCAGCTTATTCAAGCCTCTAAGAGCTTCAATCTTTCCTATAAAGAACATAGAGAAAGCCTCACAACGTTCAACAGAGTCTAAAGGACTTGATATAATCGAGGGATTGACAATCCTATCCCGGACATTAAAAAGGACCTGCGGCCTATGCCTATTTGAAGCTACAAAAGTAATAAAATATTTCGATTTTGCTAATTTGACAGCCTTCTGATAATTAATTAGACTGTCTCTCAAAATTTGAAAGGAAACCTGAAGCTTATCTTTTTTCCACCTCCTCTCAGCGCGCCTACATTCTCGTCTAAGCGCGCGTGTGGTTTCATTAAGCCACGGCTCCAAAACTTTCTTTCTTGTAGTTGATTTAATTTTCAAAGGAGCTACAGTATTTAGAGCATTAGAGCAGATGTTGTTAAAATTTGTAACAAGAGCTTCAATATCAAGGTTATCAGTAGGGAATGTAGTAGGAGCTAAGA
Source organism: Xiphophorus maculatus (assembly GCF_002775205.1). Classification (NCBI taxonomy): domain Eukaryota; kingdom Metazoa; phylum Chordata; class Actinopteri; order Cyprinodontiformes; family Poeciliidae; genus Xiphophorus; species Xiphophorus maculatus. Next base: position 21,397,332 of record NC_036457.1, on the reverse strand, counting down.
TTGCATTCAGTTGAAGAGCAGTATCAGAGTTAATGGTACGACAAAGTAAAGGTTTAACATTGCTTGTAACCACAGGAGGTGAAATCTTGATAGAGAATAATACAGGGAAATGATCTGAAATACAAGTCTGAAAGATTTCAATGGTATCCAAACAAAGCCCGTGTGATAACACCAAATCCTGAGTATGGCCCTTTGAATGTGTTGGTCCAACCACAGATTGTATAAAATCAAATGAATCAATCAAGTCCAAAAAGTCCTTCACCAGAGGTTTATCTGGGCAGCATATGTGTATATTAAAATCACCTATAATTAAAATACGATCGTGCTCTACGGCAATCCCTGCCAAAAGTTCAGAGAATTCATGAATGAAGTCCTTGTTGAACTTTGGCGGACGATAGATCACCACACACAAAATTGGTTCAGTTAATTTTAGTTCAAAAGCTTGGAGTTCAAAACTGCAAAATGATTGTATGTGTGATTGTTGACAATAAAAACTGGATTTAAAAATTGTAGCCAGACCTCCGCCTTTTCCAGTCTGTCGGGGAGAGTTTATAAAAGTACAGTTCTGAGGTAGAAGTTCAGAGAACGGGGACAACTGACCTTCTTGTAACCAAGTTTCTGTGATGAATAAAAAATCCAAATCCCGAGAAGTGAAGAGATCGTGTAGCATGAAGGTCTTGTTAGCTAGTGACCTAGCATTAAGCAACGCCAAGGAGACGGTTGATGATCCAGCTTCACAAGTTGGGGTGGAGACATCGTTCAACCGCTTGAGATTAGCACTGTCCACATTCCTCCATTTATCCCGCCGTCGTCTGTAATAAAAAATCTTCTCCACATCCATCTGAGAGGCGCACAAACCCGGAAAGACGTGACAAATCCAACGGCGTCTTACATCCAGGAAACGAGGACACCATCCAAGTCGAGGAGAGCCGCCTCGACAGCGAAGAGATGCTAGATAAGCTTTAATCCTCACCGCCAGTCCTCCACGTTTACCACGTCTTCTGCGGGGACGCCTTTCCGGAATAAGATGTGGACAGCTTAGCAGCTCAGCGGGGATGTCTGAGAGGAACTCGAAGCCTCGGTTTCTCGGACCCAGACCACATCCAAATTGTAAATCTACCGATGTTTTAATGTCCAGAAGCGCCTGACGGTCATAATAAATCAAGGCACTGGAACCATAGAAGCATAAATGTACAAATAGAGCGAAAAGAACAAAAACAACAAAACAAAGAGAGCGAGTCGGACGGCGTGCCGTACACACTGGCGCCATCTTGATGTGGGAGATTGAATCAACATTATTTACAAATGAAAAATCAGAAAAGCGAGGAGTACTTTTGTTATCTGCTCTCCTAAATCAATCAATCTATTGCTGCATTTCAAGCTGCTGATAGCTTGACGTCTCCACTGGTTTTAAAGATCCAGAGTGAATTTCTTCTGTGTATCCACCTTAAACATAGTGGAATTATGTGAAAATCATCTTTGAGCATCAAATTTAAAGTCTTGCCATCGAATGCTGATAGCTCTGGTCTTTGTCTCAGTAGCTGTGTTTCCATTGACTACATATTTGCCTCATTTGATACTTTAAAAATAAATTTGCAATTTGGCGCTAGAATGAGGTGTTTCTATTTTTTTTTTTTTTTTGGGCCATATCAAAATTGTTTTCTTTTGCAAAACTGCAATGGAAATACCTTTTTCACATCACACAAGTAAGCTGATCAACAAACGGATGTTGCTGCCGGCGTAAACCATGAAGAAGAAGACGACAGGAAGTAGTTTTATAATGACGTCTAGCATCCAAAACCAAACAGAATTTCATACTCTGAACAGGAAATGCTTTGCTATCTTGACATAATACCGTAATTGCATCAGTTTATGTAAAAAACATACTTAGTTACTTAGTTGTTCCAAGTCAATGAGATTAGAAACTTCTCTGAGAATAAGAAAAACAGATTTTCTAAGTATGGTGTTTTTTTAAAATAAGGGGCAGAAAAAGTTAACAATTGTAGCTGTAAAACATTAAATAACATTTTAAAAAATCCTTTGAGTAATTAATTAATCTGATCTTTTTACAACTTATTTATGGCAGTGGCTTCCTTTTGCATCAATTCAAGTGGGATAACAAGTCAGTCACAATAAAAAAAAGTCATTTCATCAAAGATTTGACCCATTCGGGTTCAGAGTTGTTCCTCCATTTTTCTTATATCACTTAGAATTCTTTAAAAATGTGTTTTAAAGTTATTTTCAAATGTACAAAGTGCAACAGCTTTACAAAGAGCTGGTTCAGTGTTGCACGACATTACTCTGAAATGCATCATTACGCTAATTAAACAACCAACCACATAAAAATGTTCTTTATTTATTTCCATCAGCTCAATTGTGCACAGAGTGTAAGAGTTCAGCTAAGAGCATTCACAGCAAGCTGTAACATTTCGCTCCACAATTCACAAAGTATTATTATAACAAGAGATGGGAATGGAGGAATACAGTTCAGTGCCCAAGTCGCTTTTAGTTGAATTTGGTTCCTCGGTCTGAAGATGCAAGCTGTAACACAGTAGGTCAGAGTGTTTTCCACTGAACAGCAGGTTATTGGAAAGATTGAACTTCCTTAGAATGCTAAGGAAATCCTATTTGTTGGGGGCTTTTGACCAGAGTTTTCTAGTTAACGGTCTACTTGAAGTTTCTGCTGATGTGGTTAAGAAAAGCTGAATACCTCTCCGCCTCGTCTTTATCTATATTAGCTGCTCTTCATGCTTACAAATGAAATGAAGAAGGTGTTCTTTTGGCTTTTTGATGTTTAATGACCAGTTAATCTGCAGACTTCATCTCTTAGCAGTTTAATCGCTGCTACAGAAAACACAGACCACCTTTGTGTCACGTGTAGATTTTGTGGCTGTATTTGTGGGGTGTGTAGGTGGTTAGCTGTTGTATGTATTGTGGAGAATAAGCCGTTCTCCATGCTAAGTTCTTGATGTATGAGGTTGAAGAAGGGTTAGTGAGTTGAATTCATTAATTTCATTTATTAATACCAAAATACAGCTGGTCCATTTTTTTATGCTACCTTTAGGAGCCAGTAGGACATAATGGCATCAAGCAACAGTGTAATTCTCTTTGTTAGCCTCTATCTAAGCTACGCCCTAAAGAGGACGTTCTCTTTCCTTTAGCCTTAGTTTTGAGGGTGTTTCTTAACATGTCATTTCCTTTAGCTTTAGCTTTGCCACTACCTAAAAGAGATAAAGGAAAACACAGATATTTTCTCAACAGGATATTGCAATTATTACAGTTAGAAGCTAAGTGATCGGGCCCGAAATTTGGGTGTCGTGATAAACTCTGACCTGAACCTTCAGAGTCACATAAAGACAGTTACAAAGTTGGCCGTCTATCTCCTTGAAGGATAAAAAGGACTAATGTCTCAGCAAGATCTAGAGAAACTCTTCATTGCGTTTATCTATAGTCACATGGACTACAGCAACAAGTTTGCCTGAAAAAAAAAAAAAAAATCAAATCAGATCAGATTGCTGCACCTGATCTGGAATGCTGCTGAACCACAAATCTGGAACAAATGTCCAGAAAACTGCAGAACAGCTGAAACACAGACTTCCTTTAAACCGAGGCTAAAATCCCGAGCTGTTTAGAGCTGCCTCTGATTTATAGTGAAACAAGTGAAACATTGATCAACACATTTGATGTGTATTGATGATTGTGATGATGGCATTTGACAAAATGTAATGTTTATTGCCTATTTCACAACTGGTGACTGTATGATGTTTATATAATGTAAAGCACTTTGATCTGCCTGGTTGCTGAAAGGTAAAGTAAGGTCATTTTATTTATATAGCACATTTTCAGCAACAAGGCATTTGAAGTGCTTTACATGAATTAGAGGAAAAATAAAAGCAAAAACAAAAGAACTTCATAATTGTAGGAGTTTCTCTAAGGAATAAGCATATGAACCAGACTGTCTCGTCCCTTGTTTTTAATTCCTTATCCTTGATATAAAACTCATATCTGCCTGACAGAGCTTTTCACCCCGACCTGCTTCATTATTGATTGTCCTACAAGCTCTCTGTATTGTGCACAATATATGAATAAACCTGATTTCACCTGACAAGAGCTTGGTAAACTTTTTATTTTTATTTTTTCCACAACAGCATTCACAGCTTTCAGTACTTGGCCATGCAGGAATACTTGTAGGAGAGGTTTGGAATACCCCTAAATTCAGAGAGTCAGCATATTGAATTCACTCCCTCTGCAACCCAGTCCAGGAACTAAAAGCAGTCTATAAGCAAAGAGGATGATTGTCAAGGTAGAGCTGCCTGAAGTCATTGTCTTATTTATTACCACAAACTCACAAACAAGGAGGACATTGTCCGTTGTTCTAAAATCAACTGCTCCACTTGTATCCTGTGATCTCAGCTTGGGTCATGGTCTTTTAACCAAACAGTAACGTATCTTGTTTAGACATCCAGTGTAATCGGGGTCAAAGATTTTTCTCAGAATGTTGGTACCAAAAAATTCCCAGAATGGGATCTTGGAGTATTTACAACTTGTTAGTTCCCAGCTAGAAATCTGAATGAACCTTTTCTCCTCTTGTGTTTTTCTAAAATGAGGGGAGGAAAAAAAAAAAACATAACTCGTCATCAGCAAACATTTCACATGATACATTTATTGAACAAAACTGTTAATCAATGGTTCTCTGTATTTATTTTTTTTCTATTCAAAAGCAAAGCTGTATTTCCTATTTTGCAGTTGCTGAATTTAATAAAAACCGCAAAAGGACAGTTTTGGTGAACAAGTTATACATCATTTAAAGAAAGTAATCATTTTTATTTCGGTTACAAATCAACATGATACAACAAAATTCGGACATTTTTTCCAATAAGCACTTAATGTCAAAATGAGAGGTGATCTTCACAAAATAATCAAAAATAAATATAGCTTGATCAGTAGTACTTAAATGGGTGCTTTACTGTGTAAAAGAATCACTGGGCATACATAGCTCAGTAGGCAGAGAATGAGAATCTAAAGCTAAAGGTAGAGATTACGAGCCTCACATTGAGAAGTTCTAATTTGACTTTGGTTACCTTCAGGATGGGTGAATGTGTCCCACTACTTTTTGAAATATGGATGAAAATCTATCAACTTTGTTGAAATATTTACTGTTATGTTTAAATTTTATTGATAGAGGTCTACATTATTGCCGTTTGGCAAAAAATATAAGTAGTGTTTTGTCGTCGTACTATAGTACAAGCTAGGGGAACCAATTTACTTGCATTGGCGCGTGCAAATGAAAAGCTTGTCATCAAGCCTGGCTAGCTCAGTCAAATGACCGACCTATACTGGCAACAGTGATTTAGCTACAGAATTAACTTTGTCTACATAGGCAGTGCTGAGTGAAAGGATTGCAACCAAAGCCTGGCGTTTTAGCCCCACGTTGGGCGTTTCGAATTTGACTTAATTTATGTTTTTGATGAAAAAACTCTCGAGATTAGGCCCAGTGCCTTTGGACCTTCTAAGCGTACACCAAAACAAGTCAGGCGGGGGAACGGTCGAAGGTCCCAGACTCAAGGCTTTACCACTTACTTCCTTGTTTCAGGTCTCCTGATGGAGGCATAGGTTCGAATCCCACTCCTGACATTGGCGATGGTGAATAAATTGGCTACCACCAACGCCCAGCTAGCTCAGTCGGGAGAGCATGAGCATGTCATTGCTGTGATGTTTGAATGCTATTGATAGAGGTCTACATTTGCTCGAATCCCACTCCTGACAATAATAATTTGATTCTGCCTTCCATATGCACATGACAGAGTGTGCACAAGATTCTTTTATGGTCTGACAGTATTTTATATGTCACGTAAGACCAGTTTTATGGAAAATTGCTGCAGGTGAATAAATTGGTTGCCACCAAAGCCCGGCTAGCTCAGTCGGTAGAGCATGAGACTCTTAATCTCAGGGTCGTGGGTTCGAGCCCCACGTTGGGCGTTTCTAATTTGACCTACTTTATGTTCTTAATGGGTTTATGTGGCCCAGTACTTCATGACACTTACTCTCTGCCATCGGAGCGGTCTCGTTTAAACACTTGTTGTTATGTTTAAATTCAGTTGAGAGAGGTCTACATTTGATGATAGCATTTTTGCCTAAAGTATTAGCAGTGTTTTGTTGTAGTACTTTAGTACAAGCTAGGAAATAAACTTTGTTTGCATTGTTACGAGCAAATATAGGTCTTGTCTTCAAGCCTGGCTAGCTCAGTAGGTAGAGCATGAGACTTTTAATCTCAGGGTCGTGGGTTCAAGTCCCACGTTGGACGTTTCAAGATTGATTTAATTTACATTGTTGATGGGTAAATGTGGACTAGTGGTTGTATATCCCTCAACCTTGCAGAACCAATGTTTGAATGCTATTGATAGAGGTCTAGATTTACTCATAGCCCTTTGGCAAAACATGTCACAATTTGTTTGTTTTAGTACTGCGAGTACATTGAAAAAGCCGTCAAGATTAGGCCCAGTGCCTTTGTACCTTCTAAGTATGGAGCAACACAGGTCAGGATGGCCGAGCGGTCGAAGGCGCCAGACTCAAGGCTTTACCCCTTACTTCCTGGAGAGGTTTCTGGTCTCCTGATGGAGGCGTGGGTTCGAATCCCACTCCTGACAATACTTATGTGATTGATCTCTAGAGCAAATTTCATGGTGTGAAAATTCTTTCTTTGTAAATGTGGTGGCTAATTTGATTCTGCCTTCCATATGCACATGACAGACTGTGCACAAGATTCTTTTATGGTCTGACAGTATTTTATATGTCACGTAAGACCAGTTTTATGGAAAATTGCTGCAGACTCCCGATCTACCCGGCCGATTTTAATGTAGCCGCTGAATCCACAATTTGCACCGTCGATGGTGAATAAATTGGTTGCCACCGAAGCCCGGCTAGCTCAGTCGGTAGAGCATGAGACTCTTAATCTCAGGGTCGTGGGTTCGAGCCCCACGTTGGGCGTTTCTAATTTGACCTACTTTATGTTCTTAATGGGTTTATGTGGCCCAGTACTTCATGACACTTACTCTCTGCCATCGGAGCGGTCTCGTTTAAACACTTGTTGTTATGTTTAAATTCAGTTGAGAGAGGTCTACATTTGATGATAGCATTTTTGCCTAAAGTATTAGCAGTGTTTTGTTGTAGTACTTTAGTACAAGCTAGGAAATAAACTTTGTTTGCATTGTTACGAGCAAATATAGGTCTTGTCTTCAAGCCCGGCTAGCTCAGTAGGTAGAGCATGAGACTTTTAATCTCAGGGTCGTGGGTTCAAGTCCCACGTTGGGCGTTTCAAGATTGATTTACTTTACATTGTTGATGGGTAAA